>NC_135137.1:19643066-19950203 GCF_051014445.1 Colletes latitarsis
CGCAAACTTGTTGGCCAGATCCTGGGTTTTTATCGTGTTTGAAACACGTAGTAATGTGGTACAACACTGAAGCAGTCAATTAAACCTTGTTTCGATCAATATTTTAGTGGATAACACCGGTTAGGTCTGGGATATGCGCGCATCTGGCTTATACTTTCGCCTTTTTCGCAAACTTGTTGGCTAGATCCTGGGTTTTTTTCGGGTTTGAATCACGTAGTAATGTGGTAACACACTGAAGCAGTCAATTAAACCTGGTTTCGATCAATATTTTAGAGGATAACACCGGTTAGGTCTGGGTTAGGTCTGGGATATCCGCGCATCTGGCTTATACTTTCGCCATTTTCGCAAACTTGTTGGCTAGATCCTGGGTTTTTTTTCGGGTTCGAATCACGTAGTAATGTGGTACCACACAGAAACAGTCCAATAAACCCGGATTCGATCAATGTTTTAGAGGATAACACCGGTTAGGTCTGGGTTAGGTCTGGGATATGCGCGCATCTGGCTTATATTTTCGCCTTTTTCGCAAACTTGTTGGCTAGATCCTGGGTTTTTTCGGGTTTGAATCACGTAGTAATGTGGTACCACACAGAAGCAGTCCAATAAACCTGGATTCGGACAGTATTTTAGAGGATAACACCGGTTAGGTCTGGGTTTCGTCTGGGTTATGCCCGCATCTGGCTCATGATTTTGCATTCTTCGCATACTTGTTGGCCAGATCCTGGGTTTTTTTCGTGTTTGAATCACGTAGTAATGTGGTACCACGCAGAAACAGTCCATTAAGCCTGGTTTCGGACAGTATTTTAGAGGATAACACCGGTTAGGTCTGGGTTAGGTCTGGGTTATGCCCCCTCAGGGGCTGTGTCCGGCCAGGTGTCCGGCGCAGTACGGGGCGTAGCGACCCCGAGGTACCTGATGCTAATCACACCGTAAACCTCCTGTTGGTCGTCGCAACGACCCATTCACAGCTCCAGTTTTGGTTTTGTGAATGGTACGTGACGGCAGGAGGACCGGGGGCCTTGGCTTAACCGCCTGGGCCGCGAGGATGGTAACTCTATAAATTACCCTCTAATCCTAAGCTATGGTGCGCGGCGATGGGATGCATGGTTGGGAGAGAAGGCCCAATCCCGAGCGACCACCTCCGGGGGCACCTGCCGAACCCCCGGAGTATTAGGCTTCCCCAGGTAAGGCGGCTCTGCCTGGGGTGACCTCCATTCCGACCACACTCGTGGGAACAGATATGGAGAATAATCAAGGACCAACTAACTGGACGGACAACATTGATAACGGACTGGCACACGAATCGGCAATCGGCAACGGAACAAATGGACCACATCCTGGTGGGGTGAGACCCACTGTCAGGAGTGTGGTGGTGGTTAATCCCCCGCTGGGGATCCACCGTGAAAGTGAGGTGCACCTCCTTAGGGCCAAAACCAGCCCAGTGGTCAGCCTGGAGCGGCTGAATGTCACGGAATGGTGCAAGAGTGCATCAGGGCATCATGCGACCGGTGAGGAGTCACCTCCCTGCAAGAGGCATGTTGCCGTGGGCACGCAGTCCACGGCGGGTGTTACAGCCCAAACAGGAGAGGTGGCGACGGCATTTGTCGAAGAGGATCCTGGCGTCCTCGACGACGATTCCCAGGTCAACGACGAGTGGGCGCCGCCCAATTCTAACGGCGCTGACGAGGTGGAAACCGCCGACTCAAGCGATGAGTACGGTGTGGCGTATGAGCCCGGGAAGAGAAAAAGGAGGGGTCCTACGGCTGGAAGACCTAGGGGCATTTTTGTGGACCCAAAGAAGCTGGGTCCCGGGATGAAGGCCCTGCCGAAACAGGGAGACCTCCGCAATATAGCGGAGGTGATGAATTTGGACGAGCTCCTGGGCCGGCTCAAGGAGCAGCTCGAGTCCGTTGTCAGGGTGGCAGACACCGCAAGCCACCTCAAGACGACGGATATCCGCAGGCTCCGCTTGGCTGCTCGGGTGGCCATGGTCAGCGCCGAAGAGCTTTACGGCAGAGCTGACCGTGCCGAAACCCCGAATAGGCTGGCCCAGGAGGTAGTCATTCGCAACGGCGAATGGGAGAGGAGGGCCAAGGCCCTCGAGAAGAGGCTGGAGGTGGCCGATTCCACCGCCACAACCCTATCGGAAACCGTCAGGGTTAAAGATAGGGAGCTGGAGCACCTCAGGCGGGAAGTGGGCCGCCTGAGGTACAAACAGGAGCATCGGAAGCTCCAGAGAGCAGGGCAGGAGCTGGCTGACGAGACGCCACCGGACTATCAGCTGCCCTGTGTCCCTCGACCGCGGCGGAGGGACCTCATCCCGTCTACCTTTGACGGGGGAGACGTCGGGATGGAGATTGACGCGGCGGTTCCTGGACCGTCGACCGCAGATGGGACCGCCACCCCTGAGAAGGAGAGCCCCGCGTCCGGAAGCCCTTTAATGGTCATGTTGACCGAGATAGTCAAAAGGGTTTCCGAGATGGCGGGGCACATGTCGGCCGTCGAGGATCGGGTAGAGGCCCGTCTGGAAGCAGTCTGGCGGGCAGTGTCCCGCCCGCCGCTGGGAAGGGATTCATTGGCCTCTGCTTCATCAGCGGGCCTGGCCCCGGCCCGACAGAGCTCGTCCAAGGGAGCTAAGCCTGCGGGGATGAATATGCCGAAAGAGAAGGCGAAGGCGGCAAAACCGAGGGGCGCGTCTGCCTCTCTGCAAACGCCCGCCGCACCACCGAAGCCATCCCCGGGAAATAGAGGAGCCAACAATGCTCAAAGTGGCGCATCAGCGGATGTCGTGACGATGCCCCCCGACCCGATTCCCAGGGCGCCTAAGAAGGACGCCGTGGCAAAGCCCACCCACGCACCCACCAGCGAAGGACAGGGTACCTGGGCTGAGGTTGTTAAACGTGGCAAGAAGAAGGCATGTGGAAAGGGGGCGACTCCTGTCGCACCCACCGCCAAGGCAGGAAAATCCTCGGCGGCAAGTCGGCCAGCCGCCAATACAGCAGCCGGCAGCAGGAAGAAGGGCGGTGCCCAGACTGCGGCGGTCAAATTGCCGAGGCTGCCTAAAAAGGCAGCAGTCTCGGTGACCGCCGCCGCTGGACGCGAAGGAGAACTGGGCCCCCTCCTCAACAGGGTGATGCCGGGTATCTGTAAGGATCTCGGGATCACCGGGATGCAGCCCACCAGAGCGGTCACCGGGGCGCTCCTGTTAGCGATCCCCGGTGAGAAAGGGAAGGAGAAAGCGACCGCTCTGCGGGCGCGTCTAGAGGGGGCCCTCCAGGTCGAGGGTGTTCGGGTGGCTTGCCCCCAGAAACAGGCCGAGATGCGTATTTCCGGCCTGTCGGAGGCAGCCACCCAGCAGGCTGTTCGGGAGGCCCTTGCCACAGCCGGGGGTTGCGGCGCTGCGGAGGTCAATATTGGTGACCTCCGCCGGGACAGCTCAGGCATGTTTACTGCCTGAGCCCGCTGTCCCCTACGCGCCGCAACTAAACTCGCGAAGTCCGGCCGATTGATGGTCGGCTTCTTCAAGGCCCGGCTGGCGGTGCTCGCCGCGAGGCCGCTGCAGTGTCACCGCTGCCTAGAGTTCGGCCATGTCCGGCAGCGGTGCACCAGCACAGTTGATCGCAGCGGCCTCTGCTACCGCTGCGGAGGGGCCTCCCACACCGCAAGGGAGTGCACGGCCGCCCCTAAATGCCCCCTTTGTATGGGCTTGGGGCGGCCAGCGGATCACCGCATGGGTGGGGCGGCGTGCCGTCCCCCCAAGCGGAAGGGGAAGAAAGCGAAGGGGGCGGGTGTGCCCCCATCCACGGTGCCGGCTGGTGTTGTGCCGGCACCGCTGCCCGTCGCGATGGAGGTTCAGGGGGCGGCTTGTTCCCAGCCGTCCCCTGCTGTGGTGTCGGGGACTATTCCCGCCCCAGCATCTGTCGCGGCGGCAGTGAAAGTGGTGGGGTGTAAACCTGCACCGCCCCCAGCGACGGAGATGATGGAGGTGGATGTGGCGCCTTGCGACTCGGCGCCCTCCACCTCCACGATATCGGATTGTGATTTGCTTGGTGGGGGAGCAGCAGTGCCCCCACCGCAAGAGGCAACCCAGTCGCCGTGCGGGTCAGAGCCCCTTAGTCGGGGGGTGATGGCCTCGTACGGCGGCAAAGATCCGGGGAGCGCAGCGGTGCCCCCAAACACTGGAAGGGGAGGCCTGGAGGAGGCCGCGGGTGAGACCCGATAATGTCTCAACGCCTCCTCCAGGTCAATTTGAACTACTGCCGGGGGGCTCAGGATCTCATGCTCCAAACCCTCCGGCAGTGGAACATTGGGATGGCCGTGATCGCCGAGCCCTATCGTGTCCCCAAACACCCAGCTTGGGTGGGGGACCTTAACGGTGTCTCGGCGATCACTTGGCAGTACGGACGCGGCACGCTACCGTGCTCCGTTGTGAGCAGGGGCCGCGGTTTTGTGGCGGTTAAGTGGGGGGAACTGGTGGTTGCCGGGTGTTATGCGTCGCCCGCAATGGGCCTCAGCGCTTTTGAGGCGTACCTCGACGAGGTGGGGAGATGCATCTTCCCACATCTCGCCAGTGGGGTACTCGTCCTGGGTGATTTTAATGCCCACGCTGCAGCGTGGGGCTGCCCCAGGACGACCGTGAAGGGCGACGCGATGCTCGAATGGGCGGCGGGTCACGGCCTCGTAGTTTTGAATGAAGGGGCCGTGAGCACGTGCGTGCACGCGCGGGGCGAGTCGATCGTCGACATATCGTTGGCGAGCCCCGCCATAGCGCGCCGTGTGTCCGACTGGAGGGTCGCGGAAGAGGTGGCCACGTTAAGCGACCACATCTACATTACGTTTTCCGTATCCGCGACCCCCGGCTTAAATGGACCCCGCCTCCCGGGCAGGGAAGCACACCCGGCGCCACGCTGGTCCGCCAAGAGGCTGGACCCGGACGCCCTTGCGATGGCAGCCTCCGTTGTGGCATGGCAGGAGATGCCACGCCGGACCCTCGGCAATCCATCTGCCGGGGCGCGTTGGTTCCGGGAGACTATGACGTCGTTGTGTGACGCAGTCATGCCCCGGGCCACCGCCCCGAGCCGTGGGGGGTCCGTGTACTGGTGGTCGGGCGAGATCGAGGATTTACGCACTCGGTGCGTTGTCGCCCGACGCCGGTACACCCGCGCCAGGAGACGGCGCGGGGCGACGGAGGCAGAGGTGGTGGGGTTGCGCGGGGAATTTTCCCTGGCGCGAAGAACCCTCCGCCAGGCCATCGCGACCGCGAAAGCCCAGGCATGGACGGAGCTCCTCGGCTCTCTGGATGCAAATCCATGGGGGCGCCCTTATCATATGGTCGTAGGGAAGATGCGATCATGGGCGCCCCCGATCACAGAGAGTCTCGACCCCCAGCTGCTCGGGGAAACTATGCGCGTCCTCTTCCCCGTTGGGGGAGAGGCGTTCCTGCATCCCCCCGAGCCACAGCCGGATCACCCGCCTTGGTGGTCCGACGAACTGGGGGTCTCCGAGGAGGAGCTAGCTAGGGCCGTCCGGAGAATGGCTGCCAAGAAGACGGCGCCAGGACCGGACGGCATACCTGGCAGGGCCTGGGCAGTAGCGGTGGGCGTTCTGGGGGCCGGGCTGATAAGCGTCTTTGACGCGTGCATGCGGACCGGTCAGTTCCCCCCCATTTGGAAGGTGGCGAGGTTGGTCCTCCTCCACAAGCCGGGGAAGCCCGCGGATTCTCCATCTGCGTTCCGACCCATATGTCTTTTGGACGAGGCTGGAAAGCTCCTCGAGCGGGTCATAGTATCCCGTCTCGAGGGGCACCTGCCCGGGTCGGCCCTGATCTGGCCGACCGACAATTCGGCTTTCGCCAGGGCCGCTCCACAGTCGACGCCATAGCGACAGTGCGGACCCTGGCGGAATCGGCAATCTCCCGGGGGGGTGTGGCGTTGGCAGTCTCATTAGACATTGCCAACGCCTTCAATACCGTCTCCTGGGGGGCGATAGGTCGGGCACTCCAGTACCACCGGGTGCCCGCCTATCTATGTCGACTGATCGGGGATTATCTGCGGGGCAGGGTAGTCCAATATCCGGGTCGGAACGGGATGGAGCAGAGAGCGGTGCACCGCGGAGTTCCGCAGGGGTCGGTCCTCGGGCCGCTCCTGTGGAACTTGGCCTATGACGCGGTGCTGCGGGCGGACCTTCCCGTCGGCGTGTCGTTGGTTTGTTATGCCGACGACGCCCTGGTGATAGCCGGCGGGGATACGTGGAGGAGGGCCGTGGCCCTCGCGGAGGAAGGGACGGCACTAGTCGTTGCCGAAGTAGAGCGTCTGGGGTTGCGCGTGGCACCCCAGAAGACCGAGGCCATCTGGCTGTGTAATGTCAGTGGTCGCGGGGTGCCGCGCCAGGCGTCTCTACGGGTGGGTGGAGCCCAAGTCGGGGTGGGTCGCCGGATGAAGTATCTGGGTCTCACCCTCGACAGCTACTGGCGCTTCGGGCATCATTTGGAAGGGTTGGGTCCCCGTATCGAGAGGGCAGCGGCCGCGTTAGGCCGCATAATGCCTAATCTCGGGGGGCCCAACATGGCGGCAAGGCGGCTATATTTGGGAGTCGTCCGGTCCATGGCGCTTTATGGCGCGCCTATATGGGCCGGCGGTCTGATGGCAAATCGGCGGGGTGCATTTGTACTCCGCCGGTTACAGAGGTTGGTGGCCATCAGAGTCGTGCGGGGTTATCGCACGATCTCCTACACAGCCGCCACCTTGCTGGCGGGTTCCGCACCGTTTCACCTGCTGGCGAAAATGGATGCAGAGGTCTATCAAAGCCTCTGCGACCTTCGTCAGCGGGGCGCGGATCCGCACGGCGAGGAGGCCGCTAGGGCCCGAAGCCAGGCGCGGCGACGCGCCTATAGTCGGTGGCTGGTCTGGTTATCGAAGCCAGACCAGCGGGATGATCGCGTCGCCGCGGCGGTCCGCCCAGTGTTTTATGCCTGGGTGGGCCGTAGCTGGGGTACGCCCACCTACCGCCTGACACAGGTACTGACCGGACACGGTTGCTTCGGTCGGTACCTGCATCGGATAGGGCGGGAGGCGACGGCTGCGTGCCATCATTGCAGGGGAAGGGAGGACACCGCGCAGCACACGTTGGAGTTTTGTCCGGCGTGGGCAGCTCAGCGCGGTGTCCTCGTTGGAGTAGTTGGCGCCGACCTCTCGCTGCCGGCCGTCATACGTGCAATGGTCGGCAGCGAGGAGGCGTGGGCGGCCATGGCCTTGTTTTGTGAAGAGGTCATGGCCGCCAAGGAGGACGCCGAAAGGGCGCGTGAGGAGGTGGGGGGCAGGCGGCGACGCCGACCGTAAGACCCTCCACCGCTCCCCGTGACAGGGGGAGTGCGATGGGGTCGGTGATGGTGTTTGTGGTGCGAGGTGAGGGACATTATTCCCTCATTCCCCCTCGCACCCAGTCCATCACCGGACCGGGGGCCCGTGGCAGGGGCCCCGTCCAGCGGGGGCGGCAGTGTTAGCCGGCCCCGCAGCCGTGGTCGCGATCGGGTGGGGGCCCGGTCGCGGCTAGTAGCAACGGCACGAGTGGGGGCGACATCGCGTGTGACCGCGCGGCGTCGCCGGGGGGCAGTCAGATCAGTTTGCCCCCCATTGGGGGAGGAGAAGTGATCCTCCTCCCCCGGAAAGGGCCCGTAGTAGGGCGTTGTGCCAACGGGGAGAGTCACGGTAGTATCGTTAGTTTGGTTCCCGTGACTCTCCCCAGATAAAGGGCGCAGGCGGTCACCGTGGTGTTTTAGCCGGTAAGAGTCCGGCACTACCCCGGCCTCCCCCCCCCCCAGGGAGCCGGGGTGTCCATGAGGATTTCACCACGTTAAAAAAAAAAAAAAAAAAAAAAAAAGGTCTGGGTTATGCCCGCATCTGGCTAATGATTTTGCCATCTTCGCATACTTGTTGGCCAGATCCTGGGTTTTTTTCGTGTTTGAATCACGCAGTAATGTGGTAACACACTGAAGCAGTCAATTAAACCTGGTTTCGATCAATATTTTAGAGGATAACACTGGTTAGGTCTGGGATATGCGCGCATCTGGCTTATACTTTCCCCTTCTTCGCAAACTTGTTGGCCAGATCCTGGGTTTTTTTCGTGTTTGAATCACGTAGTAATGTGGTACCACACAGAAACAGTCCATTAAACCTGGTTACGGACAGTATTTTAGAGGATAACACCGGTTAGGTCTGGGATATGCGCGCATCTGGCTTATACTTTCGCCTTTTTCGCAAACTTGTTGGCCAGATCTTGGGTTTTTTTCGTGTTTGAATCACGCAGTAATGTGGTAACACACTGAAGCAGTCAATTAAACCTGGTTTCGATCAATATTTTAGAGGATAACACCGGTTAGGTCTGGGATATGCGCGCATCTGTCTTATACTTTCGCCTTTTTCGCAAACTTGTTGGCTAGATCCTGGGTTTTTCTCGGGTTTGAATCTCGCAGTAATGTGGTACCACACAGAAACAGACCATTAAACCTGGTTTCGGACAGTATTTTACAGAATAACACCGGATAGGTTTGGGTTTCGTCTGGGTTATGCCCGCATCTGGCTCATGATTTTGCCTTCTTCGCATACTTGTTGGCCAGATCCTGGGTTTTTTTTCGTGTTTGAATCACGTAGTAATGTGGTACCAGACAGAAGCAGTCCATTAAACCTGGCTTCGGACAGTATTTTAGCGGATAACACAGGTTAGGTCTGGGTTTCGTCTGGGTTATGCCCGCATCTGGCTCATGATTTCGCCTTTTTCGCAAACTTGTTGGCTGGATCCTGGGTTTTTTTCGGGTTTGAATCACGTAGTAATGTGGTACCACACAGAAACAGTCAATTAAACCTGGTTTCGATCAATATTTTAGAGGATAACACCGGTTAGGTCTGGGTTAGGTCTGGGATATGCGCCCATCTGGCTTATACGTTCGCCTTTTTCGCAAACTTTTTGGCCAGATCCTGGGTTTTTTTCGTGTTTGAATCACGTAGTAATGTGGTACCACATTGAAGCAGTCAATTAAACCTGGTTTCGATCAATATTTTAGAGGATAACACCGGTTAGGTCTGGGTTAGGTCTGGGATATGCGCGCATCTGGCTTATACTTTCGCGTTTTTCGCAAACTTGTTGGCTAGATCCTGGGTTTTTTCGTCTTTGAATCACGTAGTAATGTGGTAACACACTGAAGCAGTCAATTAAACCTGCTTTCGATCAATATTTTAGAGGATAACACCGGTTAGGTCTGGGTTAGGTCTGGGATATGCGCGCATCTGGCTTATACTTTCGCCTTTTTCGCAAACTTGTTGGCTAGATCCTGGGTTTTTCTCGGGTTTGAATCTCGCAGTAATGTGGTACCACACAGAAACAGACCATTAAACCTGGTTTCGGACAGTATTTTACAGAATAACACCGGATAGGTTTGGGTTTCGTCTGGGTTATGCCCGCATCTGGCTCATGATTTTGCCTTCTTCGCATACTTGTTGGCCAGATCCTGGGTTTTTTTTCGTGTTTGAATCACGTAGTAATGTGGTACCAGACAGAAGCAGTCCATTAAACCTGGCTTCGGACAGTATTTTAGCGGATAACACAGGTTAGGTCTGGGTTTCGTCTGGGTTATGCCCGCATCTGGCTCATGATTTCGCCTTTTTCGCAAACTTGTTGGCTGGATCCTGGGTTTTTTTCGGGTTTGAATCACGTAGTAATGTGGTACCACACAGAAACAGTCAATTAAACCTGGTTTCGATCAATATTTTAGAGGATAACACCGGTTAGGTCTGGGTTAGGTCTGGGATATGCGCCCATCTGGCTTATACGTTCGCCTTTTTCGCAAACTTTTTGGCCAGATCCTGGGTTTTTTTCGTGTTTGAATCACGTAGTAATGTGGTACCACATTGAAGCAGTCAATTAAACCTGGTTTCGATCAATATTTTAGAGGATAACACCGGTTAGGTCTGGGTTAGGTCTGGGATATGCGCGCATCTGGCTTATACTTTCGCGTTTTTCGCAAACTTGTTGGCTAGATCCTGGGTTTTTTCGTCTTTGAATCACGTAGTAATGTGGTAACACACTGAAGCAGTCAATTAAACCTGCTTTCGATCAATATTTTAGAGGATAACACCGGTTAGGTCTGGGTTAGGTCTGGGATATGCGCGCATCTGGCTTATACTTTCGCCTTTTTCGCAAACTTGTTGGCTAGATCCTGGGTTTTTTCGTCTTTGAATCACGTAGTAATGTGGTAACACACTGAAGCAGTCAATTAAACCTGCTTTCGATCAATATTTTAGAGGATAACACCGGTTAGGTCTGGGTTAGGTCTGGGATATGCGCCCATCTGGCTTATACGTTCGCCTCTTTCGCAAACTTGTTGGCCAGATCTTGGGTTTTTTTCGTGTTTGAATCACGCAGTAATGTGGTAACACACTGAAGCAGTCTATTAAACCTGGTTTCGATCAATATTTTAGAGGATAACACCGGTTAGGTCTGGGATATGCGCGCATCTGGCTTATACTTTCCCCTTTTTCGCAAACTTGTTGGCTAGATCCTGGGTTTTTTTCGGGTTTGAATCTCGTAGTAATGTGGTACCACACAGAAACAGTCCATTAAACCTGGTTGCGGACAGTATTTTAGAGGATAACACCGGTTAGGTCTGGGTTAGGTCTGGGTTATGCCCGCATCTGGCTAATGATTTTGCCTTCTTCGCATACATGTTGGCCAGATCCTGGGTTTTTGTCGTGTTTGAATCACGTAGTAATGTGGTAACACACTGAAGCAGTCATTTAAACATGGTTTCGATCAATATTTTAGAGGATAACACCGGTTAGGTCTGGGATATGCGCGCATCTGTCTTATACCTTCGCCTTTTTCGCAAACTTGTTGGCTAGATCCTGGGTTTTTTTCGGGTTTGAATCTCGTAGTAATGTGGTACCACACAGAAACAGTCCATTAAACCTGGTTACGGACAGTATTTTAGAGGATAACACCGGTTAGGTCTGGGATATGCGCGCATCTGGCTTATACTTTCGCCTTTTTCGCAAACTTGTTGGCTAGATCCTGGGTTTTTCTCGGGTTTGAATCTCGCAGTAATGTGGTACCACACAGAAACAGATCATTAAACCTGGTTTCGGACAGTATTTTACACAATAACACCGGATAGGTTTGGGTTTCGTCTGGGTTATGCCCGCATCTGGCTCATGATTTTGCCTTCTTCGCATACTTGTTGGCCAGATCCTGGGTTTTTTTCGTGTTTGAATCACGTAGTAATGTGGTACCAGACAGAAGCAGTCCATTAAACCTCGATTCGGACAGTATTTTAGCGGATAACACCGGTTAGGTCTGGGTTTCGTCTGGGTTATGCCCGCATCTGGCTAATGAATTTGCCTTCTTCGCATACTTGTTGGCCTGATCCTGGGTTTTTTTCGTGTTTGAATCACGTAGTAATGTGGTAACACACTGAAGCAGTCAATTAAACCTGGTTTCGATCAATATTTTAGAGGATAACACCGGTTAGGTCTGGGTTAGGTCTGGGATATGCCCGCGTCTGGCTTATACCTTCGCCTTTTTCGCAAACTTGTTGGCCAGATCCTGGGTTTTTTTCGTGTTTGAATCACGTAGTAATGTGGTAACACAGTGAAGCAGTCATTTAAACCTGGTTTCGATCAATATTTTAGAGGATAACACCGGTTAGGTCTGGGTTAGGTCTGGGTTATGCCGCATCTGGCTTATACTTTCGCCTTTTTCGCAAACTTGTTGGCTAGATCCTGGATTTTTTTCGGGTTTGAATCACGTAGTAATGTGGTACCACACAGAAACAGTCCATTAAACCTGGTTTCGGACAGTATTTTAGAGAATAACACCGGATAGGTCTGGGTTTCGTCTGGGTTATGCCCGCATCTGGCTCAAGATTTTGCCTTCTTCGCATAGTTGTTGGCCAGATCCTGGGCTTTTTTCGTGTTTGAATCACGTAGTAATGTGGTAACACACTGAAGCAGTCAATTAAACCTGGTTTCGATCAATATTTTAGAGGACACCGGTTAGATCTGGGTTAGGTCTGGGTTATACCAGCATCTGGCTCATGATGTCGCCATTTCGCAAACTTGTTGGCTAGATCCTGGGTTTTTTTCGGGTTTGAATCACGTAGTAATGTGGTACCACACAGAAACAGTCAATTAAACCTGGTTTCGATCAATATTTTAGAGGATAACACCGGTTAGGTCTGGGTTAGGTCTGGGATATGCGCCCATCTGGCTTATACTTTCGCCTTTTTCGCAAACTTGTTGGCCAGATCCTGGGTTTTTTTCGTGTTTGAATCACGTAGTAATGTGGTACCACATTGAAGCAGTCAATTAAACCTGGTTTCGATCAATATCTTAGAGGATAACACCGGTTAGGTCTGGGTTAGGTCTGGGATATGCGCGCATCTGGCTTATACTTTCGCCTTTTTCGCAAACTTGTTGGCTAGATCCTGGGTTTTTTCGTCTTTGGATCACGTAGTAATGTGGTAACACACTGAAGCAGTCAATTAAACCTGCTTTCGATCAATATTTTAGAGGATAACACCGGTTAGGTCTGGGTTAGGTCTGGGATATGCGCGCATCTGGCTTATACTTTCGCCTTTTTCGCAAACTTGTTGGCTAGATCCTGGGTTTTTTTCGGGTTTGAATCTCGTAGTAATGTGGTACCACACAGAAACAGTCCATTAAACCTGGTTACGGACAGTATTTTAGAGGATAACACCGGTTAGGTCTGGGATATGCGCGCATCTGGCTTATACTTTCGCCTTTTTCGCAAACTTGTTGGCCAGATCCTGGGTTTTTTTCGTGTTTGAATCACGTAGTAATGTGGTAACACACTGAAGCAGTCAATTAAACCTGGTTTCGATCAATGTTTTAGAGGATAACACCGGTTAGGTCTGGGATATGCGCGCATCTGGCTTATACTTTCGCCTTTTTCGCAAACTTGTTGGCTAGATCCTGGGTTTTTCTCGGGTTTGAATCTCGCAGTAATGTGGTACCACACAGAAACAGATCATTAAACCTGGTTTCGGACAGTATTTTACACAATAACACCGGATAGGTTTGGGTTTCGTCTGGGTTATGCCCGCATCTGGCTCATGATTTTGCCTTCTTCGCATACTTGTTGGCCAGATCCTGGGTTTTTTTCGTGTTTGAATCACGTAGTAATGTGGTACCAGACAGAAGCAGTCCATTAAACCTCGATTCGGACAGTATTTTAGCGGATAACACCGGTTAGGTCTGGGTTATGCCCGCATCTGGCTAATGAATTTGCCTTCTTCGCATACTTGTTGGCCTGATCCTGGGTTTTTTTCGTGTTTGAATCACGTAGTAATGTGGTAACACACTGAAGCAGTCAATTAAACCTGGTTTCGATCAATATTTTAGAGGATAACACCGGTTAGGTCTGGGTTAGGTCTGGGATATGCCCGCGTCTGGCTTATACCTTCGCCTTTTTCGCAAACTTGTTGGCCAGATCCTGGGTTTTTTTCGTGTTTGAATCACGTAGTAATGTGGTAACACAGTGAAGCAGTCATTTAAACCTGGTTTCGATCAATATTTTAGAGGATAACACCGGTTAGGTCTGGGTTAGGTCTGGGTTATGCCGCATCTGGCTTATACTTTCGCCTTTTTCGCAAACTTGTTGGCTAGATCCTGGATTTTTTTCGGGTTTGAATCACGTAGTAATGTGGTACCACACAGAAACAGTCCATTAAACCTGGTTTCGGACAGTATTTTAGAGAATAACACCGGATAGGTCTGGGTTTCGTCTGGGTTATGCCCGCATCTGGCTCAAGATTTTGCCTTCTTCGCATACTTGTTGGCCAGATCCTGGGCTTTTTTCGTGTTTGAATCATGTAGTAATGTGGTAACACACTGAAGCAGTCAATTAAACCTGGTTTCGATCAATATTTTAGAGGACACCGGTTAGATCTGGGTTAGGTCTGGGTTATACCAGCATCTGGCTCATGATGTCGCCATTTCGCAAACTTGTTGGCTAGATCCTGGGTTTTTTTCGGGTTTGAATCACGTAGTAATGTGGTACCACACAGAAACAGTCAATTAAACCTGGTTTCGATCAATATTTTAGAGGATAACACCGGTTAGGTCTGGGTTAGGTCTGGGATATGCGCCCATCTGGCTTATACTTTCGCCTTTTTCACAAACTTGTTGGCCAGATCCTGGGTTTTTTTCGTGTTTGAATCACGTAGTAATGTGGTACCACATTGAAGCAGTCAATTAAACCTGGTTTCGATCAATATCTTAGAGGATAACACCGGTTAGGTCTGGGTTAGGTCTGGGATATGCGCGCATCTGGCTTATACTTTCGCCTTTTTCGCAAACTTGTTGGCTAGATCCTGGGTTTTTTCGTCTTTGAATCACGTAGTAATGTGGTAACACTTTGAAGCAGTCAATTAAACCTGCTTTCGATCAATATTTTAGAGGATAACACCGGTTAGGCCTGGGTTAGGTCTGGGATATGCGCCCATCTGGCTTATACTTTCGTCTTTTTCGCAAAATTGCTGGCCAGATCCTGGGTTTTTTTCGTGTTTGAATCACGTAGTAATGTGGTACAACACTGAAGCAGTCAACTAAACCTGGTTTCGATCAATATTTTAGGGGATAACACCGGTTAGGTCTGGGTTAGGTCTGGGATATGCGCGCATCTGGCTTATACTTTCGCCTTTTTCGCAAACTTGTTGGCTAGATCCTGGGTTTTTTTCGTGTTTGAATCACGTAGTAATGTGGTACAACACTGAAGCAGTCAATTAAACCTGGTTTCGATCAATATTTTAGAGGATTACATCGGTTAGGTCTGGGATATTCGCCCATCTGGCTTATACTTTCGCCTTTTTCGCAAACTTGTTGGCCAGATCCTGGGTTTTTTTCGTGTTTGAAACACGTAGTAATGTGGTACAACACTGAAGCAGTCAATTAAACCTTGTTTCGATCAATATTTTAGTGGATAACACCGGTTAGGTCTGGGATATGCGCGCATCTGGCATATACTTTCGCCTTTTTCGCAAACTTGTTGGCTAGATCCTGGGTTTTTTTCGTGTTTGAATCACGTAGTAATGTGGTAACACACTGAAGCAGTCAATTAAACCTGGTTTCGAACACTATTTTAGTGGATAACACCGGTTAGGTCTGGGTTAGGTCTGGGATATGCGCGAATCTGGCTTATACTTTCGCCATTTTCGCAAACTTGTTGGCTAGATCCTGGGTTTTTTTTCGGGTCCGAATCACGTAGTAATGTGGTACCACACAGAAACAGTCCAATAAACCCGGATTCGATCAATGTTTTAGAGGATAACACCGGTTAGGTCTGGGTTAGGTCTGGGATATGCGCGCATCTGGCTTATACTTTCGCCTTTTTCGCAAACTTGTTGGCTAGATCCTGGGTTTTTTCGGGTTTGAATCACGTAGTAATGTGGTACCACACAGAAGCAGTCCAATAAACCTGGATTCGGACAGTATTTTAGGGGATAACACCGGTTAGGTCTGGGTTTCGTCTGGGTTATGCCCGCATCTGGCTCATGATTTTGCCTTCTTCGCATACTTGTTGGCCAGATCCTGCGTTTTTTTCGTGTTTGAATCACGTAGTAATGTGGTACCACACAGAAACAGTCCATTAAACCTGGTTTCGGACAGTATTTTAGAGGATAACACCGGTTAGGTCTGGGTTAGGTCTGGGTTATGCCCGCATCTGGCTAATGATTTTGCCTTCTTCGCATACTTGTTGGCCAGATCCTGGGTTTTTTTCGTGTTTGAATCACGTAGTAATGTGGTAACACACTGAATCAGCCATTTAAACCTGGTTTCGATCAATGTTTTAGAGGATAACACCGGTTAGGTCTGGGTTAGGTCTGGGATATGCGCGCATCTGGCTTATACTTTCGCCACTTTCGCAAACTTGTTGGCTAGATCCTGGGTTTTTTTCGGGTTTGAATCACGTAGTAATGTGGTACCACACAGAAACAGTCCAATAAACCCGGATTCGATCAATGTTTTAGAGGATAACACCGGTTAGGTCTGGGTTAGGTCTGGTTTATGCCCGCATCTGGCTAATGATTTTGCCTTCTTCGCATACTTGTTGGCCAGATCCTGGGTTTTTTTCGTGTTTGAATCACGTAGTAATGTGGTAACACACTGAATCAGTCATTTAAACCTGGTTTCGATCAATGTTTTAGAGGATAACACCGGTTAGGTCTGGGTTAGGTCTGGGATATGCCCGCATCTGGCTAATGATTTTGCCTTCTTCGCATACTTGTTGGCCAGATCCTGGGTTTTTTTCGTGTTTGAATCACGCAGTAATGTGGTAACACACTGAAGCAGTCAATTAAACCTGGTTTCGATCAATATTTTAGAGGATAACACCGGTTAGGTCTGGGATATGCGCGCATCTGGACTATACTTTCCCCTTTTTCGCAAACTTGTTGGCCAGATCCTGGGTTTTTTTCGTGTTTGAATCACGTAGTAATGTGGTAACACACTGGAGCAGTCATTTAAACCTGGTTTCGATCAATATTTTAGAGGATAACACCGGTTAGGTCTGGGAAATGCGCGCATCTGTCTTATACTTTCGCCTTTTTCGCAAACTTGTTGGCTAGATCCTGGGTTTTTTTCGGGTTTGAATCTCGTAGTAATGTGGTACCACACAGAAACAGTCCATTAAACCTGGTTACGGACAGTATTTTAGAGGATAACACCGGTTAGGTCTGGGATATGCGCGCATCTGGCTTATACTTTCGCCTTTTTCGCAAACTTGTTGGCCAGATCTTGGGTTTTTTTCGTGTTTGAATCACGCAGTAATGTGGTAACACACTGAAGCAGTCAATTAAACCTGGTTTCGATCAATATTTTAGAGGATAACACCGGTTAGGTCTGGGATATGCGCGCATCTGGCTTATACTTTCGCCTTTTTCGCAAACTTGTTGGCCAGATCGTGGGTTTTTTTCGTGTTTGAATCACGTAGTAATGTGGTACCACATTGAAGCAGTCAATTAAACCTGGTTTCGATCAATATTTTAGAGGATAACACTGGTTAGGTCTGGGATAGGTCTGGGATATGCGCGCATCTGGCTTATACTTTCGCCTTTTTCGCTAACTTGTTGGCTAGATCCTGGGTTTTTTCGTCTTTGAATCACGTAGTAATGTGGTAGCACACTGAAGCAGTCAATTAAACCTGCTTTCGATCAATATTTTAGAGGATAATACCGGTTAGGTCTGGGTTAGGTCTGGGATATGCGCGCATCTGGCTTATACTTTCGCCTTTTTCGCAAACCTGTTGACTGGATCCTGGGTTTTTTCGGGTTTGAATCACGTAGTAATGTGGTACCACACAGAAGCAGTCCATTAAACCTGGATTCGGACAGTATTTTATAGTATAACACCGGTTAGGTCTGGGTTAGGTCTGGGATATGCGCGCATCTGGCTTATACTTTCGCCTTTTTCGCAAACTTGTTGACCAGATCCTGGGTTTGTTTCGTGTTTGAATCACGTAGTAATGTGGTAACACACTGAAGCAGTCATTTAAACATGGTTTCGATCAATATTTTAGAGGATAACACCGGTTAGGTCTGGGATATGCGCGCATCTGTCTTATACCTTCGCCTTTTTCGCAAACTTGTTGGCTAGATCCTGGGTTTTTTTCGGGTTTGAATCTCGTAGTAATGTGGTACCACACAGAAACAGTCCATTAAACCTGGTTACGGACAGTATTTTAGAGGATAACACCGGTTAGGTCTGGGATATGCGCGCATCTGGCTTATACTTTCGCCTTTTTCGCTAACCTGTTGACTGGATCCTGGGTTTTTTCGGGTTTGAATCACGTAGTAATGTGGTAACACACTGAAGCAGTCATTTAAACATGGTTTCGATCAATATTTTAGAGGATAACACCGGTTAGGTCTGGGTTAGGTCTGGGTTATGCCCGCATCTGGCTAATGATTTTGCCTTCTTCGCATACTTGTTGGCCAGATCCTGGGTTTTTTTCGTGTTTGAATCACGTAGTAATGTGGTACCACATTGAAGCAGTCAATTAAACCTGGTTTCGATCAATATCTTAGAGGATAACACCGGTTAGGTCTGGGTTAGGTCTGGGATATGCGCGCATCTGGCTTATACTTTCGCCTTTTTCGCAAACTTGTTGGCTAGATCCTGGGTTTTTTCGTCTTTGAATCACGTAGTAATGTGGTAACACACTGAAGCAGTCAATTAAACCTGCTTTCGATCAATATTTTAGAGGATAACACCGGTTAGGTCTGGGTTAGGTCTGGGATATGCGCGCATCTGGCTTATACTTTCGCCTTTTTCGCAAACTTGTTGGCTAGATCCTGGGTTTTTTCGTCTTTGAATCACGTAGTAAAGTGGTAACACACTGAAGCAGTCAATTAAACCTGCTTTCGATCAATATTTTAGAGGATAACACCGGTTAGGTCTGGGATATGCGCGCATCTGGCTTATACTTTCCCCTTTTTCGCAAACTTGTTGGCTAGATCCTGGGTTTTTTTCGGGTTTGAATCTCGTAGTAATGTGGTACCACACAGAAACAGTCCATTAAACCTGGTTGCGGACAGTATTTTAGAGGATAACACCGGTTAGGTCTGGGTTAGGTCTGGGTTATGCCCGCATCTGGCTAATGATTTTGCCTTCTTCGCATACATGTTGGCCAGATCCTGGGTTTTTTTCGTGTTTGAATCACGTAGTAATGTGGTAACACACTGAAGCAGTCATTTAAACATGGTTTCGATCAATATTTTAGAGGATAACACCGGTTAGGTCTGGGATATGCGCGCATCTGTCTTATACCTTCGCCTTTTTCGCAAACTTGTTGGCTAGATCCTGGGTTTTTTTCGGGTTTGAATCTCGTAGTAATGTGGTACCACACAGAAACAGTCCATTAAACCTGGTTACGGACAGTATTTTAGAGGATAACACCGGTTAGGTCTGGGATATGCGCGCATCTGGCTTATACTTTCGCCTTTTTCGCAAACTTGTTGGCCAGATCCTGGGTTTTTTTCGTGTTTGAATCACGTAGTAATGTGGTAACACACTGAAGCAGTCAATTAAACCTGGTTTCGATCAATGTTTTAGAGGATAACACCGGTTAGGTCTGGGATATGCGCACATCTGGCTTATACTTTCGCCTTTTTCGCAAACTTGTTGGCTAGATCCTGGGTTTTTCTCGGGTTTGAATCTCGCAGTAATGTGGTACCACACAGAAACAGATCATTAAACCTGGTTTCGGACAGTATTTTACACAATAACACCGGATAGGTTTGGGTTTCGTCTGGGTTATGCCCGCATCTGGCTCATGATTTTGCCTTCTTCGCATACTTGTTGGCCAGATCCTGGGTTTTTTTCGTGTTTGAATCACGTAGTAATGTGGTACCAGACAGAAGCAGTCCATTAAACCTCGATTCGGACAGTATTTTAGCGGATAACACCGGTTAGGTCTGGGTTATGCCCGCATCTGGCTAATGAATTTGCCTTCTTCGCATACTTGTTGGCCTGATCCTGGGTTTTTTTCGTGTTTGAATCACGTAGTAATGTGGTAACACACTGAAGCAGTCAATTAAACCTGGTTTCGATCAATATTTTAGAGGATAACACCGGTTAGGTCTGGGTTAGGTCTGGGATATGCCCGCGTCTGGCTTATACCTTCGCCTTTTTCGCAAACTTGTTGGCCAGATCCTGGGTTTTTTTCGTGTTTGAATCACGTAGTAATGTGGTAAGACAGTGAAGCAGTCATTTAAACCTGGTTTCGATCAATATTTTAGAGGATAACACCGGTTAGGTCTGGGTTAGGTCTGGGATATGCGCGCATCTGGCTTATACTTTCGCCTTTTTCGCAAACTTGTTGGCCAGATCCTGGGTTTTTTTCGTGTTTGAATCACGTAGTAATGTGGTAACACACTGAAGCAGTCAATTAAACCTGGTTTCGATCAATGTTTTAGAGGATAACACCGGTTAGGTCTGGGATATGCGCACATCTGGCTTATACTTTCGCCTTTTTCGCAAACTTGTTGGCTAGATCCTGGGTTTTTCTCGGGTTTGAATCTCGCAGTAATGTGGTACCACACAGAAACAGATCATTAAACCTGGTTTCGGACAGTATTTTACACAATAACACCGGATAGGTTTGGGTTTCGTCTGGGTTATGCCCGCATCTGGCTCATGATTTTGCCTTCTTCGCATACTTGTTGGCCAGATCCTGGGTTTTTTTCGTGTTTGAATCACGTAGTAATGTGGTACCAGACAGAAGCAGTCCATTAAACCTCGATTCGGACAGTATTTTAGCGGATAACACCGGTTAGGTCTGGGTTATGCCCGCATCTGGCTAATGAATTTGCCTTCTTCGCATACTTGTTGGCCTGATCCTGGGTTTTTTTCGTGTTTGAATCACGTAGTAATGTGGTAACACACTGAAGCAGTCAATTAAACCTGGTTTCGATCAATATTTTAGAGGATAACACCGGTTAGGTCTGGGTTAGGTCTGGGATATGCCCGCGTCTGGCTTATACCTTCGCCTTTTTCGCAAACTTGTTGGCCAGATCCTGGGTTTTTTTCGGGTTTGAATCACGTAGTAATGTGGTACCACACAGAAACAGTCAATTAAACCTGGTTTCGATCAATATTTTAGAGGATAACACCGGTTAGGTCTGGGTTAGGTCTGGGATATGCGCCCATCTGGCTTATACTTTCGCCTTTTTCACAAACTTGTCGGCCAGATCCTGGGTTTTTTTCGTGTTTGAATCACGTAGTAATGTGGTACCACATTGAAGCAGTCAATTAAACCTGGTTTCGATCAATATCTTAGAGGATAACACCGGTTAGGTCTGGGTTAGGTCTGGGATATGCGCGCATCTGGCTTATACTTTCGCCTTTTTCGCAAACTTGTTGGCTAGATCCTGGGTTTTTTCGTCTTTGAATCACGTAGTAATGTGGTAACACACTGAAGCAGTCAATTAAACCTGTTTTCGATCAATATTTTAGAGGATAACACCGGTTAGGCCTGGGTTAGGTCTGGGATATGCGCCCATCTGGCTTATACTTTCGTCTTTTTCGCAAAATTGCTGGCCAGATCCTGGGTTTTTTTCGTGTTTGAATCACGTAGTAATGTGGTACCACATTGAAGCAGTCAATTAAGCCTGGTTTCGATCAATATCTTAGAGGATAACACCGTTTAGGTCTGGGTTAGGTCTGGGATATGCGCGCATCTGGCTTATACTTTCGTCTTTTTCGCAAACTTGTTGGCTAGATCCTGGGTTTTTTTCGTGTTTGAATCACGTAGTAATGTGGTACAACACTGAAGCAGTCAATTAAACCTGGTTTCGATCAATATTTTAGAGGATTACATCGGTTAGGTCTGGGATATTCGCCCATCTGGCTTATACTTTCGCCTTTTTCGCAAACTTGTTGGCTAGATCCTGGGTTTTTTTCGTGTTTGAATCACGTAGTAATGTGGTACAACACTGAAGCAGTCAATTAAACCTGGTTTCGATCAATATTTTAGAGGATTACATCGGTTAGGTCTGGGATATTCGCCCATCTGGCTTATACTTTCGCCTTTTTCGCAAACTTGTTGGCTAGATCCTGGGTTTTTTTCGTGTTTGAATCACGTAGTAATGTGGTAAAACACTGAAGCAGTCAATTAAACCTGGTTTCGATCACTATTTTAGTGGATAACACCGGTTAGGTCTGGGTTAGGTCTGGGATATGCGCGAATCTGGCTTATACTTTCGCCATTTTCGCAAACTTGTTGGCTAGATCCTGGGTTTTTTTTCGGGTCCGAATCACGTAGTAATGTGGTACCACACAGAAACAGTCCAATAAACCCGGATTCGATCAATGTTTTAGAGGATAACACCGGTTAGGTCTGGGTTAGGTCTGGGATATGCGCGCATCTGGCTTATACTTTCGCCTTTTTCGCAAACTTGTTGGCTAGATCCTGGGTTTTTTCGGGTTTGAATCACGTAGTAATGTGGTACCACACAGAAGCAGTCCAATAAACCTGGATTCGGACAGTATTTTAGGGGATAACACCGGTTAGGTCTGGGTTTCGTCTGGGTTATGCCCGCATCTGGCTCATGATTTTGCCTTCTTCGCATACTTGTTGGCCAGATCCTGCGTTTTTTTCGTGTTTGAATCACGTAGTAATGTGGTACCACACAGAAACAGTCCATTAAACCTGGTTTCGGACAGTATTTTAGAGGATAACACCGGTTAGGTCTGGGTTAGGTCTGGGTTATGCCCGCATCTGGCTAATGATTTTGCCTTCTTCGCATACTTGTTGGCCAGATCCTGGGTTTTTTTCGTGTTTGAATCACGTAGTAATGTGGTAACACACTGAATCAGCCATTTAAACCTGGTTTCGATCAATGTTTTAGAGGATAACACCGGTTAGGTCTGGGTTAGGTCTGGGATATGCGCGCATCTGGCTTATACTTTCGCCACTTTCGCAAACTTGTTGGCTAGATCCTGGGTTTTTTGCGGGTTTGAATCACGTAGTAATGTGGTACCACACAGAAACAGTCCAATAAACCCGGATTCGATCAATGTTTTAGAGGATAACACCGGTTAGGTCTGGGTTAGGTCTGGTTTATGCCCGCATCTGGCTAATGATTTTGTCTTCTTCGCATACTTGTTGGCCAGATCCTGGGTTTTTTTCGTGTTTGAATCACGTAGTAATGTGGTAACACACTGAATCAGTCATTTAAACCTGGTTTCGATCAATGTTTTAGAGGATAACACCGGTTAGGTCTGGGTTAGGTCTGGGATATGCCCGCATCTGGCTAATGATTTTGCCTTCTTCGCATACTTGTTGGCCAGATCCTGGGTTTTTTTCGTGTTTGAATCACGCAGTAATGTGGTAACACACTGAAGCAGTCAATTAAACCTGGTTTCGATCAATATTTTAGAGGATAACACCGGTTAGGTCTGGGATATGCGCGCATCTGGACTATACTTTCCCCTTTTTCGCAAACTTGTTGGCCAGATCCTGGGTTTTTTTCGTGTTTGAATCACGTAGTAATGTGGTAACACACTGGAGCAGTCATTTAAACCTGGTTTCGATCAATATTTTAGAGGATAACACCGGTTAGGTCTGGGAAATGCGCGCATCTGTCTTATACTTTCGCCTTTTTCGCAAACTTGTTGGCTAGATCCTGGGTTTTTTTCGGGTTTGAATCTCGTAGTAATGTGGTACCACACAGAAACAGTCCATTAAACCTGGTTACGGACAGTATTTTAGAGGATAACACCGGTTAGGTCTGGGATATGCGCGCATCTGGCTTATACTTTCGCCTTTTTCGCAAACTTGTTGGCCAGATCTTGGGTTTTTTTCGTGTCTGAATCACGCAGTAATGTGGTAACACACTGAAGCAGTCAATTAAACCTGGTTTCGATCAATATTTTAGAGGATAACACCGGTTAGGTCTGGGATATGCGCGCATCTGGCTTATACTTTCGCCTTTTTCGCAAACTTGTTGGCCAGATCGTGGGTTTTTTTCGTGTTTGAATCACGTAGTAATGTGGTACCACATTGAAGCAGTCAATTAAACCTGGTTTCGATCAATATTTTAGAGGATAACACTGGTTAGGTCTGGGTTAGGTCTGGGATATGCGCGCATCTGGCTTATACTTTCACCTTTTTCGCTAACTTGTTGGCTAGATCCTGGGTTTTTTCGTCTTTGAATCACGTAGTAATGTGGTAGCACACTGAAGCAGTCAATTAAACCTGCTTTCGATCAATATTTTAGAGGATAACACCGGTTAGGTCTGGGATATGCGCGCATCTGTCTTATACCTTCGCCTTTTTCGCAAACTTGTTGGCTAGATCCTGGGTTTTTTTCGGGTTTGAATCTCGTAGTAATGTGGTACCACACAGAAACAGTCCATTAAACCTGGTTACGGACAGTATTTTAGAGGATAACACCGGTTAGGTCTGGGATATGCGCGCATCTGTCTTATACCTTCGCCTTTTTCGCAAACTTGTTGGCTAGATCCTGGGTTTTTTTCGGGTTTGAATCTCGTAGTAATGTGGTACCACACAGAAACAGTCCATTAAACCTGGTTACGGACAGTATTTTAGAGGATAACACCGGTTAGGTCTGGGATATGCGCGCATCTGGCTTATACTTTCGCCTTTTTCGCAAACTTGTTGGCCAGATCTTGGGTTTTTTTCGTGTCTGAATCACGTAGTAATGTGGTAACACACTGGAGCAGTCATTTAAACCTGGTTTCGATCAATATTTTAGAGGATAACACCGGTTAGGTCTGGGAAATGCGCGCATCTGTCTTATACTTTCGCCTTTTTCGCAAACCTGTTGACTGGATCCTGGGTTTTTTCGGGTTTGAATCACGTAGTAATGTGGTACCACACAGAAGCAGTCCATTAAACCTGGATTCGGACAGTATTTTATAGTATAACACCGGTTAGGTCTGGGTTAGGTCTGGGATATGCGCGCATCTGGCTTATACTTTCGCCTTTTTCGCAAACTTGTTGACCAGATCTTGGGTTTTTTTCGTGTTTGAATCACGCAGTAATGTGGTAACACACTGAAGCAGTCAATTAAACCTGGTTTCGATCAATATTTTAGAGGATAACACCGGTTAGGTCTGGGATATGCGCGCATCTGTCTTATACCTTCGCCTTTTTCGCAAACTTGTTGGCTAGATCCTGGGTTTTTTTCGGGTTTGAATCTCGTAGTAATGTGGTACCACACAGAAACAGTCCATTAAACCTGGTTACGGACAGTATTTTAGAGGATAACACCGGTTAGGTCTGGGATATGCGCGCATCTGGCTTATACTTTCGCCTTTTTCGCAAACCTGTTGACTGGATCCTGGGTTTTTTCGGGTTTGAATCACGTAGTAATGTGGTAACACACTGAAGCAGTCATTTAAACATGGTTTCGATCAATATTTTAGAGGATAACACCGGTTAGGTCTGGGATATGCGCGCATCTGTCTTATACCTTCGCCTTTTTCGCAAACTTGTTGGCTAGATCCTGGGTTTTTTTCGGGTTTGAATCTCGTAGTAATGTGGTACCACACAGAAACAGTCCATCAAACCTGGTTACGGACAGTATTTTAGAGGATAACACCGGTTAGGTCTGGGATATGCGCGCATCTGGCTTATACTTTCGCCTTTTTCGCAAACCTGTGGACTGGATCCTGGGTTTTTTCGGGTTTGAATCACGTAGTAATGTGGTACCACACAGAAGCAGTCCATTAAACCTGGATTCGGACAGTATTTTATAGTATAACACCGGTTAGGTCTGGGTTAGGTCTGGGATATGCGCGTATCTGGCTTATACTTTCGCCTTTTTCGCAAACTTGTTGACCAGATCCTGGGTTTTTTTCGTGTTTGAATCACGTAGTAATGTGGTACCACATTGAAGCAGTCAATTAAACCTGGTTTCGATCAATATCTTAGAGGATAACACCGGTTAGGTCTGGGTTAGGTCTGGGATATGCGCGCATCTGGCTTATACTTTCGCCTTTTTCGCAAACTTGTTGGCTAGATCCTGGGTTTTTTCGTCTTTGAATCACGTAGTAATGTGGTAACACACTGAAGCAGTCAATTAAACCTGCTTTCGATCAATATTTTAGAGGATAACACCGGTTAGGCCTGGGTTAGGTCTGGGATATGCGCCCATCTGGCTTATACTTTCGTCTTTTTCGCAAAATTGCTGGCCAGATCCTGGGTTTTTTTCGTGTTTGAATCACGTAGTAATGTGGTACAACACTGAAGCAGTCAACTAAACCTGGTTTCGATCAATATTTTAGGGGATAACACCGGTTAGGTCTGGGTTAGGTCTGGGATATGCGCGCATCTGGCTTATACTTTCGCCTTTTTCGCAAACTTGTTGGCTAGATCCTGGGTTTTTTTCGTGTTTGAATCACGTAGTAATGTGGTACAACACTGAAGCAGTCAATTAAACCTGGTTTCGATCAATATTTTAGAGGATTACATCGGTTAGGTCTGGGATATTCGCCCATCTGGCTTATACTTTCGCCTTTTTCGCAAACTTGTTGGCCAGATCCTGGGTTTTTTTCGTGTTTGAAACACGTAGTAATGTGGTACATCACTGAAGCAGTCAATTAAACCTTGTTTCGATCAATATTTTAGTGGATAACACCGGTTAGGTCTGGGATATGCGCGCATCTGGCTTATACTTTCGCCTTTTTCGCAAACTTGTTGGCTAGATCCTGGGTTTTTTTCGTGTTTGAATCACGTAGTAATGTGGTAACACACTGAAGCAGTCAATTAAACCTGGTTTCGATCACTATTTTAGTGGATAACACCGGTTAGGTCTGGGTTAGGTCTGGGATATGCGCGAATCTGGCTTATACTTTCGCCATTTTCGCAAACTTGTTGGCTAGATCCTGGGTTTTTTTTCGGGTTCGAATCACGTAGTAATGTGGTACCACACAGAAACAGTCCAATAAACCCGGATTCGATCAATGTTTTAGAGGATAACACCGGTTAGGTCTGGGTTAGGTCTGGGATATGCGCGCATCTGGCTTATACTTTCGCCTTTTTCGCAAACTTGTTGGCTAGATCCTGGGTTTTTTCGGGTTTGAATCACGTAGTAATGTGGTACCACACAGAAGCAGTCCAATAAACCTGGATTCGGACAGTATTTTAGAGGATAACACCGGTTAGGTCTGGGTTTCGTCTGGGTTATGCCCGCATCTGGCTCATGATTTTGCCTTCTTCGCATACTTGTTGGCCAGATCCTGCGTTTTTTTCGTGTTTGAATCACGTAGTAATGTGGTAACACACTGAATCAGCCATTTAAACCTGGTTTCGATCAATGTTTTAGAGGATAACACCGGTTAGGTCTGGGTTAGGTCTGGGATATGCTTTTAGCGGGGGCGGCAGTGTTAGCCGGCCCCGCAGCCGTGGTCGCGATCGGGTGGGGGCCCGGTCGCGGCTAGTAGCAACGGCACGAGTGGGGGCGACGTCGCGTGTGACCGCGCGGCGTCGCCGGGGGGCAATTAGATTTGTTTGCCCCCCATTGGGGGAGGAGGATCACATCTCCTCTCCCGGGAAGGGCCTGTAGTAGGGCGTTGCGCCAACGGGGAGAGTCACGGTAGTATCGCTAGTTTGGTTCCCGTGACTCTCCCCAGATAAAGGGCGCAGGCGGTCACCGTGGTGTTTTAGCCGGTAAGAGTCCGGCACTACCCCGGCCTCCCCCCCAGGGAGCCGGGGTGTCCATGAGGATTTCACCACGTTAAAAAAAAAAAAAAAAAAAAAAAAAGGTCTGGGATATGCGCGCATCTGGCTTATACTTTCGCCACTTTCGCAAACTTGTTGGCTAGATCCTGGGTTTTTTTCGGGTTTGAATCACGTAGTAATGTGGTACCACACAGAAACAGTCCAATAAACCCGGATTCGATCAATGTTTTAGAGGATAACACCGGTTAGGTCTGGGTTAGGTCTGGTTTATGCCCGCATCTGGCTAATGATTTTGCCTTCTTCGCATACTTGTTGGCCAGATCCTGGGTTTTTTTCGTGTTTGAATCACGTAGTAATGTGGTAACACACTGAATCAGTCATTTAAACCTGGTTTCGATCAATGTTTTAGAGGATAACACCGGTTAGGTCTGGGTTAGGTCTGGGATATGCCCGCATCTGGCTAATGATTTTGCCTTCTTCGCATACTTGTTGGCCAGATCCTGGGTTTTTTTCGTGTTTGAATCACGCAGTAATGTGGTAACACACTGAAGCAGTCAATTAAACCTGGTTTCGATCAATATTTTAGAGGATAACACCGGTTAGGTCTGGGATATGCGCGCATCTGGACTATACTTTCCCCTTTTTCGCAAACTTGTTGGCCAGATCCTGGGTTTTTTTCGTGTTTGAATCACGTAGTAATGTGGTAACACACTGGAGCAGTCATTTAAACCTGGTTTCGATCAATATTTTAGAGGATAACACCGGTTAGGTCTGGGAAATGCGCGCATCTGTCTTATACTTTCGCCTTTTTCGCAAACTTGTTGGCTAGATCCTGGGTTTTTTTCGGGTTTGAATCTCGTAGTAATGTGGTACCACACAGAAACAGTCCATTAAACCTGGTTACGGACAGTATTTTAGAGGATAACACCGGTTAGGTCTGGGATATGCGCGCATCTGGCTTATACTTTCGCCTTTTTCGCAAACTTGTTGGCCAGATCTTGGGTTTTTTTCGTGTTTGACCCACGCAGTAATGTGGTAACACACTGAAGCAGTCAATTAAACCTGGTTTCGATCAATATTTTAGAGGATAACACCGGTTAGGTCTGGGATATGCGCGCATCTGGCTTATACTTTCCCCTTTTTCGCAAACTTGTTGGCCAGATCCTGGGTTTTTTTCGTGTTTGAATCACGTAGTAATGTGGTAACACACTGAAGCAGTCATTTAAACCTGGTTTCGATCAATATTTTAGAGGATAACACCGGTTAGGTCTGGGATATGCGCGCATCTGTCTTATACTTCCGCCTTTTCATCGCAAACTTGTTGGCTAGATCCTGGGTTTTTCTCGGGTTTGAATCTCGCAGTAATGTGGTACCACACAGAAACAGACCATTAAACCTGGTTTCGGACAGTATTTTACAGAATAACACCGGATAGGTTTGGGTTTCGTCTGGGTTATGCCCGCATCTGGCTTATGATTTTGCCTTCTTCGCATACTTGTTGGCCAGATCCTGGGTTTTTTTTCGTGTTTGAATCACGTAGTAATGTGGTACCCGACAGAAGCAGTCCATTAAACCTGGATTCGGACAGTATTTTAGCGGATAACACCGGTTAGGTCTGGGTTTCGTCTGGGTTATGCCCGCATCTGGCTCATGATTTCGCCTTTTTCGCAAACTTGTTGGCTAGATCCTGGGTTCTTTTCGGGTTTGAATCACGTAGTAATGTGGTACCACACAGAAACAGTCCATTAAACCTGGTTACGGACAGTATTTTAGAGGATAACACCGGTTAGGTCTGGGATATGCGCGCATCTGGCTTATACTTTCGCCTTTTTCGCAAACTTGTTGGCCAGATCCTGGGTTTTTTTCGGGTTTGAATCAGGTAGTAATGTGGTACAACACTGAAGCAGTCAACTAAACCTGGTTTCGATCAATATTTTAGGGAATAACACCGGTTAGGTCTGGGTTAGGTCTGGGATATGCGCGCATCTGGCTTATACTTTCGCCTTTTTCGCAAACTTGTTGGCTAGATCCTGGGTTTATTTCGTGTTTGAATCACGTAGTAATGTGGTACAACACTGAAGCAGTCAATTAAACCTCGATTCGGACAGTATTTTAGAGGATTACATCGGTTAGGTCTGGGATATTCGCCCATCTGGCTTATACTTTCGCCTTTTTCGCAAACTTGTTGGCCAGATCCTGGGTTTTTTTCGTGTTTGAAACACGTAGTAATGTGGTACAACACTGAAGCAGTCAATTAAACCTGGTTTCGATCAATATTTTAGAGGATTACATCGGTTAGGTCTGGGATATTCGCCCATCTGGCTTATACTTTCGCCTTTTTCGCAAACTTGTTGGCCAGATCCTGGGTTTTTTTCGTGTTTGAAACACGTAGTAATGTGGTACAACACTGAAGCAGTCAATTAAACCTGGTTTCGATCACTATTTTAGTGGATAACACCGGTTAGGTCTGGGTTAGGTCTGGGATATGCGCGCATCTGGCTTATACTTTCGCCATTTTCGCAAACTTGTTTGCTAGATCCTGGGTTTTTTTTCGGGTTGGAATCACGTAGTAATGTGGTACCACACAGAAACAGTCCAATAAACCCGGATTCGATCAATGTTTTAGAGGATAACACCGGTTAGGTCTGGGTTAGGTCTGGGATATGCGCGCATCTGGCTTATACTTTCGCCTTTTTCGCAAACTTGTTGGCTAGATCCTGGGCTTTTTCGGGTTTGAATCACGTAGTAATGTGGTACCACACAGAAGCAGTCCAATAAACCTGGATTCGGACAGTATTTTAGAGGATAACACCGGTTAGGTCTGGGTTTCGTCTGGGTTATGCCCGCATCTGGCTCATGATTTTGCCTTCTTCGCATACTTGTTGGCCAGATCCTGGATTTTTTTCGTGTTTGATTCACGTAGTAATGTGGTACCACACAGAAACAGTCCACTAAACCTGGTTTCGGACAGTATTTTAGAGGATAACACCGGTTAGGTCTGGGTTAGGTCTGGGTTATGCCCGCATCTGGCTAATGATTTTGCCTTCTTCGCATACTTGTTGGCCAGATCCTGGGTTTTTTTCGTGTTTGAATCACGCAGTAATGTGGTAACACACTGAAGCAGTCAATTAAACCTGGTTTCGATCAATATTTTAGAGGATAACACCGGTTAGGTCTGGGATATGCGCGCATCTGGCCTATACTTTCGCCTTTTTCGCAAACTTGTTGGCTAGATCCTGGGTTTTTTTCGGGTTTGAATCACGTAGTAATGTGGTAACACACTGGAGCAGTCATTTGAACCTGGTTTCGATCAATATTTTAGAGGATAACACCGGTTAGGTCTGGGAAATGCGCGCATCTGGCTTATACTTTCGCCTTTTTCGCAAACTTGTTGGCTAGATCCTGGGCTTTTTCGGGTTTGAATCACGTAGTAATGTGGTACCACACAGAAGCAGTCCAATAAACCTGGATTCGGACAGTATTTTAGAGGATAACACCGGTTAGGTCTGGGTTTCGTCTGGGTTATGCCCGCATCTGGCTCATGATTTTGCCTTCTTCTCATACTTGTTGGCCAGGTCCTGGGTTTTTTTCGTGTTTGAATCACGTAGTAATGTGGTAACACACTGAATCAGTCATTTAAACCTGGTTTCGATCAATGTTTTAGAGGATAACACCGGTTAGGTCTGGGTTAGGTCTGGGATATACGCGCATCTGGCTTATACTTTCGCCATTTTCGCAAACTTGTTGGCTAGATCCTGGGTTTTTCTCGGGTTTGAATCACGTAGTAATGTGGTACCACACAGAAACAGTCCAATAAACCCGGCTTCGATCAATGTTTTAGAGGATAACACCGGTTAGGTCCGGGTTAGGTCTGGTTTATGCCCGCATCTGGCTAATGATTTTGCCTTCTTCGCATACTTGTTGGCCAGATCCTGGGTTTTTTTCGTGTTTGAATCACGTAGTAATGTGGTAACACACTGAATCAGTCATTTAAACCTGGTTTCGATCAATGTTTTAGAGGATAACACCGGTTATGTCTGGGTTAGGTCTGGGATATGCCCGCATCTGGCTAGTGATTTTGCCTTCTTCGCATACTTGTTGGCCAGATCCTGGGTTTTTTTCGTGTTTGAATCACGCAGTAATGTGGTAACACACTGAAGCAGTCAATTAAACCTGGTTTCGATCAATATTTTAGAGGGTAACACCGGTTAGGTCTGGGATATGCGCTCATCTGGCCTATACTTTCCCCTTTTTCGCAAACTTGTTGGCCAGATCCTGGGTTTTTTTCGTGTTTGAATCACGTAGTAATGTGGTAACACACTGGAGCAGTCATTTAAACCTGGTTTCGAACAATATTTTAGAGGATAACACCGGTTAGGTCTGGGAAATGCGCGCATCTGTCTTATACTTTCGCCTTTTTCGCAAACTTGTTGGCTAGATCCTGGGTTTTTTTCGTGTTTGAATCTCGTAGTAATGTGGTACCACACAGAAACAGTCCATTGAACCTGGTTACGGACAGTATTTTAGAGGATAACACCGGTTAGGTCTGGGATATGCGCGCATCTGGCTTATACTTTCGCCTTTTTCGCAAACTTGTTGGCCAGATCTTGGGTTTTTTTCGTGTTTGAATCACGCAGTAATGTGGTAACACACTGAAGCAGTCAATTAAACCTGGTTTCGATCAATATTTTAGAGGATAACACCGGTTAGGTCTGGGATATGCGCGCATCTGGCTTATACTTTCGCCTTTTTCGCAAACTTGTTGGCCAGATCGTGGGTTTTTTTCGTGTTTGAATCACGTAGTAATGTGGTACCACATTGAAGCAGTCAATTAAACCTGGTTTCGATCAATATTTTAGAGGATAACACCGGTTAGGTCTGGGTTAGGTCTGGGATATGCGCGCATCTGGCTTATACTTTCGCCTTTTTCGCTAACTTGTTGGCTAGATCCTGGGTTTTTTCGTCTTTGAATCACGTAGTAATGTGGTAGCACACTGAAGCAGTCAATTAAACCTGCTTTCGATCAATATTTTAGAGGATAACACCGGTTAGGTCTGGGTTAGGTCTGGGATATGCGCGCATCTGGCTTATACTTTCGCCTTTTTCGCAAACCTGTTGACTGGATCCTGGGTTTTTTCGGGTTTGAATCACGTAGTAATGTGGTACCACACAGAAGCAGTCCATTAAACCTGGATTCGGACAGTATTTTATAGTATAACACCGGTTAGGTCTGGGTTAGGTCTGGGATATGCGCGCATCTGGCTTATACTTTCGCCTTTTTCGCAAACTTGTTGGCCAGATCTTGGGTTTTTTTCGTGTTTGAATCACGCAGTAATGTGGTAACACACTGAAGCAGTCAATTAAACCTGGTTTCGATCAATATTTTAGAGGATAACACAGGTTAGGTCTGGGATATGCGCGCATCTGGCTTATACTTTCCCCTTTTTCGCAAACTTTTTGGCTAGATCCTGGGTGTTTTTCGGGTTTGAATCTCGTAGTAATGTGGTACCACACAGAAACAGTCCATTAAACCTGGTTGCGGACAGTATTTTAGAGGATAACACCGGTTAGGTCTGGGTTAGGTCTGGGTTATGCCCGCATCTGGCTAATGATTTTGCCTTCTTCGCATACTTGTTGGCCAGATCCTGGGTTTTTTTCGTGTTTGAATCACGTAGTAATGTGGTAACACACTGAAGCAGTCATTTAAACATGGTTTCGATCAATATTTTAGAGGATAACACCGGTTAGGTCTGGGATATGCGCGCATCTGTCTTATACCTTCGCCTTTTTCGCAAACTTGTTGGCTAGATCCTGGGTTTTTTTCGGGTTTGAACCTCGTAGTAATGTGGTACCACACAGAAACAGTCCATTAAACCTGGTTACGGACAGTATTTTAGAGGATAACACCGGTTAGGTCTGGGATATGCGCGCATCTGGCTTATACTTTCGCCTTTTTCGCAAACCTGTTGACTGGATCCTGGGTTTTTTCGGGTTTGAATCACGTAGTAATGTGGTAACACACTGAAGCAGTCATTTAAACATGGTTTCGATCAATATTTTAGAGGATAACACCGGTTAGGTCTGGGATATGCGCACCTCTGTCTTATACCTTCGCCTTTTTCGCAAACTTGTTGGCTAGATCCTGGGTTTTTTTCGGGTTTGAATCTCGTAGTAATGTGGTACCACACAGAAACAGTCCATTAAACCTGGTTACGGACAGTATTTTAGAGGATAACACCGGTTAGGTCTGGGATATGCGCGCATCTGGCTTATACTTTCGCCTTTTTCGCAAACCTGTTGACTGGATCCTGGGTTTTTTCGGGTTTGAATCACGTAGAAATGTGGTACCACACAGAAGCAGTCCATTAAACCTGGATTCGGACAGTATTTTATAGTATAACACCGGTTAGGTCTGGGTTAGGTCTGGGATATGCGCGTATCTGGCTTATACTTTCGCCTTTTTCGCAAACTTGTTGGCCAGATCTTGGGTTTTTTTCGTGTTTGAATCACGCAGTAATGTGGTAACACACTGAAGCAGTCAATTAAACCTGGTTTCGATCAATATTTTAGAGGATAACACCGGTTAGGTCTGGGATATGCGCGCATCTGGCTTATACTTTCCCCTTTTTCGCAAACTTTTTGGCTAGATCCTGGGTTTTTTTCGGGTTTGAATCTCGTAGTAATGTGGTACCACACAGAAACAGTCAATTAAACCTGGTTGCGGACAGTATTTTAGAGGATAACACCGGTTAGGTCTGGGTTAGGTCTGGGTTATGCCCGCATCTGGCTAATGATTTTGCCTTCTTCGCATACTTGTTGGCCAGATCCTGGGTTTTTTTCGTGTTTGAATCACGTAGTAATGTGGTAACACACTGAAGCAGTCATTTAAACATGGTTTCGATCAATATTTTAGAGGATAACACCGGTTAGGTCTGGGATATGCGCGCATCTGTCTTATACCTTCGCCTTTTTCGCAAACTTGTTGGCCAGATCCTGGGTTTTTTTCGTGTTTGAATCACGTAGTAATGTGGTACAACACTGAAGCAGTCAATTAAACCTGGTTTCGATCAATATTTTAGAGGATTACATCGGTTAGGTCTGGGATATTCGCCCATCTGGCTTATACTTTCGCCTTTTTCGCAAACTTGTTGGCCAGATCCTGGGTTTTTTTCGTGTTTGAAACACGTAGTAATGTGGTACAACACTGAAGCAGTCAATTGAACCTTGTTTCGATCAATATTTTAGTGGTTAACACCGGTTAGGTCTGGGATATGCGCGCATCTGGCTTATACTTTCGCCTTTTTCGCAAACTTGTTGGCTAGATCCTGGGTTTTTTTCGTGTTTGAATCACGTAGTAATGTGGTAACACACTGAAGCAGTCAATTAAACCTGGTTTCGATCACTATTTTAGTGGATAAGTTCGGTTAGGTCTGGGTTAGGTCTGGGATATGCGCGCATCTGGCTTATACTTTCGCCTTTTTCGCAAACTTGTTGGCTAGATCCTGGGCTTTTTCGGGTTTGAATCACGTAGTAATGTGGTACCACACAGAAGCAGTCCAATAAACCTGGATTCGGACAGTATTTTAGAGGATAACACCGGTTAGGTCTGGGTTTCGTCTGGGTTATGCCCGCATCTGACTAATGATTTTGCCTTCTTCGCATACTTGTTGGCCAGATCCTGGGTTTTTTTCGTGTTTGAATCACGTAGTAATGTGGTAACCCACTGAATCAGTCATTTAAACCTGGTTTCGATCAATGTTTTAGAGGATAACACCGGTTAGGTCTGGGTTAGGTATGAGATATGCGGGCATCTGGCTTATACTTTCGCCATTTTCGCAAACTTGTTGGCTAGATCCTGGGTTTTTTTCGGGTTTGAATCACGTAGTAATGTGGTACCACACAGAAACAGTCCAATAAACCCGGATTCGATCAATGTTTTAGAGGATAACACCGGTTAGGTCTGGGTTAGGTCTGGGATATGCGCGCATCTGGCTTATACTTTCGCCTTTTTCACAAACCTGTTGACTGGATCCTGGGTTTTTTCGGGTTTGAATCACGTAGTAATGTGGTACCACACAGAAGCAGTCCATTAAACCTGGATTCGGACAGTATTTTATAGTATAACACCGGTTAGGTCTGGGTTAGGTCTAGGATATGCGCGCATCTGGCTTATACTTTCGCCTTTTTCGCAAACTTGTTGGCCAGATCTTGGGTTTTTTTCGTGTTTGAATCACGCAGTAATGCGGTAACACACTGAAGCAGTCAATTAAACCTGGTTTCGATCAATATTTTAGAGGATAACACCGGTTAGGTCTGGGATATGCGCGCATCTGGCTTATACTTTCGCCTTTTTCGCAAACTTGTTGGCCAGATCGTGGGTTTTTTTCGTGTTTGAATCACGTAGTAATGTGGTACCACATTGAAGCAGTCAATTAAACCTGGTTTCGATCAATATTTTAGAGGATAATACCGGTTACGTCTGGGTTAGGTCTGGGATATGCGCGCATCTGGCTTATACTTTCGCCTTTTTCGCAAACTTGTTGGCTAGATCCTGGGTTTTTTCGTCTTTGAATCACGTAGTAATGTGGTAGCACACTGAAGCAGTCAATTAAACCTGCTTTCGATCAATATTTTAGAGGATAACACCGGTTAGGTCTGGGTTAGGTCTGGGATATGCGCGCATCTGGCTTATACTTTCGCCTTTTTCGCAAACCTGTTGACTGGATCCTGGGTTTTTTCGGGTTTGTATCACGTAGTAATGTGGTACCACACAGAAGCAGTCCATTAAACCTGGATTCGGACAGTATTTTATAGTATAACACCGGTTAGGTCTGGGTTAGGTCTAGGATATGCGCGCATCTGGCTTATACTTTCGCCTTTTTCGCAAACTTGTTGGCCAGATCTTGCGTTTTTTTCGTGTTTGAATCACGCAGTAATGCGGTAACACACTGAAGCAGTCAATTAAACCTGGTTTCGATCAATATTTTAGAGGATAACACCGGTTAGGTCTGGGATATGCGCGCATCTGGCTTATACTTTCGCCTTTTTCGCAAACTTGTTGGCTAGATCCTGGGTTTTTTCGTCTTTGAATCACGTAGTAATGTGGTAGCACACTGAAGCAGTCAATTAAACCTGCTTTCGATCAATATTTTAGAGGATAACACCGGTTAGGTCTGGGTTAGGTCTGGGATATGCGCGCATCTGGCTTATACTTTCGCCTTTTTCGCAAACCTGTTGACTGGATCCTGGGTTTTTTCGGGTTTGAATCACGTAGTAATGTGGTACCACACAGAAGCAGTCCATTAAACCTGGATTCGGACAGTATTTTATAGTATAACACCGGTTAGGTCTGGGTTAGGTCTAGGATATGCGCGCATCTGGCTTATACTTTCGCCTTTTTCGCAAACTTGTTGGCCAGATCTTGGGTTTTTTTCGTGTTTGAATCACGCAGTAATGCGGTAACACACTGAAGCAGTCAATTAAACCTGGTTTCGATCAATATTTTAGAGGATAACACCGGTTAGGTCTGGGATATGCGCGCATCTGTCTTATACCTTCGCCTTTTTCGCAAACTTGTTGGCTAGATCCTGGGTTTTTTTCGGGTTTGAATCTCGTAGTAATGTGGTACCACACAGAAACAGTCCATTAAACCTGGTTACGGACAGTATTTTAGAGGATAACACTGGCTAGGTCTGGGATATGCGCGTATCTGGCTTATACTTTCGCCTTTTTCGCAAACTTGTTGGCTAGATCCTGGGTTTTTTTCGTGTTTGAATCACGTAGTAATGTGGTAACACACTGAAGCAGTCAATTAAACCTGGTTTCGATCAATGTTTTAGAGGATAACACCGGTTAGGTCTGGGATATGCGCGCATCTGGCTTATACTTTCGCCTTTTTCGCAAACTTGTTGGCTAGATCCTGGGTTTTTCTCGGGTTTGAATCTCGCAGTAATGTGATACCACACAGAAACAGACCATTAAACCTGGTTTCGGACAGTATTTTGCAGAATAACACCGGATAGGTTTGGGTTTCGTCTGGGTTATGCCCGCATCTGGCTAATGAATTTGCCTTCTTCGCATACTTGTTGGCCAGATCCTGGGTTTTTTTCGTGTTTGAATCACGTAGTAATGTGGTAACACACTGAAGCAGTCAATTAAACCTGGTTTCGATCAATATTTTAGAGGATAACACCGGTTAGGTCTGGGTTAGGTCTGGGATATGCCCGCGTCTGGCTTATACCTTCGCCTTTTTCGCAAACTTGTTGGCCAGATCCTGGGTTTTTTTCGTGTTTGAATCACGTAGTAATGTGGTAACACACTGAAGCAGTCAATTAAACCTGCTTTCGATCAATATTTTAGAGGATAACACCGGTTAAGTCTGGGTTAGGTCTAGGATATGCGCGCATCTGGCTTATACTTTCGCCCTTTTCGCAAACTTGTTGGCTAGATCCTGGGTTTTTTTCGGGTTTGAATCACGTAGTAATGTGGTACCACATAGAAACAGTCCATTAAACCTGGTTTCGGACAGTATTTTAGAGAATAACACCGGATAGGTCAGGGTTTCGTCTGCGTTATGCCCGCATCTGGCTCATGATTTTGCCTTCTTCGCATACTTGTTGGCCAGATCCTGGGTTTTTTTCGTGTTTGAATCACGTAGTAATGTGGTACCACACAGAAGCAGTCCATTAAACCTGGATTCGGACAGTATTTTAGCGGATAACACCGGTTAGGTCTGGGTTTCGTCTGGGTTCTGCCCGCATCTGGCAAATGAATTTGCCTTCTTCGCATACTTGTTGGCCAGATCCTGGGATTTGTTCGTGTTTGAATCACGTAGTAATGTGGTACCACACAGAAGCAGTCCATTAAACCTGGATTCGGACAGTATTTTAGCGGATAACACCGGTTAGGTCTGGGTTAGGTCTGGGATATGCGCCCATCTGGCTTATACTTTCGCCTTTTTCGCAAACTTGTTGGCAAGATCCTGGGTTTATTTCGTGTTTGAATCACGTAGTAATGTGGTAACACACTGAAGCAGTCAATTAAACCTGCTTTCGATCAATATTTTAGAGGATAACTCCGGCTAGGTCTGGGTTAGGTCTGGGATATGCCCGCATCTGGCTCATGATTTGGCCTTCTTCGCATACTTGTTGGCCAGATCCTGGGTTTTTTTCGTGTTTGAATCACGTAGTAATGTGGTAACACACTCAAGCAGTCAATTAAACCTGGTTTCGATCAATATTTTAGAGGATAGCACCGGTTAGGTCTGGGTTAGGTCTGGGATATGCGCCCATCTGGCTTATTCTTTCGCCTTTTTCGCAAACTTGTTGGCCAGATCCTGGGTTTATTTCGTGTTTGAATCACGTAGTAATGTGGTAACACACTGAAGCAGTCAATTAAACCTGGTTTCGATCAATATTTTAGAGGATAACACCGGCTAGGTCTGGGTTAGGTCTGGGATATGCCCGCATCTGGCTCATGATTTGGCCTTCTTCGCAAACTTGTTGGCCAGATCCTGGGTTTTTTCGTGTTTGAATCACGTAGTAATGTGGTAACACACTGAAGCAGTCAATTAAACCTGGTTTCGATCAATATTTTAGAGGATAACACCGGTTAGGTCTGGGATATGCGCGCATCTGGCTTATACTTTCGCCGTTTTCGCAAACTTGTTGGCTAGATCTTGGGTTTTTTCGTCTTTGAATCACGTAGTAATGTGGTAACACACTGAAGAAGTCAATTAAACCTGGTTTCGACCAATATTTTAGAGGATAACACCGGTTAGGTCTGGGTTAGGTCTGGGTTATACCATCATCTGGCTCATGATTTTGCCTTCTTCGCATACTTGTTGGCCAGATCCTGGGTTTTTTTCGTGTTTGAATCACGTAGTAATGTGGTAACACACTGAAGCAGTCAATTAAACCTGGTTTCGATCAATATTTTAGAGGATAACACCGGTTAGGTCTGGGATATGCGCTCATCTGGCTTATACTTTCGCCGTTTTCGCAAACTTGTTGCCTAGATCTTGGGTTTTTTCGTCTTTGAATCACGTAGTAATGTGGCAACACACTGAAGAAGTCAATTAAACCTGGTTTCGACCAATATTTTAGAGGATAACACCGGTTAGGTCTGGGTTAGGTCTGGGTTATACCATCATCTGGCTCATGATTTTGCCTTCTTCGCATACTTGTTGGCCAGATCCTGGGTTTTTTTCGTGTTTGAATCACGTAGTAATGTGGTAACACACTGAAGCAGTCAATTAAACCTGGTTTCGATCAATATTTTAGAGGATAACACCGGTTAGGTCTGGGATATGCGCGCATCTGGCTGATACTTTCGCCCTTTTCGCAAACTTGTTGGCTAGATCCTGGGTTTTTTTCGGGTTTGAATCACGTAGTAATGTGGTACCACACAGAAACAGTCCATTAAACCTGGTTTCGGACAGTATTTTAGAGAATAACACCGGTTAGGTCTGGGATATGCGCGCATCTGGCTTATACTTTCGCCTTTTTCGCATACTTGCTGGCCAGATCCTGGGTTTTTTTCGGGTTTGAATCACGTAGTAATGTGGTACCACACAGAAGCAGTCCATCAAACCTGGTTTCGACCAATGTTTTAGAGGATAACACCGGTTAGGTCTTGGTTAGGTCTGGGATATGCGCCCATCTGGCTTATACTTTCGCCTTTTTCGCATACTTGCTGGCCAGATCCTGGGTTTTTTTCGGGTTTGAATCACGTAGTAATGTGGTACCACACAGAAGCAGTCCATCAAACCTGGTTTCGACCAATGTTTTAGAGGATAACACCGGTTAGGTCTTGGTTAGGTCTGGGATATGCGCCCATCTGGCTTATACTTTCGCCTTTTTCGCAAACTTGTTCACCAGATCCTGGGTTTTTTTCGGGTTTGAATCTCGTAGTAATGTGGTACCACACAGAAACAGTCCATTAAACCTGGTTACGGACAGTATTTTAGAGGATAACACCGGTTAGGTCTGGGATATGCGCGCATCTGGCTTATACTTTCGCCTTTTTCGCAAACCTGTTGACTGGATCCTGGGTTTTTTCGGGTTTGAATCACGTAGTAATGTGGTACCACACAGAAGCAGTCCATTAAACCTGGATTCGGACAGTATTTTATAGTATAACACCGGTTAGGTCTGGGTTAGGTCCGGGATATGCGCGCATCTGGCTTATACTTTCGCCTTTTTCGCAAACTTGTTGGCCAGATCTTGGGTTTTTTTCGTGTTTGAATCACGCAGTAATGTGGTAACACACTGAAGCAGTCAATTAAACCTGGTTTCGATCAATATTTTAGAGGATAACACCGGTTAGGTCTGTGATATGCGCGCATCTGGCTTATACTTTCCCCTTTTTCGCAAACTTTTTGGCTAGATCCTGGGTTTTTTTCGGGTTTGAATCTCGTAGTAATGTGGTACCACACAGAAACAGTCCATTAAACCTGGTTGCGGACAGTATTTTAGAGGATAACACCGGTCAGGTCTGGGTTAGGTCTGGGTTATGCCCGCATCTGGCTAATGATTTTGCCTTCTTCGCATACTTGTTGGCCAGATCCTGGGTTTTTTTCGTGTTTGAATCACGTAGTAATGTGGTAACACAATGAAGCAGTCATTTAAACATGGTTTCGATCAATATTTTAGAGGATAACACCGGTTAGGTCTGGGATATGCGCGCATCTGTCTTATACCTTCGCCTTTTTCGCAAACTTGTTGGCTAGATCCTGGGTTTTTTTCGGGTTTGAATCTCGTAGTAATGTGGTACCACACAGAAACAGTCCATTAAACCTGGTTACGGACAGTATTTTAGAGGATAACACCGGTTAGGTCTGGGATATGCGCGCATCTGGCTTATACTTTCGCCTTTTTCGCAAACTTGTTGGCCAGATCCTGGGTTTTTTTCGTGTTTGAATCACGTAGTAATGTGGTACAACACTGAAGCAGTCAACTGAACCTGGTTTCGATCAATATTTTAGGGAATAACACCGGTTAGGTCTGGGTTAGGTCTGGGATATGCGCGCATCTGGCTTATACTTTCGCCTTTTTCGCAAACTTGTTGGCTAGATCCTGGGTTTTTTTCGTGTTTGAATCACGTAGTAATGTGGTACAACACTGAAGCAGTCAATTAAACCTGGTTTCGATCAATATTTTAGAGGATTACATCGGTTAGGTCTGGGATATTCGCCCATCTGGCTTATACTTTCGCCTTTTTCGCAAACTTGTTGGCCAGATCCTGGGTTTTTTTCGTGTTTGAAACACGTAGTAATGTGGTACAACACTGAAGCAGTCAATTAAACCTTGTTTCGATCAATATTTTAGTGGATAACACCGGTTAGGTCTGGGATATGCGCGCATCTGGCTTATACTTTCGCCTTTTTCGCAAACTTGTTGGCTAGATCCTGGGTTTTTTTCGTGTTTGAATCACGTAGTAATGTGGTAACACACTGAAGCAGTCAATTAAACCTGGTTTCGATCACTATTTTAGTGGAGAACACCGGTTAGGTCTGGGTTAGGTCTGGGATATGCGCGCATCTGGCTTATACTTTCGCCATTTTCGCAAACTTGTTGGCTAGATCCTGGGTTTTTTTTCGGGTTCGAATCACGTAGTAATGTGGTACCACACAGAAACAGTCCAATAAACCCGGATTCGATCAATGTTTTAGAGGATAACACCGGTTAGGTCTGGGTTAGGTCTGGGATATGCGCGCATCTGGCCTATACTTTCGCCTTTTTCGCAAACTTGTTGGCTAGATCCTGGGCTTTTTCGGGTTTGAATCACGTAGTAATGTGGTACCACACAGAAGCAGTCCAATAAACCTGGATTCGGACAGTATTTTAGAGGATAACACCGGTTAGGTCTGGGTTTCGTCTGGGTTATGCCCGCATCTGGCTAATGATTTTGCCTTCTTCGCATACTTGTTGGCCAGATCCTGGGTTTTTTTCGTGTTTGAATCACGTAGTAATGTGGTAACACACTGAATCAGTCATTTAAACCTGGTTTCGATCAATGTTTTAGAGGATAACACCGGTTAGGTCTGGGTTAGGTCTGGGATATGCGGGCATCTGGCTTATACTTTCGCCATTTTCGCAAACTTGTTGGCTAGATCCTGGGTTTTTTTCGGGTTTGAATCACGTAGTAATGTGGTACCACACAGAAGCAGTCCAATAAACCTGGATTCGGACAGTATTTTAGAGGATAACACCGGTTAGGTCTGGGTTTCGTCTGGGTTATGCCCGCATCTGGCTAATGATTTTGCCTTCTTCGCATACTTGTTGGCCAGATCCTGGGTTTTTTTCGTGTTTGAATCACGTAGTAATGTGGTAACACACTGAATCAGTCCAATAAACCCGGATTCGATCAATGTTTTAGAGGATAACACCGGTTAGGTCTGGGTTTCGTCTGGGTTATGCCCGCATCTGGCTAATGATTTTGCCTTCTTCGCATACTTGTTGGCCAGATCCTCGGTTTTTTTCGTGTTTGAATCACGTAGTAATGTGGTACAACACTGAAGCAGTCAACTAAACCTGGTTTCGATCAATATTTTAGGGAATAACACCGGTTAGGTCTGGGTTAGGTCTGGGATATGCCCGCGTCTGGCTTATACCTTCGCCTTTTTCGCAAACTTGTTGGCCAGATCCTGGGTTTTTTTCGTGTTTGAATCACGTAGTAATGTGGTAACACACTGAAGCAGTCAATTAAACCTGCTTTCGATCAATATTTTAGAGGATAACACCGGTTAGGTCTGGGTTAGGTCTAGGATATGCGCGCATCTGGCTTATACTTTCGCCCTTTTCGCAAACTTGTTGGCTAGATCCTGGGTTTTTTTCGGGTTTGAATCACGTAGTAATGTGGTACCACATAGAAACAGTCCATTAAACCTGGTTTCGGACAGTATTTTAGAGAATAACACCGGATAGGTCTGGGTTTCGTCTGGGTTATGCCCGCATCTGGCTCATGATTTTGCCTTCTTCGCATACTTGTTGGCCAGATCCTGGGTTTTTTTCGTGTTTGAATCACGTAGTAATGTGGTACCACACAGAAGCAGTCCATTAAACCTGGATTCGGACAGTATTTTAGCGGATAACACCGGTTAGGTCTGGGTTTCGTCTGGGTTCTGCCCGCATCTGGCTAATGAATTTGCCTTCTTCGCATACTTGTTGGCCAGATCCTGGGTTTTTTTCGTGTTTGAATCACGTAGTAATGTGGTAACACACTGAAGCAGTCAATTAAACCTGGTTTCGATCAATATTTTAGAGGATAACACCGGTTAGGTCTGGGATATGCGCGCATCTGGCTGATACTTTCGCCCTTTTCGCAAACTTGTTGGCTAGATCCTGGGTTTTTTTCGGGTTTGAATCACGTAGTAATGTGGTACCACACAGAAACAGTCCATTAAACCTGGTTTCGGACAGTATTTTAGAGAATAACACCGGTTAGGTCTGGGATATGCGCGCATCTGGCTTATACTTTCGCCTTTTTCGCATACTTGCTGGCCAGATCCTGGGTTTTTTTCGGGTTTGAATCACGTAGTAATGTGGTACCACACAGAAGCAGTCCATCAAACCTGGTTTCGACCAATGTTTTAGAGGATAACACCGGTTAGGTCTTGGTTAGGTCTGGGATATGCGCCCATCTGGCTTATACTTTCGCCTTTTTCGCATACTTGCTGGCCAGATCCTGGGTTTTTTTCGGGTTTGAATCACGTAGTAATGTGGTACCACACAGAAGCAGTCCATCAAACCTGGTTTCGACCAATGTTTTAGAGGATAACACCGGTTAGGTCTTGGTTAGGTCTGGGATATGCGCCCATCTGGCTTATACTTTCGCCTTTTTCGCAAACTTGTTCACCAGATCCTGGGTTTTTTTCGGGTTTGAATCTCGTAGTAATGTGGTACCACACAGAAACAGTCCATTAAACCTGGTTACGGACAGTATTTTAGAGGATAACACCGGTTAGGTCTGGGATATGCGCGCATCTGGCTTATACTTTCGCCTTTTTCGCAAACCTGTTGACTGGATCCTGGGTTTTTTCGGGTTTGAATCACGTAGTAATGTGGTACCACACAGAAGCAGTCCATTAAACCTGGATTCGGACAGTATTTTATAGTATAACACCGGTTAGGTCTGGGTTAGGTCCGGGATATGCGCGCATCTGGCTTATACTTTCGCCTTTTTCGCAAACTTGTTGGCCAGATCTTGGGTTTTTTTCGTGTTTGAATCACGCAGTAATGTGGTAACACACTGAAGCAGTCAATTAAACCTGGTTTCGATCAATATTTTAGAGGATAACACCGGTTAGGTCTGTGATATGCGCGCATCTGGCTTATACTTTCCCCTTTTTCGCAAACTTTTTGGCTAGATCCTGGGTTTTTTTCGGGTTTGAATCTCGTAGTAATGTGGTACCACACAGAAACAGTCCATTAAACCTGGTTGCGGACAGTATTTTAGAGGATAACACCGGTCAGGTCTGGGTTAGGTCTGGGTTATGCCCGCATCTGGCTAATGATTTTGCCTTCTTCGCATACTTGTTGGCCAGATCCTGGGTTTTTTTCGTGTTTGAATCACGTAGTAATGTGGTAACACACTGAAGCAGTCATTTAAACATGGTTTCGATCAATATTTTAGAGGATAACACCGGTTAGGTCTGGGATATGCGCGCATCTGTCTTATACCTTCGCCTTTTTCGCAAACTTGTTGGCTAGATCCTGGGTTTTTTTCGGGTTTGAATCTCGTAGTAATGTGGTACCACACAGAAACAGTCCATTAAACCTGGTTACGGACAGTATTTTAGAGGATAACACCGGTTAGGTCTGGGATATGCGCGCATCTGGCTTATACTTTCGCCTTTTTCGCAAACTTGTTGGCCAGATCCTGGGTTTTTTTCGTGTTTGAATCACGTAGTAATGTGGTACAACACTGAAGCAGTCAACTGAACCTGGTTTCGATCAATATTTTAGGGAATAACACCGGTTAGGTCTGGGTTAGGTCTGGGATATGCGCGCATCTGGCTTATACTTTCGCCTTTTTCGCAAACTTGTTGGCTAGATCCTGGGTTTTTTTCGTGTTTGAATCACGTAGTAATGTGGTACAACACTGAAGCAGTCAATTAAACCTGGTTTCGATCAATATTTTAGAGGATTACATCGGTTAGGTCTGGGATATTCGCCCATCTGGCTTATACTTTCGCCTTTTTCGCAAACTTGTTGGCCAGATCCTGGGTTTTTTTCGTGTTTGAAACACGTAGTAATGTGGTACAACACTGAAGCAGTCAATTAAACCTTGTTTCGATCAATATTTTAGTGGATAACACCGGTTAGGTCTGGGATATGCGCGCATCTGGCTTATACTTTCGCCTTTTTCGCAAACTTGTTGGCTAGATCCTGGGTTTTTTTCGTGTTTGAATCACGTAGTAATGTGGTAACACACTGAAGCAGTCAATTAAACCTGGTTTCGATCACTATTTTAGTGGAGAACACCGGTTAGGTCTGGGTTAGGTCTGGGATATGCGCGCATCTGGCTTATACTTTCGCCATTTTCGCAAACTTGTTGGCTAGATCCTGGGTTTTTTTTCGGGTTCGAATCACGTAGTAATGTGGTACCACACAGAAACAGTCCAATAAACCCGGATTCGATCAATGTTTTAGAGGATAACACCGGTTAGGTCTGGGTTAGGTCTGGGATATGCGCGCATCTGGCCTATACTTTCGCCTTTTTCGCAAACTTGTTGGCTAGATCCTGGGCTTTTTCGGGTTTGAATCACGTAGTAATGTGGTACCACACAGAAGCAGTCCAATAAACCTGGATTCGGACAGTATTTTAGAGGATAACACCGGTTAGGTCTGGGTTTCGTCTGGGTTATGCCCGCATCTGGCTAATGATTTTGCCTTCTTCGCATACTTGTTGGCCAGATCCTGGGTTTTTTTCGTGTTTGAATCACGTAGTAATGTGGTAACACACTGAATCAGTCATTTAAACCTGGTTTCGATCAATGTTTTAGAGGATAACACCGGTTAGGTCTGGGTTAGGTCTGGGATATGCGGGCATCTGGCTTATACTTTCGCCATTTTCGCAAACTTGTTGGCTAGATCCTGGGTTTTTTTCGGGTTTGAATCACGTAGTAATGTGGTACCACACAGAAGCAGTCCAATAAACCTGGATTCGGACAGTATTTTAGAGGATAACACCGGTTAGGTCTGGGTTTCGTCTGGGTTATGCCCGCATCTGGCTAATGATTTTGCCTTCTTCGCATACTTGTTGGCCAGATCCTGGGTTTTTTTCGTGTTTGAATCACGTAGTAATGTGGTAACACACTGAATCAGTCCAATAAACCCGGATTCGATCAATGTTTTAGAGGATAACACCGGTTAGGTCTGGGTTTCGTCTGGGTTATGCCCGCATCTGGCTAATGATTTTGCCTTCTTCGCATACTTGTTGGCCAGATCCTCGGTTTTTTTCGTGTTTGAATCACGTAGTAATGTGGTACAACACTGAAGCAGTCAACTAAACCTGGTTTCGATCAATATTTTAGGGAATAACACCGGTTAGGTCTGGGTTAGGTCTGGGATATGCCCGCGTCTGGCTTATACCTTCGCCTTTTTCGCAAACTTGTTGGCCAGATCCTGGGTTTTTTTCGTGTTTGAATCACGTAGTAATGTGGTAACACACTGAAGCAGTCAATTAAACCTGCTTTCGATCAATATTTTAGAGGATAACACCGGTTAGGTCTGGGTTAGGTCTAGGATATGCGCGCATCTGGCTTATACTTTCGCCCTTTTCGCAAACTTGTTGGCTAGATCCTGGGTTTTTTTCGGGTTTGAATCACGTAGTAATGTGGTACCACATAGAAACAGTCCATTAAACCTGGTTTCGGACAGTATTTTAGAGAATAACACCGGATAGGTCTGGGTTTCGTCTGGGTTATGCCCGCATCTGGCTCATGATTTTGCCTTCTTCGCATACTTGTTGGCCAGATCCTGGGTTTTTTTCGTGTTTGAATCACGTAGTAATGTGGTACCACACAGAAGCAGTCCATTAAACCTGGATTCGGACAGTATTTTAGCGGATAACACCGGTTAGGTCTGGGTTTCGTCTGGGTTCTGCCCGCATCTGGCTAATGAATTTGCCTTCTTCGCATACTTGTTGGCCAGATCCTGGGTTTTGTTCGTGTTTGAATCACGTAGTAATGTGGTACCACACAGAAGCAGTCCATTAAACCTGGATTCGGACAGTATTTTAGCGGATAACACCGGTTAGGTCTGGGTTAGGTCTGGGATATGCGCCCATCTGGCTTATACTTTCGCCTTTTTCGCAAACTTGTTGGCCAGATCCTGGGTTTATTTCGTGTTTGAATCACGTAGTAATGTGGTAACACACTGAAGCAGTCAATTAAACCTGCTTTCGATCAATATTTTAGAGGATAACTCCGGCTAGGTCTGGGTTAGGTCTGGGATATGCCCGCATCTGGCTCATGATTTGGCCTTCTTCGCATACTTGTTGGCCAGATCCTGGGTTTTTTTCGTGTTTGAATCACGTAGTAATGTGGTAACACATTGAAGCAGTCAATTAAACCTGGTTTCGATCAATATTTTAGAGGATAACACCGGTTAGGTCTGGGATATGCGCGCATCTGGCTTATACTTTCGCCCTTTTCGCAAACTTGTTGGCTAGATCCTGGGTTTTTTTCGGGTTTGAATCACGTAGTAATGTGGTACAACACTGAAGCAGTCAATTAAACCTGGTTTCGATCAATATTTTAGAGGATTACATCGGTTAGGTCTGGGATATTCGCCCATCTGGCTTATACTTTCGCCTTTTTCGCAAACTTGTTGGCCAGATCCTGGGTTTTTTTCGTGTTTGAAACACGTAGTAATGTGGTACAACACTGAAGCAGTCAATTAAACCTTGTTTCGATCAATATTTTAGTGGATAACACCGGTTAGGTCTGGGATATGCGCGCATCTGGCTTATACTTTCGCCTTTTTCGCAAACTTGTTCACCAGATCCTGGGTTTTTTTCGTGTTTGAATCACGCAGTAATGTGGTAACACACTGAAACAGTCAATTAAACCTGGTTTCGATCAATATTTTAGAGGATAACACCGGTTAGGTCTGGGATATGCGCGCATCTGGCTTATACTTTCCCCTTTTTCGCAAACTTTTTGGCTAGATCCTGGGTTTTTTTCGGGATTGAATCTCGTAGTAATGTGGTACCACACAGAAACAGTCCATTAAACCTGGTTGCGGACAGTATTTTAGAGGATAACACCGGTTAGGTCTGGGTTAGGTCTGGGTTATGCCCGCATCTGGCTAATGATTTTGCCTTCTTCGCATACTTGTTGGCCAGATCCTGGGTTTTTTTCGTGTTTGAATCACGTAGTAATGTGGTAACACACTGAAGCAGTCATTTAAACATGGTTTCGATCAATATTTTAGAGGATAACACCGGTTAGGTCTGGGATATGCGCGCATCTGTCTTATACCTTCGCCTTTTTCGCAAACTTGTTGGCTAGATCCTGGGTTTTTTTCGGGTTTGAATCTCGTAGTAATGTGGTACCACACAGAAACAGTCCATTAAACCTGGTTACGGACAGTATTTTAGAGGATAACACCGGTTAGGTCTGGGATATGCGCGCATCTGGCTTATACTTTCGCCTTTTTCGCAAACCTGTTGACTGGATCCTGGGTTTTTTCGGGTTTGAATCACGTAGTAATGTGGTACCACACAGAAGCAGTCCATTAAACCTGGATTCGGACAGTATTTTATAGTATAACACCGGTTAGGTCTGGGTTAGGTCCGGGATATGCGCGCATCTGGCTTATACTTTCGCCTTTTTCGCAAACTTGTTGGCCAGATCTTGGGTTTTTTTCGTGTTTGAATCACGCAGTAATGTGGTAACACACTGAAGCAGTCAATTAAACCTGGTTTCGATCAATATTTTAGAGGATAACACCGGTTAGGTCTGTGATATGCGCGCATCTGGCTTATACTTTCCCCTTTTTCGCAAACTTTTTGGCTAGATCCTGGGTTTTTTTCGGGTTTGAATCTCGTAGTAATGTGGTACCACACAGAAACAGTCCATTAAACCTGGTTGCGGACAGTATTTTAGAGGATAACACCGGTTAGGTCTGGGTTTCGTCTGGGTTATGCCCGCATCTGGCTAATGATTTTGCCTTCTTCGCATACTTGTTGGCCAGATCCTGGGTTTTTTTCGTGTTTGAATCACGTAGTAATGTGGTAACACACTGAATCAGTCCAATAAACCCGGATTCGATCAATGTTTTAGAGGATAACACCGGTTAGGTCTGGGTTTCGTCTGGGTTATGCCCGCATCTGGCTAATGATTTTGCCTTCTTCGCATACTTGTTGGCCAGATCCTCGGTTTTTTTCGTGTTTGAATCGCGTAGTAATGTGGTACAACACTGAAGCAGTCAACTAAACCTGGTTTCGATCAATATTTTAGGGAATAACACCGGTTAGGTCTGGGTTAGGTCTGGAATATGCCCGCGTCTGGCTTATACCTTCGCCTTTTTCGCGAACTTGTTGGCCAGATCCTGGGTTTTTTTCGTGTTTGAATCACGTAGTAATGTGGTAACACACAGAAACAGTCCATTAAACCTGGTTACGGACAGTATTTTAGAGGATAACACCGGTTAGGTCTGGGATATGCGCGCATCTGGCTTATACTTTCGCCTTTTTCGCAAACCTGTTGACTGGATCCTGGGTTTTTTCGGGTTTGAATCACGTAGTAATGTGGTACCACACAGAAGCAGTCCATTAAACCTGGATTCGGACAGTATTTTATGGTATAACACCGGTTAGGTCTGGGTTAGGTCCGGGATATGCGCGCATCTGGCTTATACTTTCGCCTTTTTCGCAAACTTGTTGGCCAGATCTTGGGTTTTTTTCGTGTTTGAATCACGCAGTAATGTGGTAACACACTGAAGCAGTCAATTAAACCTGGTTTCGATCAATATTTTAGAGGATAACACCGGTTAGGTCTGTGATATGCGCGCATCTGGCTTATACTTTCCCCTTTTTCGCAAACTTTTTGGCTAGATCCTGGGTTTTTTTCGGGTTTGAATCTCGTAGTAATGTGGTACCACACAGAAACAGTCCATTAAACCTGGTTGCGGACAGTATTTTAGAGGATAACACCGGTTAGGTCTGGGTTTCGTCTGGGTTATGCCCGCATCTGGCTAATGATTTTGCCTTCTTCGCATACTTGTTGGCCAGATCCTGGGTTTTTTTCGTGTTTGAATCACGTAGTAATGTGGTAACACACTGAATCAGTCATTTAAACCTGGTTTCGATCAATGTTTTAGAGGATAACACCGGTTAGGTCTGGGTTAGGTCTGGGATATGCGGGCATCTGGCTTATACTTTCGCCATTTTCGCAAACTTGTTGGCTAGATCCTGGGTTTTTTTCGGGTTTGAATCACGTAGTAATGTGGTACCACACAGAAGCAGTCCAATAAACCTGGATTCGGACAGTATTTTAGAGGATAACACCGGTTAGGTCTGGGTTTCGTCTGGGTTATGCCCGCATCTGGCTAATGATTTTGCCTTCTTCGCATACTTGTTGGCCAGATCCTGGGTTTTTTTCGTGTTTGAATCACGTAGTAATGTGGTAACACACTGAATCAGTCCAATAAACCCGGATTCGATCAATGTTTTAGAGGATAACACCGGTTAGGTCTGGGTTTCGTCTGGGTTATGCCCGCATCTGGCTAATGATTTTGCCTTCTTCGCATACTTGTTGGCCAGATCCTCGGTTTTTTTCGTGTTTGAATCACGTAGTAATGTGGTACAACACTGAGGCAGTCAACTAAACCTGGTTTCGATCAATATTTTAGGGAATAACACCGGTTAGGTCTGGGTTAGGTCTGGGATATGCCCGCGTCTGGCTTATACCTTCGCCTTTTTCGCAAACTTGTTGGCCAGATCCTGGGTTTTTTTCGTGTTTGAATCACGTAGTAATGTGGTAACACACTGAAGCAGTCAATTAAACCTGCTTTCGATCAATATTTTAGAGGATAACACCGGTTAGGTCTGGGTTAGGTCTAGGATATGCGCGCATCTGGCTTATACTTTCGCCCTTTTCGCAAACTTGTTGGCTAGATCCTGGGTTTTTTTCGGGTTTGAATCACGTAGTAATGTGGTACCACATAGAAACAGTCCATTAAACCTGGTTTCGGACAGTATTTTAGAGAATAACACCGGATAGGTCTGGGTTTCGTCTGGGTTATGCCCGCATCTGGCTCATGATTTTGCCTTCTTCGCATACTTGTTGGCCAGATCCTGGGTTTTTTTCGTGTTTGAATCACGTAGTAATGTGGTACCACACAGAAGCAGTCCATTAAACCTGGATTCGGACAGTATTTTAGCGGATAACACCGGTTAGGTCTGGGTTTCGTCTGGGTTCTGCCCGCATCTGGCTAATGAATTTGCCTTCTTCGCATACTTGTTGGCCAGATCCTGGGTTTTGTTCGTGTTTGAATCACGTAGTAATGTGGTACCACACAGAAGCAGTCCATTAAACCTGGATTCGGACAGTATTTTAGCGGATAACACCGGTTAGGTCTGGGTTAGGTCTGGGATATGCGCCCATCTGGCTTATACTTTCGCCTTTTTCGCAAACTTGTTGGCCAGATCCTGGGTTTATTTCGTGTTTGAATCACGTAGTAATGTGGTAACACACTGAAGCAGTCAATTAAACCTGCTTTCGATCAATATTTTAGAGGATAACTCCGGCTAGGTCTGGGTTAGGTCTGGGATATGCCCGCATCTGGCTCATGATTTGGCCTTCTTCGCATACTTGTTGGCCAGATCCTGGGTTTTTTTCGTGTTTGAATCACGTAGTAATGTGGTAACACACTGAAGCAGTCAATTAAACCTGGTTTCGATCAATATTTTAGAGGATAACACCGGTTAGGTCTGGGATATGCGCGCATCTGGCTTATACTTTCGCCCTTTTCGCAAACTTGTTGGCTAGATCCTGGGTTTTTTTCGGGTTTGAATCACGTAGTAATGTGGTACCACACAGAAACAGTCCATTAAACCTGGTTTCGGACAGTATTTTAGAGAATAACACCGGTTAGGTCTGGGATATGCGCGCATCTGGCTTATACTTTCGCCTTTTTCGCATACTTGCTGGCCAGATCCTGGGTTTTTTTCGGGTTTGAATCACGTAGTAATGTGGTACCACACAGAAGCAGTCCATCAAACCTGGTTTCGACCAATGTTTTAGAGGATAACACCGGTTAGGTCTTGGTTAGGTCTGGGATATGCGCCCATCTGGCTTATACTTTCGCCTTTTTCGCATACTTGCTGGCCAGATCCTGGGTTTTTTTCGGGTTTGAATCACGTAGTAATGTGGTAACACACTGAAACAGTCAATTAAACCTGGTTTCGATCAATATTTTAGAGGATAACACCGGTTAGGTCTGGGATATGCGCGCATCTGACTTATACTTTCCCCTTTTTCGCAAACTTTTTAGCTAGATCCTGGGTTTTTTTCGGGATTGAATCTCGTAGTAATGTGGTACCACACAGAAACAGTCCATTAAACCTGGTTGCGGACAGTATTTTAGAGGATAACACCGGTTAGGTCTGGGTTAGGTCTGGGTTATGCCCGCATCTGGCTAATGATTTTGCCTTCTTCGCATACTTGTTGGCCAGATCCTGGGTTTTTTTCGTGTTTGAATCACGTAGTAATGTGGTAACACACTGAAGCAGTCATTTAAACATGGTTTCGATCAATATTTTAGAGGATAACACCGGTTAGGTCTGGGATATGCGCGCATCTGTCTTATACCTTCGCCTTTTTCGCAAACTTGTTGGCTAGATCCTGGGTTTTTTTCGGGTTTGAATCTCGTAGTAATGTGGTACCACACAGAAACAGTCCATTAAACCTGGTTACGGACAGTATTTTAGAGGATAACACCGGTTAGGTCTGGGATATGCGCGCATCTGGCTTATACTTTCGCCTTTTTCGCAAACTTGTTGGCCAGATCCTGGGTTTTTTTCGTGTTTGAAACACGTAGTAATGTGGTACAACACTGAAGCAGTCAACTAAACCTGGTTTCGATCAATATTTTAGGGAATAACACCGGTTAGGTCTGGGTTAGGTCTGGGATATGCGCGCATCTGGCTTATACTTTCGCCTTTTTCGCAAACTTGTTGGCTAGATCCTGGGTTTTTTTCGTGTTTGAATCACGTAGTAATGTGGTACAACACTGAAGCAGTCAATTAAACCTGGTTTCGATCAATATTTTAGAGGATTACATCGGTTAGGTCTGGGATATTCGCCCATCTGGCTTATACTTTCGCCTTTTTCGCAAACTTGTTGGCCAGATCCTGGGTTTTTTTCGTGTTTGAAACACGTAGTAATGTGGTACAACACTGAAGCAGTCAATTAAACCTTGTTTCGATCAATATTTTAGTGGATAACACCGGTTAGGTCTGGGATATGCGCGCATCTGGCTTATACTTTCGCCTTTTTCGCACACTTGTTGGCTAGATCCTGGGTTTTTTTCGTGTTTGAATCACGTAGTAATGTGGTAACACACTGAAGCAGTCAATTAAACCTGGTTTCGATCACTATTTTAGTGGAGAACACCGGTTAGGTCTGGGTTAGGTCTGGGATATGCGCGCATCTGGCTTATACTTTCGCCATTTTCGCAAACTTGTTGGCTAGATCCTGGGTTTTTTTTCGGGTTCGAATCACGTAGTAATGTGGTACCACACAGAAACAGTCCAATAAACCCGGATTCGATCAATGTTTTAGAGGATAACACCGGTTAGGTCTTGGTTAGGTCTGGGATATGCGCCCATCTGGCTTATACTTTCGCCTTTTTCGCATACTTGCTGGCCAGATCCTGGGTTTTTTTCGGGTTTGAATCACGTAGTAATGTGGTAACACACTGAAACAGTCAATTAAACCTGGTTTCGATCAATATTTTAGAGGATAACACCGGTTAGGTCTGGGATATGCGCGCATCTGACTTATACTTTCCCCTTTTTCGCAAACTTTTTAGCTAGATCCTGGGTTTTTTTCGGGATTGAATCTCGTAGTAATGTGGTACCACACAGAAACAGTCCATTAAACCTGGTTGCGGACAGTATTTTAGAGGATAACACCGGTTAGGTCTGGGTTAGGTCTGGGTTATGCCCGCATCTGGCTAATGATTTTGCCTTCTTCGCATACTTGTTGGCCAGATCCTGGCTTTTTTTCGTGTTTGAATCACGTAGTAATGTGGTAACACACTGAAGCAGTCATTTAAACATGGTTTCGATCAATATTTTAGAGGATAACACCGGTTAGGTCTGGGATATGCGCGCATCTGTCTTATACCTTCGCCTTTTTCGCAAACTTGTTGGCTAGATCCTGGGTTTTTTTCGGGTTTGAATCTCGTAGTAATGTGGTACCACACAGAAACAGTCCATTAAACCTGGTTACGGACAGTATTTTAGAGGATAACACCGGTTAGGTCTGGGATATGCGCGCATCTGGCTTATACTTTCGCCTTTTTCGCAAACTTGTTGGCCAGATCCTGGGTTTTTTTCGTGTTTGAAACACGTAGTAATGTGGTACAACACTGAAGCAGTCAACTAAACCTGGTTTCGATCAATATTTTAGGGAATAACACCGGTTAGGTCTGGGTTAGGTCTGGGATATGCGCGCATCTGGCTTATACTTTCGCCTTTTTCGCAAACTTGTTGGCTAGATCCTGGGTTTTTTTCGTGTTTGAATCACGTAGTAATGTGGTACAACACTGAAGCAGTCAATTAAACCTGGTTTCGATCAATATTTTAGAGGATTACATCGGTTAGGTCTGGGATATTCGCCCATCTGGCTTATACTTTCGCCTTTTTCGCAAACTTGTTGGCCAGATCCTGGGTTTTTTTCGTGTTTGAAACACGTAGTAATGTGGTACAACACTGAAGCAGTCAATTAAACCTTGTTTCGATCAATATTTTAGTGGATAACACCGGTTAGGTCTGGGATATGCGCGCATCTGGCTTATACTTTCGCCTTTTTCGCACACTTGTTGGCTAGATCCCGGGTTTTTTTCGTGTTTGAATCACGTAGTAATGTGGTAACACACTGAAGCAGTCAATTAAACCTGGTTTCGATCACTATTTTAGTGGAGAACACCGGTTAGGTCTGGGTTAGGTCTGGGATATGCGCGCATCTGGCTTATACTTTCGCCATTTTCGCAAACTTGTTGGCTAGATCCTGGGTTTTTTTTCGGGTTCGAATCACGTAGTAATGTGGTACCACACAGAAACAGTCCAATAAACCCGGATTCGATCAATGTTTTAGAGGATAACACCGGTTAGGTCTGGGTTAGGTCTGGGATATGCGCGCATCTGGCTTATACTTTCGCCTTTTTCGCAAACTTGTTGGCTAGATCCTGGGCTTTTTCGGGTTTGAATCACGTAGTAATGTGGTACCACACAGAAGCAGTCCAATAAACCTGGATTCGGACAGTATTTTAGAGGATAACACCGGTTAGGTCTGGGTTTCGTCTGGGTTATGCCCGCATCTGGCTAATGATTTTGCCTTCTTCGCATACTTGTTGGCCAGATCCTGGGTTTTTTTCGTGTTTGAATCACGTAGTAATGTGGTAACACACTGAATCAGTCATTTAAACCTGGTTTCGATCAATGTTTTAGAGGATAACACCGGTTAGGTCTGGGTTAGGTCTGGGATATGCGGGCATCTGGCTTATACTTTCGCCATTTTCGCAAACTTGTTGGCTAGATCCTGGGTTTTTTTCGGGTTTGAATCACGTAGTAATGTGGTACCACACAGAAGCAGTCCAATAAACCTGGATTCGGACAGTATTTTAGAGGATAACACCGGTTAGGTCTGGGTTTCGTCTGGGTTATGCCCGCATCTGGCTAATGATTTTGCCTTCTTCGCATACTTGTTGGCCAGATCCTGGGTTTTTTTCGTGTTTGAATCACGTAGTAATGTGGTAACACACTGAATCAGTCCAATAAACCCGGATTCGATCAATGTTTTAGAGGATAACACCGGTTAGGTCTGGGTTTCGTCTGGGTTATGCCCGCATCTGGCTAATGATTTTGCCTTCTTCGCATACTTGTTGGCCAGATCCTCGGTTTTTTTCGTGTTTGAATCACGTAGAAATGTGGTACAGCACTGAGGCAGTCAACTAAACCTGGTTTCGATCAATATTTTAGGGAATAACACCGGTTAGGTCTGGGTTAGGTCTGGGATATGCCCGCGTCTGGCTTATACCTTCGCCTTTTTCGCAAACTTGTTGGCCAGATCCTGGGTTTTTTTCGTGTTTGAATCACGTAGTAATGTGGTAACACACTGAAGCAGTCAATTAAACCTGCTTTCGATCAATATTTTAGAGGATAACACCGGTTAGGTCTGGGTTAGGTCTAGGATATGCGCGCATCTGGCTTATACTTTCGCCCTTTTCGCAAACTTGTTGGCTAGATCCTGGGTTTTTTTCGGGTTTGAATCACGTAGTAATGTGGTACCACATAGAAACAGTCCATTAAACCTGGTTTCGGACAGTATTTTAGAGAATAACACCGGATAGGTCTGGGTTTCGTCTGGGTTATGCCCGCATCTGGCTCATGATTTTGCCTTCTTCGCATACTTGTTGGCCAGATCCTGGGTTTTTTTCGTGTTTGAATCACGTAGTAATGTGGTACCACACAGAAGCAGTCCATTAAACCTGGATTCGGACAGTATTTTAGCGGATAACACCGGTTAGGTCTGGGTTTCGTCTGGGTTCTGCCCGCATCTGGCTAATGAATTTGCCTTCTTCGCATACTTGTTGGCCAGATCCTGGGTTTTGTTCGTGTTTGAATCACGTAGTAATGTGGTACCACACAGAAGCAGTCCATTAAACCTGGATTCGGACAGTATTTTAGCGGATAACACCGGTTAGGTCTGGGTTAGGTCTGGGATATGCGCCCATCTGGCTTATACTTTCGCCTTTTTCGCAAACTTGTTGGCCAGATCCTGGGTTTATTTCGTGTTTGAATCACGTAGTAATGTGGTAACACACTGAAGCAGTCAATTAAACCTGCTTTCGATCAATATTTTAGAGGATAACTCCGGCTAGGTCTGGGTTAGGTCTGGGATATGCCCGCATCTGGCTCATGATTTGGCCTTCTTCGCATACTTGTTGGCCAGATCCTGGGTTTTTTTCGTGTTTGAATCACGTAGTAATGTGGTAACACACTGAAGCAGTCAATTAAACCTGGTTTCGATCAATATTTTAGAGGATAACACCGGTTAGGTCTGGGATATGCGCGCATCTGGCTTATACTTTCGCCCTTTTCGCAAACTTGTTGGCTAGATCCTGGGTTTTTTTCGGGTTTGAATCACGTAGTAATGTGGTACCACACAGAAACAGTCCATTAAACCTGGTTTCGGACAGTATTTTAGAGAATAACACCGGTTAGGTCTGGGATATGCGCGCATCTGGCTTATACTTTCGCCTTTTTCGCATACTTGCTGGCCAGATCCTGGGTTTTTTTCGGGTTTGAATCACGTAGTAATGTGGTACCACACAGAAGCAGTCCATCAAACCTGGTTTCGACCAATGTTTTAGAGGATAACACCGGTTAGGTCTTGGTTAGGTCTGGGATATGCGCCCATCTGGCTTATACTTTCGCCTTTTTCGCATACTTGCTGGCCAGATCCTGGGTTTTTTTCGGGTTTGAATCACGTAGTAATGTGGTACCACACAGAAGCAGTCCATCAAACCTGGTTTCGACCAATGTTTTAGAGGATAACACCGGTTAGGTCTTGGTTAGGTCTGGGATATGCGCCCATCTGGCTTATACTTTCGCCTTTTTCGCAAACTTGTTCTCCAGATCCTGGGTTTTTTTCGTGTTTGAATCACGCAGTAATGTGGTAACACACTGAAACAGTCAATTAAACCTGGTTTCGATCAATATTTTAGAGGATAACACCGGTTAGGTCTGGGATATGCGCGCATCTGGCTTATACTTTCCCCTTTTTCGCAAACTTTTTGGCTAGATCCTGGGTTTTTTTCGGGATTGAATCTCGTAGTAATGTGGTACCACACAGAAACAGTCCATTAAACCTGGTTGCGGACAGTATTTTAGAGGATAACACCGGTTAGGTCTGGGTTAGGTCTGGGTTATGCCCGCATCTGGCTAATGATTTTGCCTTCTTCGCATACTTGTTGGCCAGATCCTGGGTTTTTTTCGTGTTTGAATCACGTAGTAATGTGGTAACACACTGAAGCAGTCATTTAAACATGGTTTCGATCAATATTTTAGAGGATAACACCGGTTAGGTCTGGGATATGCGCGCATCTGTCTTATACCTTCGCCTTTTTCGCAAACTTGTTGGCTAGATCCTGGGTTTTTTTCGGGTTTGAATCTCGTAGTAATGTGGTACCACACAGAAACAGTCCATTAAACCTGGTTACGGACAGTATTTTAGAGGATAACACCGGTTAGGTCTGGGATATGCGCGCATCTGGCTTATACTTTCGCCTTTTTCGCAAACCTGTTGACTGGATCCTGGGTTTTTTCGGGTTTGAATCACGTAGTAATGTGGTACCACACAGAAGCAGTCCATTAAACCTGGATTCGGACAGTATTTTATAGTATAACACCGGTTAGGTCTGGGTTAGGTCCGGGATATGCGCGCATCTGGCTTATACTTTCGCCTTTTTCGCAAACTTGTTGGCCAGATCTTGGGTTTTTTTCGTGTTTGAATCACGCAGTAATGTGGTAACACACTGAAGCAGTCAATTAAACCTGGTTTCGATCAATATTTTAGAGGATAACACCGGTTAGGTCTGTGATATGCGCGCATCTGGCTTATACTTTCCCCTTTTTCGCAAACTTTTTGGCTAGATCCTGGGTTTTTTTCGGGTTTGAATCTCGTAGTAATGTGGTACCACACAGAAACAGTCCATTAAACCTGGTTGCGGACAGTATTTTAGAGGATAACACCGGTTAGGTCTGGGTTAGGTCTGGGTTATGCCCGCATCTGGCTAATGATTTTGCCTTCTTCGCATACTTGTTGGCCAGATCCTGGGTTTTTTTCGTGTTTGAATCACGTAGTAATGTGGTAACACACTGAAGCAGTCATTTAAACATGGTTTCGATCAATATTTTAGAGGATAACACCGGTTAGGTCTGGGATATGCGCGCATCTGTCTTATACCTTCGCCTTTTTCGCAAACTTGTTGGCTAGATCCTGGGTTTTTTTCGGGTTTGAATCTCGTAGTAATGTGGTACCACACAGAAACAGTCCATTAAACCTGGTTACGGACAGTATTTTAGAGGATAACACCGGTTAGGTCTGGGATATGCGCGCATCTGGCTTATACTTTCGCCTTTTTCGCAAACTTGTTGGCCAGATCCTGGGTTTTTTTCGTGTTTGAATCACGTAGTAATGTGGTACAACACTGAAGCAGTCAACTAAACCTGGTTTCGATCAATATTTTAGGGAATAACACCGGTTAGGTCTGGGTTAGGTCTGGGATATGCGCGCATCTGGCTTATACTTTCGCCTTTTTCGCAAACTTGTTGGCTAGATCCTGGGTTTTTTTCGTGTTTGAATCACGTAGTAATGTGGTACAACACTGAAGCAGTCAATTAAACCTGGTTTCGATCAATATTTTAGAGGATTACATCGGTTAGGTCTGGGATATTCGCCCATCTGGCTTATACTTTCGCCTTTTTCGCAAACTTGTTGGCCAGATCCTGGGTTTTTTTCGTGTTTGAAACACGTAGTAATGTGGTACAACACTGAAGCAGTCAATTAAACCTTGTTTCGATCAATATTTTAGTGGATAACACCGGTTAGGTCTGGGATATGCGCGCATCTGGCTTATACTTTCGCCTTTTTCGCAAACTTGTTGGCTAGATCCTGGGTTTTTTTCGTGTTTGAATCACGTAGTAATGTGGTAACACACTGAAGCAGTCAATTAAACCTGGTTTCGATCACTATTTTAGTGGAGAACACCGGTTAGGTCTGGGTTAGGTCTGGGATATGCGCGCATCTGGCTTATACTTTCGCCATTTTCGCAAACTTGTTGGCTAGATCCTGGGTTTTTTTTCGGGTTCGAATCACGTAGTAATGTGGTACCACACAGAAACAGTCCAATAAACCCGGATTCGATCAATGTTTTAGAGGATAACACCGGTTAGGTCTGGGTTAGGTCTGGGATATGCGCGCATCTGGCTTATACTTTCGCCTTTTTCGCAAACTTGTTGGCTAGATCCTGGGCTTTTTCGGGTTTGAATCACGTAGTAATGTGGTACCACACAGAAGCAGACCAATAAACCTGGATTCGGACAGTATTTTAGAGGATAACACCGGTTAGGTCTGGGTTTCGTCTGGGTTATGCCCGCATCTGGCTAATGATTTTGCCTTCTTCGCATACTTGTTGGCCAGATCCTGGGTTTTTTTCGTGTTTGAATCACGTAGTAATGTGGTAACACACTGAATCAGTCATTTAAACCTGGTTTCGATCAATGTTTTAGAGGATAACACCGGTTAGGTCTGGGTTAGGTCTGGGATATGCGGGCATCTTGCTTATACTTTCGCCATTTTCGCAAACTTGTTGGCTAGATCCTGGGTTTTTTTCGGGTTTGAATCACGTAGTAATGTGGTACCACACAGAAGCAGTCCAATAAACCTGGATTCGGACAGTATTTTAGAGGATAACACCGGTTAGGTCTGGGTTTCGTCTGGGTTATGCCCGCATCTGGCTAATGATTTTGCCTTCTTCGCATACTTGTTGGCCAGATCCTGGGTTTTTTTCGTGTTTGAATCACGTAGTAATGTGGTAACACACTGAATCAGTCCAATAAACCCGGATTCGATCAATGTTTTAGAGGATAACACCGGTTAGGTCTGGGTTTCGTCTGGGTTATGCCCGCATCTGGCTAATGATTTTGCCTTTTTCGCAAACTTGTTGGCCAGATCCTGGGTTTTTTTCGTGTTTGAATCACGTAGTAATGTGGTAACACACTGAAGCAGTCAATTAAACCTGCTTTCGATCAATATTTTAGAGGATAACACCGGTTAGGTCTGGGTTAGGTCTAGGATATGCGCGCATCTGGCTTATACTTTCGCCCTTTTCGCAAACTTGTTGGCTAGATCCTGGGTTTTTTTCGGGTTTGAATCACGTAGTAATGTGGTACCACATAGAAACAGTCCATTAAACCTGGTTTCGGACAGTATTTTAGAGAATAACACCGGATAGGTCTGGGTTTCGTCTGGGTTATGCCCGCATCTGGCTCATGATTTTGCCTTCTTCGCATACTTGTTGGCCAGATCCTGGGTTTTTTTCGTGTTTGAATCACGTAGTAATGTGGTACCACACAGAAGCAGTCCATTAAACCTGGATTCGGACAGTATTTTAGCGGATAACACCGGTTAGGTCTGGGTTTCGTCTGGGTTCTGCCCGCATCTGGCTAATGAATTTGCCTTCTTCGCATACTTGTTGGCCAGATCCTGGGTTTTGTTCGTGTTTGAATCACGTAGTAATGTGGTACCACACAGAAGCAGTCCATTAAACCTGGATTCGGACAGTATTTTAGCGGATAACACCGGTTAGGTCTGGGTTAGGTCTGGGATATGCGCCCATCTGGCTTATACTTTCGCCTTTTTCGCAAACTTGTTGGCCAGATCCTGGGTTTATTTCGTGTTTGAATCACGTAGTAATGTGGTAACACACTGAAGCAGTCAATTAAACCTGCTTTCGATCAATATTTTAGAGGATAACTCCGGCTAGGTCTGGGTTAGGTCTGGGATATGCCCGCATCTGGCTCATGATTTGGCCTTCTTCGCATACTTGTTGGCCAGATCCTGGGTTTTTTTCGTGTTTGAATCACGTAGTAATGTGGTAACACACTCAAGCAGTCAATTAAACCTGGTTTCGATCAATATTTTAGAGGATAACACCGGTTAGGTCTGGGTTAGGTCTGGGATATGCGCCCATCTGGCTTATACTTTCGCCTTTTTCGCAAACTTGTTGGCCAGATCCTGGGTTTTTTTCGTGTTTGAATCACGTAGTAATGTGGTACAACACTGAAGCAGTCAACTAAACCTGGTTTCGATCAATATTTTAGGGAATAACACCGGTTAGGTCTGGGTTAGGTCTGGGATATGCGCGCATCTGGCTTATACTTTCGCCGTTTTCGCAAACTTGTTGCCTAGATCTTGGGTTTTTTCGTCTTTGAATCACGTAGTAATGTGGCAACACACTGAAGAAGTCAATTAAACCTGGTTTCGACCAATATTTTAGAGGATAACACCGGTTAGGTCTGGGTTAGGTCTGGGTTATACCATCATCTGGCTCATGATTTTGCCTTCTTCGCATACTTGTTGGCCAGATCCTGGGTTTTTTTCGTGTTTGAATCACGTAGTAATGTGGTAACACACTGAAGCAGTCAATTAAACCTGGTTTCGATCAATATTTTAGAGGATAACACCGGTTAGGTCTGGGATATGCGCGCATCTGGCTTATACTTTCGCCCTTTTCGCAAACTTGTTGGCTAGATCCTGGGTTTTTTTCGGGTTTGAATCACGTAGTAATGTGGTACCACACAGAAACAGTCCATTAAACCTGGTTTCGGACAGTATTTTAGAGAATAACACCGGTTAGGTCTGGGATATGCGCGCATCTGGCTTATACTTTCGCCCTTTTCGCATACTTGCTGGCCAGATCCTGGGTTTTTTTCGGGTTTGAATCACGTAGTAATGTGGTACCACACAGAAGCAGTCCATCAAACCTGGTTTCGACCAATGTTTTAGAGGATAACACCGGTTAGGTCTTGGTTAGGTCTGGGATATGCGCCCATCTGGCTTATACTTTCGCCTTTTTCGCATTCTTGCTGGCCAGATCCTGGGTTTTTTTCGGGTTTGAATCACGTAGTAATGTGGTACCACACAGAAGCAGTCCATCAAACCTGGTTTCGACCAATGTTTTAGAGGATAACACCGGTTAGGTCTTGGTTAGGTCTGGGATATGCGCCCATCTGGCTTATACTTTCGCCTTTTTCGCAAACTTGTTCTCCAGATCCTGGGTTTTTTTCGTGTTTGAATCACGCAGTAATGTGGTAACACACTGAAGCAGTCAATTAAACCTGGTTTCGATCAATATTTTAGAGGATAACACCGGTTAGGTCTGGGATATGCGCGCATCTGTCTTATACCTTCGCCTTTTTCGCAAACTTGTTGGCTAGATCCTGGGTTTTTTTCGGGTTTGAATCTCGTAGTAATGTGGTACCACACAGAAACAGTCCATTAAACCTGGTTACGGACAGTATTTTAGAGGATAACACCGGTTAGGTCTGGGATATGCGCGCATCTGGCTTATACTTTCGCCTTTTTCGCAAACTTGTTGGCCAGATCCTGGGTTTTTTTCGTGTTTGAAACACGTAGTAATGTGGTACAACACTGAAGCAGTCAACTAAACCTGGTTTCGATCAATATTTTAGGGAATAACACCGGTTAGGTCTGGGTTAGGTCTGGGATATGCGCGCATCTGGCTTATACTTTCGCCTTTTTCGCAAACTTGTTGGCTAGATCCTGGGTTTTTTTCGTGTTTGAATCACGTAGTAATGTGGTACAACACTGAAGCAGTCAATTAAACCTGGTTTCGATCAATATTTTAGAGGATTACATCGGTTAGGTCTGGGATATTCGCCCATCTGGCTTATACTTTCGCCTTTTTCGCAAACTTGTTGGCCAGATCCTGGGTTTTTTTCGTGTTTGAAACACGTAGTAATGTGGTACAACACTGAAGCAGTCAATTAAACCTTGTTTCGATCAATATTTTAGTGGATAACACCGGTTAGGTCTGGGATATGCGCGCATCTGGCTTATACTTTCGCCTTTTTCGCACACTTGTTGGCTAGATCCTGGGTTTTTTTCGTGTTTGAATCACGTAGTAATGTGGTAACACACTGAAGCAGTCAATTAAACCTGGTTTCGATCACTATTTTAGTGGAGAACACCGGTTAGGTCTGGGTTAGGTCTGGGATATGCGCGCATCTGGCTTATACTTTCGCCATTTTCGCAAACTTGTTGGCTAGATCCTGGGTTTTTTTTCGGGTTCGAATCACGTAGTAATGTGGTACCACACAGAAACAGTCCAATAAACCCGGATTCGATCAATGTTTTAGAGGATAACACCGGTTAGGTCTGGGTTAGGTCTGGGATATGCGCGCATCTGGCTTATACTTTCGCCTTTTTCGCAAACTTGTTGGCTAGATCCTGGGCTTTTTCGGGTTTGAATCACGTAGTAATGTGGTACCACACAGAAGCAGTCCAATAAACCTGGATTCGGACAGTATTTTAGAGGATAACACCGGTTAGGTCTGGGTTTCGTCTGGGTTATGCCCGCATCTGGCTAATGATTTTGCCTTCTTCGCATACTTGTTGGCCAGATCCTGGGTTTTTTTCGTGTTTGAATCACGTAGTAATGTGGTAACACACTGAATCAGTCATTTAAACCTGGTTTCGATCAATGTTTTAGAGGATAACACCGGTTAGGTCTGGGTTAGGTCTGGGATATGCGGGCATCTGGCTTATACTTTCGCCATTTTCGCAAACTTGTTGGCTAGATCCTGGGTTTTTTTCGGGTTTGAATCACGTAGTAATGTGGTACCACACAGAAGCAGTCCAATAAACCTGGATTCGGACAGTATTTTAGAGGATAACACCGGTTAGGTCTGGGTTTCGTCTGGGTTATGCCCGCATCTGGCTAATGATTTTGCCTTCTTCGCATACTTGTTGGCCAGATCCTGGGTTTTTTTCGTGTTTGAATCACGTAGTAATGTGGTAACACACTGAATCAGTCCAATAAACCCGGATTCGATCAATGTTTTAGAGGATAACACCGGTTAGGTCTGGGTTTCGTCTGGGTTATGCCCGCATCTGGCTAATGATTTTGCCTTCTTCGCATACTTGTTGGCCAGATCCTCGGTTTTTTTCGTGTTTGAATCACGTAGAAATGTGGTACAGCACTGAGGCAGTCAACTAAACCTGGTTTCGATCAATATTTTAGGGAATAACACCGGTTAGGTCTGGGTTAGGTCTGGGATATGCCCGCGTCTGGCTTATACTTTCGCCATTTTCGCAAACTTGTTGGCTAGATCCTGGGTTTTTTTTCGGGTTCGAATCACGTAGTAATGTGGTACCACACAGAAACAGTCCAATAAACCCGGATTCGATCAATGTTTTAGAGGATAACACCGGTTAGGTCTGGGTTAGGTCTGGGATATGCGCGCATCTGGCTTATACTTTCGCCTTTTTCGCAAACTTGTTGGCTAGATCCTGGGCTTTTTCGGGTTTGAATCACGTAGTAATGTGGTACCACACAGAAGCAGTCCAATAAACCTGGATTCGGACAGTATTTTAGAGGATAACACCGGTTAGGTCTGGGTTTCGTCTGGGTTATGCCCGCATCTGGCTAATGATTTTGCCTTCTTCGCATACTTGTTGGCCAGATCCTGGGTGTTTTTCGTGTTTGAATCACGTAGTAATGTGGTAACACACTGAATCAGTCATTTAAACCTGGTTTCGATCAATGTTTTAGAGGATAACACCGGTTAGGTCTGGGTTAGGTCTGGGATATGCGGGCATCTGGCTTATACTTTCGCCATTTTCGCAAACTTGTTGGCTAGATCCTGGGTTTTTTTCGGGTTTGAATCACGTAGTAATGTGGTACCACACAGAAGCAGTCCAATAAACCTGGATTCGGACAGTATTTTAGAGGATAACACCGGTTAGGTCTGGGTTTCGTCTGGGTTATGCCCGCATCTGGCTAATGATTTTGCCTTCTTCGCATACTTGTTGGCCAGATCCTGGGTTTTTTTCGTGTTTGAATCACGTAGTAATGTGGTAACACACTGAATCAGTCCAATAAACCCGGATTCGATCAATGTTTTAGAGGATAACACCGGTTAGGTCTGGGTTTCGTCTGGGTTATGCCCGCATCTGGCTAATGATTTTGCCTTTTTCGCAAACTTGTTGGCCAGATCCTGCGTTTTTTTCGTGTTTGAATCACGTAGTAATGTGGTAACACACTGAAGCAGTCAATTAAACCTGCTTTCGATCAATATTTTAGAGGATAACACCGGTTAGGTCTGGGTTAGGTCTAGGATATGCGCGCATCTGGCTTATACTTTCGCCCTTTTCGCAAACTTGTTGGCTAGATCCTGGGTTTTTTTCGGGTTTGAATCACGTAGTAATGTGGTACCACATAGAAACAGTCCATTAAACCTGGTTTCGGACAGTATTTTAGAGAATAACACCGGATAGGTCTGGGTTTCGTCTGGGTTATGCCCGCATCTGGCTCATGATTTTGCCTTCTTCGCATACTTGTTGGCCAGATCCTGGGTTTTTTTCGTGTTTGAATCACGTAGTAATGTGGTACCACACAGAAGCAGTCCATTAAACCTGGATTCGGACAGTATTTTAGCGGATAACACCGGTTAGGTCTGGGTTTCGTCTGGGTTCTGCCCGCATCTGGCTAATGAATTTGCCTTCTTCGCATACTTGTTGGCCAGATCCTGGGTTTTGTTCGTGTTTGAATCACGTAGTAATGTGGTACCACACAGAAGCAGTCCATTAAACCTGGATTCGGACAGTATTTTAGCGGATAACACCGGTTAGGTCTGGGTTAGGTCTGGGATATGCGCCCATCTGGCTTATACTTTCGCCTTTTTCGCAAACTTGTTGGCCAGATCCTGGGTTTATTTCGTGTTTGAATCACGTAGTAATGTGGTAACACACTGAAGCAGTCAATTAAACCTGCTTTCGATCAATATTTTAGAGGATAACTCCGGCTAGGTCTGGGTTAGGTCTGGGATATGCCCGCATCTGGCTCATGATTTGGCCTTCTTCGCATACTTGTTGGCCAGATCCTGGGTTTTTTTCGTGTTTGAATCACGTAGTAATGTGGTAACACACTGAAGCAGTCAATTAAACCTGGTTTCGATCAATATTTTAGAGGATAACACCGGTTAGGTCTGGGATATGCGCGCATCTGGCTTATACTTTCGCCCTTTTCGCAAACTTGTTGGCTAGATCCTGGGTTTTTTTCGGGTTTGAATCACGTAGTAATGTGGTACCACACAGAAACAGTCCATTAAACCTGGTTTCGGACAGTATTTTAGAGAATAACACCGGTTAGGTCTGGGATATGCGCGCATCTGGCTTATACTTTCGCCTTTTTCGCATACTTGCTGGCCAGATCCTGGGTTTTTTTCGGGTTTGAATCACGTAGTAATGTGGTACCACACAGAAGCAGTCCATCAAACCTGGTTTCGACCAATGTTTTAGAGGATAACACCGGTTAGGTCTTGGTTAGGTCTGGGATATGCGCCCATCTGGCTTATACTTTCGCCTTTTTCGCATACTTGCTGGCCAGATCCTGGGTTTTTTTCGGGTTTGAATCACGTAGTAATGTGGTACCACACAGAAGCAGTCCATCAAACCTGGTTTCGACCAATGTTTTAGAGGATAACACCGGTTAGGTCTTGGTTAGGTCTGGGATATGCGCCCATCTGGCTTATACTTTCGCCTTTTTCGCAAACTTGTTCTCCAGATCCTGGGTTTTTTTCGTGTTTGAATCACGCAGTAATGTGGTAACACACTGAAACAGTCAATTAAACCTGGTTTCGATCAATATTTTAGAGGATAACACCGGTTAGGTCTGGGATATGCGCGCATCTGGCTTATACTTTCCCCTTTTTCGCAAACTTTTTGGCTAGATCCTGGGTTTTTTTCGGGATTGAATCTCGTAGTAATGTGGTACCACACAGAAACAGTCCATTAAACCTGGTTGCGGACAGTATTTTAGAGGATAACACCGGTTAGGTCTGGGTTAGGTCTGGGTTATGCCCGCATCTGGCTAATGATTTTGCCTTCTTCGCATACTTGTTGGCCAGATCCTGGGTTTTTTTCGTGTTTGAATCACGTAGTAATGTGGTAACACACTGAAGCAGTCATTTAAACATGGTTTCGATCAATATTTTAGAGGATAACACCGGTTAGGTCTGGGATATGCGCGCATCTGTCTTATACCTTCGCCTTTTTCGCAAACTTGTTGGCTAGATCCTGGGTTTTTTTCGGGTTTGAATCTCGTAGTAATGTGGTACCACACAGAAACAGTCCATTAAACCTGGTTACGGACAGTATTTTAGAGGATAACACCGGTTAGGTCTGGGATATGCGCGCATCTGGCTTATACTTTCGCCTTTTTCGCAAACCTGTTGACTGGATCCTGGGTTTTTTCGGGTTTGAATCACGTAGTAATGTGGTACCACACAGAAGCAGTCCATTAAACCTGGATTCGGACAGTATTTTATAGTATAACACCGGTTAGGTCTGGGTTAGGTCCGGGATATGCGCGCATCTGGCTTATACTTTCGCCTTTTTCGCAAACTTGTTGGCCAGATCTTGGGTTTTTTTCGTGTTTGAATCACGCAGTAATGTGGTAACACACTGAAGCAGTCAATTAAACCTGGTTTCGATCAATATTTTAGAGGATAACACCGGTTAGGTCTGTGATATGCGCGCATCTGGCTTATACTTTCCCCTTTTTCGCAAACTTTTTGGCTAGATCCTGGGTTTTTTTCGGGTTTGAATCTCGTAGTAATGTGGTACCACACAGAAACAGTCCATTAAACCTGGTTGCGGACAGTATTTTAGAGGATAACACCGGTTAGGTCTGGGTTAGGTCTGGGTTATGCCCGCATCTGGCTAATGATTTTGCCTTCTTCGCATACTTGTTGGCCAGATCCTGGGTTTTTTTCGTGTTTGAATCACGTAGTAATGTGGTAACACACTGAAGCAGTCATTTAAACATGGTTTCGATCAATATTTTAGAGGATAACACCGGTTAGGTCTGGGATATGCGCGCATCTGTCTTATACCTTCGCCTTTTTCGCAAACTTGTTGGCTAGATCCTGGGTTTTTTTCGGGTTTGAATCTCGTAGTAATGTGGTACCACACAGAAACAGTCCATTAAACCTGGTTACGGACAGTATTTTAGAGGATAACACCGGTTAGGTCTGGGATATGCGCGCATCTGGCTTATACTTTCGCCTTTTTCGCAAACTTGTTGGCCAGATCCTGGGTTTTTTTCGTGTTTGAATCACGTAGTAATGTGGTACAACACTGAAGCAGTCAACTAAACCTGGTTTCGATCAATATTTTAGGGAATAACACCGGTTAGGTCTGGGTTAGGTCTGGGATATGCGCGCATCTGGCTTATACTTTCGCCTTTTTCGCAAACTTGTTGGCTAGATCCTGGGTTTTTTTCGTGTTTGAATCACGTAGTAATGTGGTACAACACTGAAGCAGTCAATTAAACCTGGTTTCGATCAATATTTTAGAGGATTACATCGGTTAGGTCTGGGATATTCGCCCATCTGGCTTATACTTTCGCCTTTTTCGCAAACTTGTTGGCCAGATCCTGGGTTTTTTTCGTGTTTGAAACACGTAGTAATGTGGTACAACACTGAAGCAGTCAATTAAACCTTGTTTCGATCAATATTTTAGTGGATAACACCGGTTAGGTCTGGGATATGCGCGCATCTGGCTTATACTTTCGCCTTTTTCGCAAACTTGTTGGCTAGATCCTGGGTTTTTTTCGTGTTTGAATCACGTAGTAATGTGGTAACACACTGAAGCAGTCAATTAAACCTGGTTTCGATCACTATTTTAGTGGAGAACACCGGTTAGGTCTGGGTTAGGTCTGGGATATGCGCGCATCTGGCTTATACTTTCGCCATTTTCGCAAACTTGTTGGCTAGATCCTGGGTTTTTTTTCGGGTTCGAATCACGTAGTAATGTGGTACCACACAGAAACAGTCCAATAAACCCGGATTCGATCAATGTTTTAGAGGATAACACCGGTTAGGTCTGGGTTAGGTCTGGGATATGCGCGCATCTGGCTTATACTTTCGCCTTTTTCGCAAACTTGTTGGCTAGATCCTGGGCTTTTTCGGGTTTGAATCACGTAGTAATGTGGTACCACACAGAAGCAGTCCAATAAACCTGGATTCGGACAGTATTTTAGAGGATAACACCGGTTAGGTCTGGGTTTCGTCTGGGTTATGCCCGCATCTGGCTAATGATTTTGCCTTCTTCGCATACTTGTTGGCCAGATCCTGGGTTTTTTTCGTGTTTGAATCACGTAGTAATGTGGTAACACACTGAATCAGTCATTTAAACCTGGTTTCGATCAATGTTTTAGAGGATAACACCGGTTAGGTCTGGGTTAGGTCTGGGATATGCGGGCATCTGGCTTATACTTTCGCCATTTTCGCAAACTTGTTGGCTAGATCCTGGGTTTTTTTCGGGTTTGAATCACGTAGTAATGTGGTACCACACAGAAGCAGTCCAATAAACCTGGATTCGGACAGTATTTTAGAGGATAACACCGGTTAGGTCTGGGTTTCGTCTGGGTTATGCCCGCATCTGGCTAATGATTTTGCCTTCTTCGCATACTTGTTGGCCAGATCCTGGGTTTTTTTCGTGTTTGAATCACGTAGTAATGTGGTAACACACTGAATCAGTCCAATAAACCCGGATTCGATCAATGTTTTAGAGGATAACACCGGTTAGGTCTGGGTTTCGTCTGGGTTATGCCCGCATCTGGCTAATGATTTTGCCTTTTTCGCAAACTTGTTGGCCAGATCCTGGGTTTTTTTCGTGTTTGAATCACGTAGTAATGTGGTAACACACTGAAGCAGTCAATTAAACCTGCTTTCGATCAATATTTTAGAGGATAACACCGGTTAGGTCTGGGTTAGGTCTAGGATATGCGCGCATCTGGCTTATACTTTCGCCCTTTTCGCAAACTTGTTGGCTAGATCCTGGGTTTTTTTCGGGTTTGAATCACGTAGTAATGTGGTACCACATAGAAACAGTCCATTAAACCTGGTTTCGGACAGTATTTTAGAGAATAACACCGGATAGGTCTGGGTTTCGTCTGGGTTATGCTCGCATCTGGCTCATGATATTGCCTTCTTCGCATACTTGTTGGCCAGATCCTGGGTTTTTTTCGTGTTTGAATCACGTAGTAATGTGGTACCACACAGAAGCAGTCCATTAAACCTGGATTCGGACAGTATTTTAGCGGATAACACCGGTTAGGTCTGGGTTTCGTCTGGGTTCTGCCCGCATCTGGCTAATGAATTTGCCTTCTTCGCATACTTGTTGGCCAGATCCTGGGTTTTGTTCGTGTTTGAATCACGTAGTAATGTGGTACCACACAGAAGCAGTCCATTAAACCTGGATTCGGACAGTATTTTAGCGGATAACACCGGTTAGGTCTGGGTTAGGTCTGGGATATGCGCCCATCTGGCTTATACTTTCGCCTTTTTCGCAAACTTGTTGGCCAGATCCTGGGTTTATTTCGTGTTTGAATCACGTAGTAATGTGGTAACACACTGAAGCAGTCAATTAAACCTGCTTTCGATCAATATTTTAGAGGATAACTCCGGCTAGGTCTGGGTTAGGTCTGGGATATGCCCGCATCTGGCTCATGATTTGGCCTTCTTCGCATACTTGTTGGCCAGATCCTGGGTTTTTTTCGTGTTTGAATCACGTAGTAATGTGGTAACACACTCAAGCAGTCAATTAAACCTGGTTTCGATCAATATTTTAGAGGATAACACCGGTTAGGTCTGGGTTAGGTCTGGGATATGCGCCCATCTGGCTTATACTTTCGCCTTTTTCGCAAACTTGTTGGCCAGATCCTGGGTTTTTTTCGTGTTTGAATCACGTAGTAATGTGGTACAACACTGAAGCAGTCAACTAAACCTGGTTTCGATCAATATTTTAGGGAATAACACCGGTTAGGTCTGGGTTAGGTCTGGGATATGCGCGCATCTGGCTTATACTTTCGCCGTTTTCGCAAACTTGTTGCCTAGATCTTGGGTTTTTTCGTCTTTGAATCACGTAGTAATGTGGCAACACACTGAAGAAGTCAATTAAACCTGGTTTCGACCAATATTTTAGAGGATAACACCGGTTAGGTCTGGGTTAGGTCTGGGTTATACCATCATCTGGCTCATGATTTTGCCTTCTTCGCATACTTGTTGGCCAGATCCTGGGTTTTTTTCGTGTTTGAATCACGTAGTAATGTGGTAACACACTGAAGCAGTCAATTAAACCTGGTTTCGATCAATATTTTAGAGGATAACACCGGTTAGGTCTGGGATATGCGCGCATCTGGCTTATACTTTCGCCCTTTTCGCAAACTTGTTGGCTAGATCCTGGGTTTTTTTCGGGTTTGAATCACGTAGTAATGTGGTACCACACAGAAACAGTCCATTAAACCTGGTTTCGGACAGTATTTTAGAGAATAACACCGGTTAGGTCTGGGATATGCGCGCATCTGGCTTATACTTTCGCCCTTTTCGCATACTTGCTGGCCAGATCCTGGGTTTTTTTCGGGTTTGAATCACGTAGTAATGTGGTACCACACAGAAGCAGTCCATCAAACCTGGTTTCGACCAATGTTATAGAGGATAACACCGGTTAGGTCTTGGTTAGGTCTGGGATATGCGCCCATCTGGCTTATACTTTCGCCTTTTTCGCATTCTTGCTGGCCAGATCCTGGGTTTTTTTCGGGTTTGAATCACGTAGTAATGTGGTACCACACAGAAGCAGTCCATCAAACCTGGTTTCGACCAATGTTTTAGAGGATAACACCGGTTAGGTCTTGGTTAGGTCTGGGATATGCGCCCATCTGGCTTATACTTTCGCCTTTTTCGCAAACTTGTTCTCCAGATCCTGGGTTTTTTTCGTGTTTGAATCACGCAGTAATGTGGTAACACACTGAAACAGTCAATTAAACCTGGTTTCGATCAATATTTTAGAGGATAACACCGGTTAGGTCTGGGATATGCGCGCATCTGGCTTATACTTTCCCCTTTTTCGCAAACTTTTTGGCTAGATCCTGGGTTTTTTTCGGGATTGAATCTCGTAGTAATGTGGTACCACACAGAAACAGTCCATTAAACCTGGTTGCGGACAGTATTTTAGAGGATAACACCGGTTAGGTCTGGGTTAGGTCTGGGTTATGCCCGCATCTGGCTAATGATTTTGCCTTCTTCGCATACTTGTTGGCCAGATCCTGGGTTTTTTTCGTGTTTGAATCACGTAGTAATGTGGTAACACACTGAAGCAGTCATTTAAACATGGTTTCGATCAATATTTTAGAGGATAACACCGGTTAGGTCTGGGATATGCGCGCATCTGTCTTATACCTTCGCCTTTTTCGCAAACTTGTTGGCTAGATCCTGGGTTTTTTTCGGGTTTGAATCTCGTAGTAATGTGGTACCACACAGAAACAGTCCATTAAACCTGGTTACGGACAGTATTTTAGAGGATAACACCGGTTAGGTCTGGGATATGCGCGCATCTGGCTTATACTTTCGCCTTTTTCGCAAACCTGTTGACTGGATCCTGGGTTTTTTCGGGTTTGAATCACGTAGTAATGTGGTACCACACAGAAGCAGTCCATTAAACCTGGATTCGGACAGTATTTTATAGTATAACACCGGTTAGGTCTGGGTTAGGTCCGGGATATGCGCGCATCTGGCTTATACTTTCGCCTTTTTCGCAAACTTGTTGGCCAGATCTTGGGTTTTTTTCGTGTTTGAATCACGCAGTAATGTGGTAACACACTGAAGCAGTCAATTAAACCTGGTTTCGATCAATATTTTAGAGGATAACACCGGTTAGGTCTGTGATATGCGCGCATCTGGCTTATACTTTCCCCTTTTTCGCAAACTTTTTGGCTAGATCCTGGGTTTTTTTCGGGTTTGAATCTCGTAGTAATGTGGTACCACACAGAAACAGTCCATTAAACCTGGTTGCGGACAGTGTTTTAGAGGATAACACCGGTTAGGTCTGGGTTAGGTCTGGGTTATGCCCGCATCTGGCTAATGATTTTGCCTTCTTCGCATACTTGTTGGCCAGATCCTGGGTTTTTTTCGTGTTTGAATCACGTAGTAATGTGGTAACACACTGAAGCAGTCATTTAAACATGGTTTCGATCAATATTTTAGAGGATAACACCGGTTAGGTCTGGGATATGCGCGCATCTGTCTTATACCTTCGCCTTTTTCGCAAACTTGTTGGCTAGATCCTGGGTTTTTTTCGGGTTTGAATCTCGTAGTAATGTGGTACCACACAGAAACAGTCCATTAAACCTGGTTACGGACAGTATTTTAGAGGATAACACCGGTTAGGTCTGGGATATGCGCGCATCTGGCTTATACTTTCGCCTTTTTCGCAAACTTGTTGGCCAGATCCTGGGTGTTTTTCGTGTTTGAATCACGTAGTAATGTGGTACAACACTGAAGCAGTCAACTAAACCTGGTTTCGATCAATATTTTAGGGAATAACACCGGTTAGGTCTGGGTTAGGTCTGGGATATGCGCGCATCTGGCTTATACTTTCGCCTTTTTCGCAAACTTGTTGGCTAGATCCTGGGTTTTTTTCGTGTTTGAATCACGTAGTAATGTGGTACAACACTGAAGCAGTCAATTAAACCTGGTTTCGATCAATATTTTAGAGGATTACATCGGTTAGGTCTGGGATATTCGCCCATCTGGCTTATACTTTCGCCTTTTTCGCAAACGTGTTGGCCAGATCCTGGGTTTTTTTCGTGTTTGAAACACGTAGTAATGTGGTACAACACTGAAGCAGTCAATTAAACCTTGTTTCGATCAATATTTTAGTGGATAACACCGGTTAGGTCTGGGATATGCGCGCATCTGGCTTATACTTTCGCCTTTTTCGCAAACTTGTTGGCTAGATCCTGGGTTTTTTTTCGGGTTCGAATCACGTAGTAATGTGGTACCACACAGAAACAGTCCAATAAACCCGGATTCGATCAATGTTTTAGAGGATAACACCGGTTAGGTCTGGGTTAGGTCTGGGATATGCGCGCATCTGGCTTATACTTTCGCCTTTTTCGCAAACTTGTTGGCTAGATCCTGGGCTTTTTCGGGTTTGAATCACGTAGTAATGTGGTACCACACAGAAGCAGTCCAATAAACCTGGATTCGGACAGTATTTTAGAGGATAACACCGGTTAGGTCTGGGTTTCGTCTGGGTTATGCCCGCATCTGGCTAATGATTTTGCCTTCTTCGCATACTTGTTGGCCAGATCCTGGGTTTTTTTCGTGTTTGAATCACGTAGTAATGTGGTAACACACTGAATCAGTCATTTAAACCTGGTTTCGATCAATGTTTTAGAGGATAACACCGGTTAGGTCTGGGTTAGGTCTGGGATAAGCGGGCATCTGGCTTATACTTTCGCCATTTTCGCAAACTTGTTGGCTAGATCCTGGGTTTTTTTCGGGTTTGAATCACGTAGTAATGTGGTACCACACAGAAGCAGTCCAATAAACCTGGATTCGGACAGTATTTTAGAGGATAACACCGGTTAGGTCTGGGTTTCGTCTGGGTTATGCCCGCATCTGGCTAATGATTTTGCCTTCTTCGCATACTTGTTGGCCAGATCCTGGGTTTTTTTCGTGTTTGAATCACGTAGTAATGTGGTAACACACTGAATCAGTCCAATAAACCCGGATTCGATCAATGTTTTAGAGGATAACACCGGTTAGGTCTGGGTTTCGTCTGGGTTATGCCCGCATCTGGCTAATGATTTTGCCTTTTTCGCAAACTTGTTGGCCAGATCCTGGGTTTTTTTCGTGTTTGAATCACGTAGTAATGTGGTAACACACTGAAGCAGTCAATTAAACCTGCTTTCGATCAATATTTTAGAGGATAACACCGGTTAGGTCTGGGTTAGGTCTAGGATATGCGCGCATCTGGCTTATACTTTCGCCCTTTTCGCAAACTTGTTGGCTAGATCCTGGGTTTTTTTCGGGTTTGAATCACGTAGTAATGTGGTACCACATAGAAACAGTCCATTAAACCTGGTTTCGGACAGTATTTTAGAGAATAACACCGGATAGGTCTGGGTTTCGTCTGGGTTATGCCCGCATCTGGCTCATGATTTTGCCTTCTTCGCATACTTGTTGGCCAGATCCTGGGTTTTTTTCGTGTTTGAATCACGTAGTAATGTGGTACCACACAGAAGCAGTCCATTAAACCTGGATTCGGACAGTATTTTAGCGGATAACACCGGTTAGGTCTGGGTTTCGTCTGGGTTCTGCCCGCATCTGGCTAATGAATTTGCCTTCTTCACATACTTGTTGGCCAGATCCTGGGTTTTGTTCGTGTTTGAATCACGTAGTAATGTGGTACCACACAGAAGCAGTCCATTAAACCTGGATTCGGACAGTATTTTAGCGGATAACACCGGTTAGGTCTGGGTTAGGTCTGGGATATGCGCCCATCTGGCTTATACTTTCGCCTTTTTCGCAAACTTGTTGGCCAGATCCTGGGTTTATTTCGTGTTTGAATCACGTAGTAATGTGGTAACACACTGAAGCAGTCAATTAAACCTGCTTTCGATCAATATTTTAGAGGATAACTCCGGCTAGGTCTGGGTTAGGTCTGGGATATGCCCGCATCTGGCTCATGATTTGGCCTTCTTCGCATACTTGTTGGCCAGATCCTGGGTTTTTTTCGTGTTTGAATCACGTAGTAATGTGGTAACACACTCAAGCAGTCAATTAAACCTGGTTTCGATCAATATTTTAGAGGATAACACCGGTTAGGTCTGGGTTAGGTCTGGGATATGCGCCCATCTGGCTTATTCTTTCGCCTTTTTCGCAAACTTGTTGGCCAGATCCTGGGTTTATTTCGTGTTTGAATCACGTAGTAATGTGGTAACACACTGAAGCAGTCAATTAAACCTGGTTTCGATCAATATTTTAGAGGATAACACCGGCTAGGTCTGGGTTAGGTCTGGGATATGCCCGCATCTGGCTCATGATTTGGCCTTCTTCGCAAACTTGTTGGCCAGATCCTGGGTTTTTTCGTGTTTGAATCACGTAGTAATGTGGTAACACACTGAAGCAGTCAATTAAACCTGGTTTCGATCAATATTTTAGAGGATAACACCGGTTAGGTCTGGGATATGCGCGCATCTGGCTTATACTTTCGCCGTTTTCGCAAACTTGTTGCCTAGATCTTGGGTTTTTTCGTCTTTGAATCACGTAGTAATGTGGCAACACACTGAAGAAGTCAATTAAACCTGGTTTCGACCAATATTTTAGAGGATAACACCGGTTAGGTCTGGGTTAGGTCTGGGTTATACCATCATCTGGCTCATGATTTTGCCTTCTTCGCATACTTGTTGGCCAGATCCTGGGTTTTTTTCGTGTTTGAATCACGTAGTAATGTGGTAACACACTGAAGCAGTCATTTAAACATGGTTTCGATCAATATTTTAGAGGATAACACCGGTTAGGTCTGGGATATGCGCGCATCTGTCTTATACCTTCGCCTTTTTCGCAAACTTGTTGGCTAGATCCTGGGTTTTTTTCGGGTTTGAATCTCGTAGTAATGTGGTACCACACAGAAACAGTCCATTAAACCTGGTTACGGACAGTATTTTAGAGGATAACACCGGTTAGGTCTGGGATATGCGCGCATCTGGCTTATACTTTCGCCTTTTTCGCAAACTTGTTGGCCAGATCCTGGGTTTTTTTCGTGTTTGAATCACGTAGTAATGTGGTACAACACTGAAGCAGTCAACTAAACCTGGTTTCGATCAATATTTTAGGGAATAACACCGGTTAGGTCTGGGTTAGGTCTGGGATATGCGCGCATCTGGCTTATACTTTCGCCTTTTTCGCAAACTTGTTGGCTAGATCCTGGGTTTTTTTCGTGTTTGAATCACGTAGTAATGTGGTACAACACTGAAGCAGTCAATTAAACCTGGTTTCGATCAATATTTTAGAGGATTACATCGGTTAGGTCTGGGATATTCGCCCATCTGGCTTATACTTTCGCCTTTTTCGCAAACTTGTTGGCCAGATCCTGGGTTTTTTTCGTGTTTGAAACACGTAGTAATGTGGTACAACACTGAAGCAGTCAATTAAACCTTGTTTCGATCAATATTTTAGTGGATAACACCGGTTAGGTCTGGGATATGCGCGCATCTGGCTTATACTTTCGCCTTTTTCGCAAACTTGTTGGCTAGATCCTGGGTTTTTTTCGTGTTTGAATCACGTAGTAATGTGGTAACACACTGAAGCAGTCAATTAAACCTGGTTTCGATCACTATTTTAGTGGAGAACACCGGTTAGGTCTGGGTTAGGTCTGGGATATGCGCGCATCTGGCTTATACTTTCGCCATTTTCGCAAACTTGTTGGCTAGATCCTGGGTTTTTTTTCGGGTTCGAATCACGTAGTAATGTGGTACCACACAGAAACAGTCCAATAAACCCGGATTCGATCAATGTTTTAGAGGATAACACCGGTTAGGTCTGGGTTAGGTCTGGGATATGCGCGCATCTGGCTTATACTTTCGCCTTTTTCGCAAACTTGTTGGCTAGATCCTGGGCTTTTTCGGGTTTGAATCACGTAGTAATGTGGTACCACACAGAAGCAGTCCAATAAACCTGGATTCGGACAGTATTTTAGAGGATAACACCGGTTAGGTCTGGGTTTCGTCTGGGTTATGCCCGCATCTGGCTAATGATTTTGCCTTCTTCGCATACTTGTTGGCCAGATCCTGGGTTTTTTTCGTGTTTGAATCACGTAGTAATGTGGTAACACACTGAATCAGTCATTTAAACCTGGTTTCGATCAATGTTTTAGAGGATAACACCGGTTAGGTCTGGGTTAGGTCTGGGATATGCGGGCATCTGGCTTATACTTTCGCCATTTTCGCAAACTTGTTGGCTAGATCCTGGGTTTTTTTCGGGTTTGAATCACGTAGTAATGTGGTACCACACAGAAGCAGTCCAATAAACCTGGATTCGGACAGTATTTTAGAGGATAACACCGGTTAGGTCTGGGTTTCGTCTGGGTTATGCCCGCATCTGGCTAATGATTTTGCCTTCTTCGCATACTTGTTGGCCAGATCCTGGGTTTTTTTCGTGTTTGAATCACGTAGTAATGTGGTAACACACTGAATCAGTCCAATAAACCCGGATTCGATCAATGTTTTAGAGGATAACACCGGTTAGGTCTGGGTTTCGTCTGGGTTATGCCCGCATCTGGCTAATGATTTTGCCTTCTTCGCATACTTGTTGGCCAGATCCTCGGTTTTTTTCGTGTTTGAATCACGTAGTAATGTGGTACAACACTGAAGCAGTCAACTAAACCTGGTTTCGTTCAATATTTTAGGGAATAACACCGGTTAGGTCTGGGTTAGGTCTGGGATATGCCCGCGTCTGGCTTATACCTTCGCCTTTTTCGCGAACTTGTTGGCCAGATCCTGGGTTTTTTTCGTGTTTGAATCACGTAGTAATGTGGTAACACACTGAAGCAGTCAATTAAACCTGCTTTCGATCAATATTTTAGAGGATAACACCGGTTAGGTCTGGGTTAGGTCTAGGATATGCGCGCATCTGGCTTATACTTTCGCCCTTTTCGCAAACTTGTTGGCCAGATCCTGGGTTTTTTTCGGGTTTGAATCACGTAGTTATGTGGTACCACATAGAAACAGTCCATTAAACCTGGTTTCGGACAGTATTTTAGAGAATAACACCGGATAGGTCTGGGTTTCGTCTGGGTTATGCCCGCATCTGGCTCATGATTTTGCCTTCTTCGCATACTTGTTGGCCAGATCCTGGGTTTTTTTCGTGTTTGAATCACGTAGTAATGTGGTACCACACAGAAGCAGTCCATTAAACCTGGATTCGGACAGTATTTTAGCGGATAACACCGGTTAGGTCTGGGTTTCGTCTGGGTTCTGCCCGCATCTGGCTAATGAATTTGCCTTCTTCGCATACTTGTTGGCCAGATCCTGGGTTTTGTTCGTGTTTGAATCACGTAGTAATGTGGTACCACACAGAAGCAGTCCATTAAACCTGGATTCGGACAGTATTTTAGCGGATAACACCGGTTAGGTCTGGGTTAGATCTGGGATATGCGCCCATCTGGCTTATACTTTCGCCTTTTTCGCAAACTTGTTGGCCAGATCCTGGGTTTATTTCGTGTTTGAATCACGTAGTAATGTGGTAACACACTGAAGCAGTCAATTGAACCTGCTTTCGATCAATATTTTAGAGGATAACTCCGGCTAGGTCTGGGTTAGGTCTGGGATATGCCCGCATCTGGCTCATGATTTGGCCTTCTTCGCATACTTGTTGGCCAGATCCTGGGTTTTTTTCGTGTTTGAATCACGTAGTAATGTGGTAACACACTGAAGCAGTCAATTAAACCTGGTTTCGATCAATATTTTAGAGGATAACACCGGTTAGGTCTGGGATATGCGCGCATCTGGCTTATACTTTCGCCGTTTTCGCAAACTTGTTGCCTAGATCTTGGGTTTTTTCGTCTTTGAATCACGTAGTAATGTGGCAACACACTGAAGAAGTCAATTAAACCTGGTTTCGACCAATATTTTAGAGGATAACACCGGTTAGGTCTGGGTTAGGTCTGGGTTATACCATCATCTGGCTCATGATTTTGCCTTCTTCGCATACTTGTTGGCCAGATCCTGGGTTTTTTTCGTGTTTGAATCACGTAGTAATGTGGTAACACACTGAAGCAGTCAATTAAACCTGGTTTCGATCAATATTTTAGAGGATAACACCGGTTAGGCCTGGGATATGCGCGCATCTGGCTTATACTTTCGCCCTTTTCGCAAACTTGTTGGCTAGATCCTGGGTTTTTTTCGGGTTTGAATCACGTAGTAATGTGGTACCACACAGAAACAGTCCATTAAACCTGGTTTCGGACAGTATTTTAGAGAATAACACCGGTTAGGTCTGGGATATGCGCGCATCTGGCTTATACTTTCGCCTTTTTCGCATACTTGCTGGCCAGATCCTGGGTTTTTTTCGGGTTTGAATCACGTAGTAATGTGGTACCACACAGAAGCAGTCCATCAAACCTGGTGTCGACCAATGTTTTAGAGGATAACACCGGTTAGGTCTTGGTTAGGTCTGGGATATGCGCCCATCTGGCTTATACTTTCGCCTTTTTCGCATACTTGCTGGCCAGATCCTGGGTTTTTTTCGGGTTTGAATCACGTAGTAATGTGGTACCACACAGAAGCAGTCCATCAAACCTGGTTTCGACCAATGTTTTAGAGGATAACACCGGTTAGGTCTTGGTTAGGTCTGGGATATGCGCCCATCTGGCTTATACTTTCGCCTTTTTCGCAAACTTGTTCACCAGATCCTGGGTTTTTTTCGTGTTTGAATCACGCAGTAATGTGGTAACACACTGAAGCAGTCAATTAAACCTGGTTTCGATCAATATTTTAGAGGATAACACCGGTTAGGTCTGGGATATGCGCGCATCTGGCTTATACTTTCCCCTTTTTCGCAAACTTTTTGGCTAGATCCTGGGTTTTTTTCGGGTTTGAATCTCGTAGTAATGTGGTACCACACAGAAACAGTCCATTAAACCTGGTTGCGGACAGTATTTTAGAGGATAACACCGGTTAGGTCTGGGTTAGGTCTGGGTTATGCCCGCATCTGGCTAATGATTTTGCCTTCTTCGCATACTTGTTGGCCAGATCCTGGGTGTTTTTCGTGTTTGAATCACGTAGTAATGTGGTAACACACTGAAGCAGTCATTTAAACATGGTTTCGATCAATATTTTAGAGGATAACACCGGTTAGGTCTGGGATATGCGCGCATCTGTCTTATACCTTCGCCTTTTTCGCAAACTTGTTGGCTAGATCCTGGGTTTTTTTCGGGTTTGAATCTCGTAGTAATGTGGTACCACACAGAAACAGTCCATTAAACCTGGTTACGGACAGTATTTTAGAGGATAACACCGGTTAGGTCTGGGATATGCGCGCATCTGGCTTATACTTTCGCATTTTTTGGAAACCTGTTGACTGGATCCTGGGTTTTTTCGGGTTTGAATCACGTAGTAATGTGGTACCACACAGAAGCAGTCCATTAAACCTGGTTGCGGACAGTATTTTAGAGGATAACACCGGTTAGGTCTGGGTTAGGTCTGGGTTATGCCCGCATCTGGCTAATGATTTTGCCTTCTTCGCATACTTGTTGGCCAGATCCTGGGTGTTTTTCGGGTTTGAATCACGTAGTAATGTGGTAACACACTGAAGCAGTCATTTAAACATGGTTTCGATCAATATTTTAGAGGATAACACCGGTTAGGTCTGGGATATGCGCGCATCTGTCTTATACCTTCGCCTTTTTCGCAAACTTGTTGGCTAGATCCTGGGTTTTTTTCGGGTTTGAATCTCGTAGTAATGTGGTACCACACAGAAACAGTCCATTAAACCTGGTTACGGACAGTATTTTAGAGGATAACACCGGTTAGGTCTGGGATATGCGCGCATCTGGCTTATACTTTCGCATTTTTTGGAAACCTGTTGACTGGATCCTGGGTTTTTTCGGGTTTGAATCACGTAGTAATGTGGTACCACACAGAAGCAGTCCATTAAACCTGGATTCGGACAGTATTTTATAGTATAACACCGGTTAGGTCTGGGTTAGTTCTGGGATATGCGCGCATCTGGCTTATACTTTCGCCTTTTTCGCAAACTTGTTGGCCAGATCTTGGGTTTTTTTCGTGTTTGAATCACGCAGTAATGTGGTAACACACTGAAGCAGTCAATTAAACCTGGTTTCGATCAATATTTTAGAGGATAACACCGGTTAGGTCTGGGTTAGGTCTGGAATATGCGCGCATCTGGCTTATACTTTCGCCTTTTTCGCAAACTTGTTGGCTAGATCCTGGGTTTTTTTCGTGTTTGAATCACGTAGTAATGTGGTACAACACTGAAGCAATCAATTAAACCTGGTTTCGATCAATATTTTAGAGGATTACATCGGTTAGGTCTGGGATATTCGCCCATCTGGCTTATACTTTCGCCTTTTTCGCAAACTTGTTGGCCAGATCCTGGGTTTTTTTCGTGTTTGAAACACGTAGTAATGTGGTACAACACTGAAGCAGTCAATTAAACCTTGTTTCGATCAATATTTTAGTGGATAACACCGGTTAGGTCTGGGATATGCGCGCATCTGGCTTATACTTTCGCCTTTTTCGCAATCTTGTTGGCTAGATCCTGGGTTTTTTCGTCTTTGAATCACGTAGTAATGTGGTAACACACTGAAGCAGTCAATTAAACCTGGTTTCGATCAATATTTTAGAGGATAACACCGGTTAGGTCTGGGATATGCGCGCATCTGGCCTATACTTTCCCCTTTTTCGCAAACTTGTTGGCCAGATCCTGGGTTTTTTTCGTGTTTGAATCACGTAGTAATGTGGTAACACACTGGAGCAGTCATTTAAACCTGGTTTCGATCAATATTTTAGAGGATAACACCGATTAGGTCTGGGAAATGCGCGCATCTGTCTTATACTTTCGCCTTTTTCGCAAACTTGTTGGCTAGATCCTTGGTTTGTTTCGGGTTTGAATCTCGTAGTAATGTGGTACCACACAGAAACAGTCCATTAAACCTGCTTACGGACAGTATTTTAGAGGATAACACCGGTTAGGTCTGGGATATGCGCGCATCTGGCTTATACTTTCGCCTTTTTCGCAAACTTGTTGGCTAGATCCTGGGTTTTTTTCGTGTTTGAAACACGTAGTAATGTGGTACAACACTGAAGCAGTCAATTAAACCTTGTTTCGATCAATATTTTAGTGGATAACACCGGTTAGGTCTGGGATATGCGCGCATCTGGCTTATACTTTCGCCTTTTTCGCAAACTTGTTGGCTAGATCCTGGGTTTTTTTCGTGTTTGAATCACGTAGTAATGTGGTAACACACTGAAGCAGTCAATTAAACCTGGTTTCGATCAATATTTTAGAGGATAACACCGGTTAGGTCTGGGATATGCGCGCATCTGGCCTATACTTTCCCCTTTTTCGCAAACTTGTTGGCCAGATCCTGGGGTTTTTTCGTGTTTGAATCACGTAGTAATGTGGTAACCCACTGAATCAGTCATTTAAACCTGGTTTCGATCAATGTTTTAGAGGATAACACCGGTTAGGTCTGGGTTAGGTCTGGGATATGCGGGCATCTGGCTTATACTTTCGCCATTTTCGCAAACTTGTTGGCTAGATCCTGGGTTTTTTTCGGGTTTGAATCACGTAGTAATGTGGTACCACACAGAAACAGTCCAATAAACCCGGATTCGATCAATGTTTTAGAGGATAACACCGGTTAGGTCTGGGTTAGGTCTGGGATATGCGCGCATCTGGCTTATACTTTCGCCTTTTTCGCAAACCTGTTGACTGGATCCTGGGTTTTTTCGGGTTTGAATCACGTAGTAATGTGGTACCACACAGAAGCAGTCCATTAAACCTGGATTCGGACAGTATTTTATAGTATAACACCGGTTAGGTCTGGGTTAGGTCTAGGATATGCGCGCATCTGGCTTATACTTTCGCCTTTTTCGCAAACTTGTTGGCTAGATCCTGGGTTTTTCTCGGGTTTGAATCTCGCAGTAATGTGATACCACACAGAAACAGACCATTAAACCTGGTTTCGGACAGTATTTTGCAGAATAACACCGGATAGGTTTGGGTTTCGTCTGGGTTATGCCCGCATCTGGCTCATGATTTTGCCTTCTTCGCATACTTGTTGGCCAGATCCTGGGTTTTTTTCGTGTTAGAATCACGTAGTAATGTGGTACCAGACAGAAGCAGTCCATTAAACCTCGATTCGGACAGTATTTTAGCGGATAACACCGGTTAGGTCTGGGTTTCGTCTGGGTTATGCCCGCATCTGGCTAATGAATTTGCCTTCTTCGCATACTTGTTGGCCAGATCCTGGGTTTTTTTCGTGTTTGAATCACGTAGTAATGTGGTAACACACTGAAGCAGTCAATTAAACCTGGTTTCGATCAATATTTTAGAGGATAACACCGGTTAGGTCTGGGTTAGGTCTGGGATATGCCCGCGTCTGGCTTATACCTTCGCCTTTTTCGCAAACTTGTTGGCCAGATCCTGAGTTTTTTTCGTGTTTGAATCACGTAGTAATGTGGTAACACACTGAAGCAGTCAATTAAACCTGCTTTCGATCAATATTTTAGAGGATAACACCGGTTAAGTCTGGGTTAGGTCTAGGATATGCGCGCATCTGGCTTATACTTTCGCCCTTTTCGCAAACTTGTTGGCTAGATCCTGGGTTTTTTTCGGGTTTGAATCACGTAGTAATGTGGTACCACATAGAAACAGTCCATTAAACCTGGTTTCGGACAGTATTTTAGAGAATAACACCGGATAGGTCTGGGTTTCGTCTGGGTTATGCCCGCATCTGGCTCATGATTTTGCCTTCTTCGCATACTTGTTGGCCAGATCCTGGGTTTTTTTCGTGTTTGAATCACGTAGTAATGTGGTACCACACAGAAGCAGTCCATTAAACCTGGATTCGGACAGTATTTTAGCGGATAACACCGGTTAGGTCTGGGTTTCGTCTGGGTTCTGCCCGCATCTGGCTAATGAATTTGCCTTCTTCGCATACTTGTTGGCCAGATCCTGGGTTTTGTTCGTGTTTGAATCACGTAGTAATGTGGTACCACACAGAAGCAGTCCATTAAACCTGGATTCGGACAGTATTTTAGCGGATAACACCGGTTAGGTCTGGGTTAGGTCTGGGATATGCGCCCATCTGGCTTATACTTTCGCCTTTTTCGCAAACTTGTTGGCAAGATCCTGGGTTTATTTCGTGTTTGAATCACGTAGTAATGTGGTAACACACTGAAGCAGTCAATTAAACCTGCTTTCGATCAATATTTTAGAGGATAACTCCGGCTAGGTCTGGGTTAGGTCTGGGATATGCCCGCATCTGGCTCATGATTTGGCCTTCTTCGCATACTTGTTGGCCAGATCCTGGGTTTTTTTCGTGTTTGAATCACGTAGTAATGTGGTAACACACTCAAGCAGTCAATTAAACCTGGTTTCGATCAATATTTTAGAGGATAACACCGGTTAGGTCTGGGTTAGGTCTGGGATATGCGACCATCTGGCTTATTCTTTCGCCTTTTTCGCAAACTTGTTGGCCAGATCCTGGGTTTATTTCGTGTTTGAATCACGTAGTAATGTGGTAACACACTGAAGCAGTCAATTAAACCTGGTTTCGATCAATATTTTAGAGGATAACACCGGCTAGGTCTGGGTTAGGTCTGGGATATGCCCGCATCTGGCTCATGATTTGGCCTTCTTCGCAAACTTGTTGGCCAGATCCTGGGTTTTTTCGTGTTTGAATCACGTAGTAATGTGGTAACACACTGAAGCAGTCAATTAAACCTGGTTTCGATGAATATTTTAGAGGATAACACCGGTTAGGTCTGGGATATGCGCGCATCTGGCTTATACTTTCGCCGTTTTCGCAAACTTGTTGGCTAGATCTTGGGTTTTTTCGTCTTTGAATCACGTAGTAATGTGGTAACACACTGAAGAAGTCAATTAAACCAGGTTTCGACCAATATTTTAGAGGATAACACCGGTTAGGTCTGGGTTAGGTCTGGGTTATACCATCATCTGGCTCATGATTTTGCCTTCTTCGCATACTTGTTGGCCAGATCCTGGGTTTTTTTCGTGTTTGAATCACGTAGTAATGTGGTAACACACTGAAGCAGTCAATTAAACCTGGTTTCGATCAATATTTTAGAGGATAACACCGGTTAGGTCTGGGATATGCGCGCATCTGGCTTATACTTTCGCCGTTTTCGCAAACTTGTTGCCTAGATCTTGGGTTTTTTCGTCTTTGAATCACGTAGTAATGTGGCAACACACTGAAGAAGTCAATTAAACCTGGTTTCGACCAATATTTTAGAGGATAACACCGGTTAGGTCTGGGTTAGGTCTGGGTTATGCCCGCATCTGGCTAATGATTTTGCCTTCTTCGCATACTTGTTGGCCAGATCCTGGGTTTTTTTCGTGTTTGAATCACGTAGTAATGTGGTAACACACTGAAGCAGTCATTTAAACATGGTTTCGATCAATATTTTAGAGGATAACACCGGTTAGGTCTGGGATATGCGCGCATCTGTCTTATACCTTCGCCTTTTTCGCAAACTTGTTGGCTAGATCCTGGGTTTTTTTCGGGTTTGAATCTCGTAGTAATGTGGTACCACACAGAAACAGTCCATTAAACCTGGTTACGGACAGTATTTTAGAGGATAACACCGGTTAGGTCTGGGACATGCGCGCATCTGGCATATACTTTCGCCTTTTTCGCAAACTTGTTGGCCAGATCCTGGGTTTTTTTCGTGTTTGAATCACGTAGTAATGTGGTACAACACTGAAGCAGTCAACTAAACCTGGTTTCGATCAATATTTTAGGGAATAACACCGGTTAGGTCTGGGTTAGGTCTGGGATATGCGCGCATCTGGCTTATACTTTCGCCTTTTTCGCAAACTTGTTGGCTAGATCCTGGGTTTTTTTCGTGTTTGAATCACGTAGTAATGTGGTACAACACTGAAGCAGTCAATTAAACCTGGTTTCGATCAATATTTTAGAGGATTACATCGGTTAGGTCTGGGATATTCGCCCATCTGGCTTATACTTTCGCCTTTTTCGCAAACTTGTTGGCTAGATCCTGGGCTTTTTCTGGTTTGAATCACGTAGTAATGTGGTACCACACAGAAGCAGTCCAATAAACCTGGATTCGGACAGTATTTTAGAGGATAACACCGGTTAGGTCTGGGTTTCGTCTGGGTTATGCCCGCATCTGGCTAATGATTTTGCCTTCTTCGCATACTTGTTGGCCAGATCCTGGGTTTTTTTCGTGTTTGAATCACGTAGTAATGTGGTAACACACTGAATCAGTCATTTAAACCTGGTTTCGATCAATGTTTTAGAGGATAACACCGGTTAGGTCTGGGTTAGGTCTGGGATATGCGGGCATCTGGCTTATACTTTCGCCATTTTCGCAAACTTGTTGGCTAGATCCTGGGTTTTTTTCGGGTTTGAATCACGTAGTAATGTGGTACCACACAGAAGCAGTCCAATAAACCTGGATTCGGACAGTATTTTAGAGGATAACACCGGTTAGGTCTGGGTTTCGTCTGGGTTATGCCCGCATCTGGCTAATGATTTTGCCTTCTTCGCATACTTGTTGGCCAGATCCTGGGTTTTTTTCGTGTTTGAATCACGTAGTAATGTGGTAACACACTGAATCAGTCATTTAAACCCGGATTCGATCAATGTTTTAGAGGATAACACCGGTTAGGTCTGGGTTTCGTCTGGGTTATGCCCGCATCTGGCTAATGATTTTGCCTTCTTCGCATACTCGTTGGCCAGATCCTGGGTTTTTTTCGTGTTTGAATCACGTAGTAATGTGGTACAACACTGAAGCAGTCAACTAAACCTGGTTTCGATCAATATTTTAGGGAATAACACCGGTTAGGTCTGGGTTAGGTCTGGGATATGCCCGCGTCTGGCTTATACCTTCGCCTTTTTCGCAAACTTGTTGGCCAGATCCTGGGTTTTTTTCGTGTTTGAATCACGTAGTAATGTGGTAACACACTGAAGCAGTCAATTAAACCTGCTTTCGATCAATATTTTAGAGGATAACACCGGTTAGGTCTGGGTTAGGTCTAGGATATGCGCGCATCTGGCTTATACTTTCGCCCTTTTCGCAAACTTGTTGGCTAGATCCTGGGTTTTTTTCGGGTTTGAATCACGTAGTAATGTGGTACCACATAGAAACAGTCCATTAAACCTGGTTTCGGACAGTATTTTAGAGAATAACACCGGATAGGTCTGGGTTTCGTCTGGGTTATACCCGCATCTGGCTCATGATTTTGCCTTCTTCGCATACTTGTTGGCCAGATCCTGGGTTTTTTTCGTGTTTGAATCACGTAGTAATGTGGTACCACACAGAAGCAGTCCATTAAACCTGGATTCGGACAGTATTTTAGCGGATAACACCGGTTAGGTCTGGGTTTCGTCTGGGTTCTGCCCGCATCTGGCTAATGAATTTGCCTTCTTCGCATACTTGTTGGCCAGATCCTGGGTTTTTTTCGTGTTTGAATCACGTAGTAATGTGGTAACACACTCAAGCAGTCAATTAAACCTGGTTTCGATCAATATTTTAGAGGATAACACCGGCTAGGTCTGGGTTAGGTCTGGGATATGCCCGCATCTGGCTCATGATTTGGCCTTCTTCGCAAACTTGTTGGCCAGATCCTGGGTTTTTTCGTGTTTGAATCACATAGTAATGTGGTAACACACTGAAGCAGTCAATTAAACCTGGTTTCGATCAATATTTTAGAGGATAACACCGGTTAGGTCTGGGATATGCGCGCATCTGGCTTATACTTTCGCCGTTTTCGCAAACTTGTTGGCTAGATCTTGGGTTTTTTCATCTTTGAATCACGCAGTAATGTGGTAACACACTGAAGAAGTCAATTAAACCTGGTTTCGACCAATATTTTAGAGGATAACACCGGTTAGGTCTGGGTTAGGTCTGGGTTATACCATCATCTGGCTCATGATTTTGCCTTCTTCGCATACTTGTTGGCCAGATCCTGGGTTTTTTTCGTGTTTGAATCACGTAGTAATGTGGGAACACACTGAAGCAGTCAATTAAACCTGGTTTCGATCAATATTTTAGAGGATAACACCGGTTAGGTCTGGGATATGCGCGCATCTGGCTTATACTTTCGCCGTTTTCGCAAACTTGTTGCCTAGATCTTGGGTTTTTTCGTCTTTGAATCACGTAGTAATGTGGCAACACACTGAAGAAGTCAATTAAACCTGGTTTCGACCAATATTTTAGAGGATAACACCGGTTAGGTCTGGGTTAGGTCTGGGTTATACCATCATCTGGCTCATGATTTTGCCTTCTTCGCATACTTGTTGGCCAGATCCTGGGTTTTTTTCGTGTTTGAATCACGTAGTAATGTGGTAACACACTGAAGCAGTCAATTAAACCTGGTTTCGATCAATATTTTAGAGGATAACACCGGTTAGGTCTGGGATATGCGCGCATCTGGCTTATACTTTCGCCCTTTTCGCAAACTTGTTGGCTAGATCCTGGGTTTTTTTCGGGTTTGAATCACGTAGTAATGTGGTACCACACAGAAACAGTCCATTAAACCTGGTTTCGGACAGTATTTTAGAGAATAACACCGGTTAGGTCTGGGATATGCGCGCATCTGGCTTATACTTTCGCCTTTTTCGCATACTTGCTGGCCAGATCCTGGGTTTTTTTCGGGTTTGAATCACGTAGTAATGTGGTACCACACAGAAGCAGTCCATCAAACCTGGTTTCGACCAATGTTTTAGAGGATAACACCGGTTAGGTCTTGGTTAGGTCTGGGATATGCGCCCATCTGGCTTATACTTTCGCCTTTTTCGCATACTTGCTGGCCAGATCCTGGGTTTTTTTCGGGTTTGAATCACGTAGTAATGTGGTACCACACAGAAGCAGTCCATCAAACCTGGTTTCGACCAATGTTTTAGAGGATAACACCGGTTAGGTCTTGGTTAGGTCTGGGATATGCGCGCATCTGGCTTATACTTTCGCCTTTTTCGCAAACCTGTTGACTGGATCCTGGGTTTTTTCGGGTTTGAATCACGTAGTAATGTGGTACCACACAGAAGCAGTCCATTAAACCTGGATTCGGACAGTATTTTATAGTATAACACCGGTTAGGTCTGGGATATGCGCGCATCTGGCTTATACTTTCGCCTTTTTCGCAAACTTGTTGGCCAGATCTTGGGTTTTTTTCGTGTTTGAATCACGCAGTAATGTGGTAACACACTGAAGCAGTCAATTAAACCTGGTTTCGATCAATATTTTAGAGGATAACACCGGTTAGGTCTGGGTTAGGTCTGGAATATGCGCGCATCTGGCTTATACTTTCGCCTTTTTCGCAAACTTGTTGGCTAGATCCTGGGTTTTTTTCGTGTTTGAATCACGTAGTAATGTGGTACAACACTGAAGCAATCAATTAAACCTGGTTTCGATCAATATTTTAGAGGATTACATCGGTTAGGTCTGGGATATTCGCCCATCTGGCTTATACTTTCGCCTTTTTCGCAAACTTGTTGGCCAGATCCTGGGTTTTTTTCGTGTTTGAAACACGTAGTAATGTGGTACAACACTGAAGCAGTCAATTAAACCTTGTTTCGATAAATATTTTAGTGGATAACACCGGTTAGGTCTGGGATATGCGCGCATCTGGCTTATACTTTCGCCTTTTTCGCAAACTTGTTGGCTAGATCCTGGGTTTTTTTCGTGTTTGAATCACGTAGTAATGTGGTAACACACTGAAGCAGTCAATTAAACCTGGTTTCGATCACTATTTTAGTGGATGACACCGGTTAGGTCTGGGTTAGGTCTGGGATATGCGCGCATCTGGCTTATACTTTCGCCATTTTCGCAAACTTGTTGGCTAGATCCTGGGTTTTTTTTCGGGTTCGAATCACGTAGTAATGTGGTACCACACAGAAACAGTCCAATAAACCCGGATTCGATCAATGTTTTAGAGGATAACACCGGTTAGGTCTGGGTTAGGTCTGGGATATGCGCGCATCTGGCTTATACTTTCGCCTTTTTCGCAAACTTGTTGGCTAGATCCTGGGCTTTTTCGGGTTTGAATCACGTAGTAATGTGGTACCACACAGAAGCAGTCCAATAAACCTGGATTCGGACAGTATTTTAGAGGATAACACCGGTTAGGTCTGGGTTTCGTCTGGGTTATGCCCGCATCTGGCTAATGATTTTGCCTTCTTCGCAAACTTGTTGGCTAGATCCTGGGTTTTTCTCGGGTTTGAATCTCGCAGTAATGTGATACCACACAGAAACAGACCATTAAACCTGGTTTCGGACAGTATTTTGCAGAATAACACCGGATAGGTTTGGGTTTCGTCTGGGTTATGCCCGCATCTGGCTCATGATTTTGCCTTCTTCGCATACTTGTTGGCCAGATCCTGGGTTTTTTTCGTGTTTGAATCACGTAGTAATGTGGTACCAGACAGAAGCAGTCCATTAAACCTCGATTCGGACAGTATTTTAGCGGATAACACCGGTTAGGTCTGGGTTTCGTCTGGGTTATGCCCGCATCTGGCTAATGAATTTGCCTTCTTCGCATACTTGTTGGCCAGATCCTGGGTTTTTTTCGTGTTTGAATCACGTAGTAATGTGGTAACACACTGAAGCAGTCAATTAAACCTGGTTTCGATCAATATTTTAGAGGATAACACCGGTTAGGTCTGGGTTAGGTCTGGGATATGCCCGCGTCTGGCTTATACCTTCGCCTTTTTCGCAAACTTGTTGGCCAGATCCTGGGTTTTTTTCGTGTTTGAATCACGTAGTAATGTGGTAACACACTGAAGCAGTCAATTAAACCTGCTTTCGATCAATATTTTAGAGGATAACACCGGTTAAGTCTGGGTTAGGTCTAGGATATGCGCGCATCTGGCTTATACTTTCGCCCTTTTCGCAAACTTGTTGGCTAGATCCTGGGTTTTTTTCGGGTTTGAATCACGTAGTAATGTGGTACCACATAGAAACAGTCCATTAAACCTGGTTTCGGACAGTATTTTAGAGAATAACACCGGATAGGTCTGGGTTTCGTCTGGGTTATGCCCGCATCTGGCTCATGATTTTGCCTTCTTCGCATACTTGTTGGCCAGATCCTGGGTTTTTTTCGTGTTTGAATCACGTAGTAATGTGGTACCACACAGAAGCAGTCCATTAAACCTGGATTCGGACAGTATTTTAGCGGATAACACCGGTTAGGTCTGGGTTTCGTCTGGGTTCTGCCCGCATCTGGCTAATGAATTTGCCTTCTTCGCATACTTGTTGGCCAGATCCTGGGTTTTGTTCGTGTTTGAATCACGTAGTAATGTGGTACCACACAGAAGCAGTCCATTAAACCTGGATTCGGACAGTATTTTAGCGGATAACACCGGTTAGGTCTGGGTTAGGTCTGGGATATGCGCCCATCTGGCTTATACTTTCGCCTTTTTCGCAAACTTGTTGGCAAGATCCTGGGTTTATTTCGTGTTTGAATCACGTAGTAATGTGGTAACACACTGAAGCAGTCAATTAAACCTGCTTTCGATCAATATTTTAGAGGATAACTCCGGCTAGGTCTGGGTTAGGTCTGGGATATGCCCGCATCTGGCTCATGATTTGGCCTTCTTCGCATACTTGTTGGCCAGATCCTGGGTTTTTTTCGTGTTTGAATCACGTAGTAATGTGGTAACACACTCAAGCAGTCAATTAAACCTGGTTTCGATCAATATTTTAGAGGATAACACCGGTTAGGTCTGGGTTAGGTCTGGGATATGCGCCCATCTGGCTTATTCTTTCGCCTTTTTCGCAAACTTGTTGGCCAGATCCTGGGTTTATTTCGTGTTTGAATCACGTAGTAATGTGGTAACACACTGAAGCAGTCAATTAAACCTGGTTTCGATCAATATTTTAGAGGATAACACCGGCTAGGTCTGGGTTAGGTCTGGGATATGCCCGCATCTGGCTCATGATTTGGCCTTCTTCGCAAACTTGTTGGCCAGATCCTGGGTTTTTTCGTGTTTGAATCACGTAGTAATGTGGTAACACACTGAAGCAGTCAATTAAACCTGCTTTCGATCAATATTTTAGAGGATAACACCGGTTAGGTCTGGGATATGCGCGCATCTGGCTTATACTTTCGCCGTTTTCGCAAACTTGTTGGCTAGATCTTGGGTTTTTTCGTCTTTGAATCACGTAGTAATGTGGTAACACACTGAAGAAGTCAATTAAACCAGGTTTCGACCAATAGTTTAGAGGATAACACCGGTTAGGTCTGGGTTAGGTCTGGGTTATACCATCATCTGGCTCATGATTTTGCCTTCTTCGCATACTTGTTGGCCAGATCCTGGGTTTTTTTCGTGTTTGAATCACGTAGTAATGTGGTAACACACTGAAGCAGTCAATTAAACCTGGTTTCGATCAATATTTTAGAGGATAACACCGGTTAGGTCTGGGATATGCGCGCATCTGGCTTATACTTTCGCCGTTTTCGCAAACTTGTTGCCTAGATCTTGGGTTTTTTCGTCTTTGAATCACGTAGTAATGTGGCAACACACTGAAGAAGTCAATTAAACCTGGTTTCGACCAATATTTTAGAGGATAACACCGGTTAGGTCTGGGTTAGGTCTGGGTTATACCATCATCTGGCTCATGATTTTGCCTTCTTCGCAAACTTGAAGGCTAGATCCTGGGTTTTTTTCGGGTTTGAATCACGTAGTAATGTGGTACCACACAGAAACAGTCCATTAAACCTGGTTTCGGACAGTATTTTAGAGAATAACACCGGTTAGGTCTGGGATATGCGCGCATCTGTCTTATACCTTCGCCTTTTTCGCAAACTTGTTGGCTAGATCCTGGGTTTTTTACGGGTTTGAATCTCGTAGTAATGTGGTACCACACAGAAACAGTCCATTAAACCTGGTTACGGACAGTATTTTAGAGGATAACACCGGTTAGGTCTGGGACATGCGCGCATCTGGCATATACTTTCGCCATTTTCGCAAACTTGTTGGCCAGATCCTGGGTTTTTTTCGTGTTTGAATCACTTAGTAATGTGGTACAACACTGAAGCAGTCAACTAAACCTGGTTTCGATCAATATTTTAGGGAATAACACCGGTTAGGTCTGGGTTAGGTCTGGGATATGCGCGCATCTGGCTTATACTTTCGCCTTTTTCGCAAACTTGTTGGCTAGATCCTGGGTTTTTTTCGTGTTTGAATCACGTAGTAATGTGGTACAACACTGAAGCAGTCAATTAAACCTGGTTTCGATCAATATTTTAGAGGATTACATCGGTTAGGTCTGGGATATTCGCCCATCTGGCTTATACTTTCGCCTTTTTCGCAAACTTGTTGGCTAGATCCTGGGCTTTTTCTGGTTTGAATCACGTAGTAATGTGGTACCACACAGAAGCAGTCCAATAAACCTGGATTCGGACAGTATTTTAGAGGATAACACCGGTTAGGTCTGGGTTTCGTCTGGGTTATGCCCGCATCTGGCTAATGATTTTGCCTTCTTCGCATACTTGTTGGCCAGATCCTGGGTTTTTTTCGTGTTTGAATCACGTAGTAATGTGGTAACACACTGAATCAGTCATTTAAACCTGGTTTCGATCAATGTTTTAGAGGATAACACCGGTTAGGTCTGGGTTAGGTCTGGGATATGCGGGCATCTGGCTTATACTTTCGCCATTTTCGCAAACTTGTTGGCTAGATCCTGGGTTTTTTTCGGGTTTGAATCACGTAGTAATGTGGTACCACACAGAAGCAGTCCAATAAACCTGGATTCGGACAGTATTTTAGAGGATAACACCGGTTAGGTCTGGGTTTCGTCTGGGTTATGCCCGCATCTGGCTAATGATTTTGCCTTCTTCGCATACTTGTTGGCCAGATCCTGGGTTTTTTTCGTGTTTGAATCACGTAGTAATGTGGTAACACACTGAATCAGTCATTTAAACCCGGATTCGATCAATGTTTTAGAGGATAACACCGGTTAGGTCTGGGTTTCGTCTGGGTTATGCCCGCATCTGGCTAATGATTTTGCCTTCTTCGCATACTCGTTGGCCAGATCCTGGGTTTTTTTCGTGTTTGAATCACGTAGTAATGTGGTACAACACTGAAGCAGTCAACTAAACCTGGTTTCGATCAATATTTTAGGGAATAACACCGGTTAGGTCTGGGTTAGGTCTGGGATATGCCCGCGTCTGGCTTATACCTTCGCCTTTTTCGCAAACTTGTTGGCCAGATCCTGGGTTTTTTTCGTGTTTGAATCACGTAGTAATGTGGTAACACACTGAAGCAGTCAATTAAACCTGCTTTCGATCAATATTTTAGAGGATAACACCGGTTAGGTCTGGGTTAGGTCTAGGATATGCGCGCATCTGGCTTATACTTTCGCCCTTTTCGCAAACTTGTTGGCTAGATCCTGGGTTTTTTTCGGGTTTGAATCACGTAGTAATGTGGTACCACATAGAAACAGTCCATTAAACCTGGTTTCGGACAGTATTTTAGAGAATAACACCGGATAGGTCTGGGTTTCGTCTGGGTTATACCCGCATCTGGCTCATGATTTTGCCTTCTTCGCATACTTGTTGGCCAGATCCTGGGTTTTTTTCGTGTTTGAATCACGTAGTAATGTGGTACCACACAGAAGCAGTCCATTAAACCTGGATTCGGACAGTATTTTAGCGGATAACACCGGTTAGGTGTGGGTTTCGTCTGGGTTCTGCCCGCATCTGGCTAATGAATTTGCCTTCTTCGCATACTTGTTGGCCAGATCCTGGGTTTTTTTCGTGTTTGAATCACGTAGTAATGTGGTAACACACTCAAGCAGTCAATTAAACCTGGTTTCGATCAATATTTTAGAGGATAACACCGGCTAGGTCTGGGTTAGGTCTGGGATATGCCCGCATCTGGCTCATGATTTGGCCTTCTTCGCAAACTTGTTGGCCAGATCCTGGGTTTTTTCGTGTTTGAATCACATAGTAATGTGGTAACACACTGAAGCAGTCAATTAAACCTGGTTTCGATCAATATTTTAGAGGATAACACCGGTTAGGTCTGGGATATGCGCGCATCTGGCTTATACTTTCGCCGTTTTCGCAAACTTGTTGGCTAGATCTTGGGTTTTTTCATCTTTGAATCACGCAGTAATGTGGTAACACACTGAAGAAGTCAATTAAACCTGGTTTCGACCAATATTTTAGAGGATAACACCGGTTAGGTCTGGGTTAGGTCTGGGTTATACCATCATCTGGCTCATGATTTTGCCTTCTTCGCATACTTGTTGGCCAGATCCTGGGTTTTTTTCGTGTTTGAATCACGTAGTAATGTGGGAACACACTGAAGCAGTCAATTAAACCTGGTTTCGATCAATATTTTAGAGGATAACACCGGTTAGGTCTGGGATATGCGCGCATCTGGCTTATACTTTCGCCGTTTTCGCAAACTTGTTGCCTAGATCTTGGGTTTTTTCGTCTTTGAATCACGTAGTAATGTGGCAACACACTGAAGAAGTCAATTAAACCTGGTTTCGACCAATATTTTAGAGGATAACACCGGTTAGGTCTGGGTTAGGTCTGGGTTATACCATCATCTGGCTCATGATTTTGCCTTCTTCGCATACTTGTTGGCCAGATCCTGGGTTTTTTTCGTGTTTGAATCACGTAGTAATGTGGTAACACACTGAAGCAGTCAATTAAACCTGGTTTCGATCAATATTTTAGAGGATAACACCGGTTAGGTCTGGGATATGCGCGCATCTGGCTTATACTTTCGCCCTTTTCGCAAACTTGTTGGCTAGATCCTGGGTTTTTTTCGGGTTTGAATCACGTAGTAATGTGGTACCACACAGAAACAGTCCATTAAACCTGGTTTCGGACAGTATTTTAGAGAATAACACCGGTTAGGTCTGGGATATGCGCGCATCTGGCTTATACTTTCGCCTTTTTCGCATACTTGCTGGCCAGATCCTGGGTTTTTTTCGGGTTTGAATCACGTAGTAATGTGGTACCACACAGAAGCAGTCCATCAAACCTGGTTTCGACCAATGTTTTAGAGGATAACACCGGTTAGGTCTTGGTTAGGTCTGGGATATGCGCCCATCTGGCTTATACTTTCGCCTTTTTCGCATACTTGCTGGCCAGATCCTGGGTTTTTTTCGGGTTTGAATCACGTAGTAATGTGGTACCACACAGAAGCAGTCCATCAAACCTGGTTTCGACCAATGTTTTAGAGGATAACACCGGTTAGGTCTTGGTTAGGTCTGGGATATGCGCCCATCTGGCTTATACTTTCGCCTTTTTCGCAAACTTGTTCACCAGATCCTGGGTTTTTTTCGTGTTTGAATCACGCAGTAATGTGGTAACACACTGAAGCAGTCAATTAAACCTGGTTTCGATCAATATTTTAGAGGATAACACCGGTTAGGTCTGGGATATGCGCGCATCTGGCTTATACTTTCCCCTTTTTCGCAAACTTTTTGGCTAGATCCTGGGTTTTTTTCGGGTTTGAATCTCGTAGTAATGTGGTACCACACAGAAACAGTCCATTAAACCTGGTTGCGGACAGTATTTTAGAGGATAACACCGGTTAGGTCTGGGTTAGGTCTGGGTTATGCCCGCATCTGGCTAATGATTTTGCCTTCTTCGCATACTTGTTGGCCAGATCCTGGGTTTTTTTCGTGTTTGAATCACGTAGTAATGTGGTAACACACTGAAGCAGTCATTTAAACATGGTTTCGATCAATATTTTGGAGGATAACACCGGTTAGGTCTGGGATATGCGCGCATCTGTCTTATACCTTCGCCTTTTTCGCAAACTTGTTGGCTAGATCCTGGGTTTTTTTCGGGTTTGAATCTCGTAGTAATGTGGTACCACACAGAAACAGTCCATTAAACCTGGTTACGGACAGTATTTTAGAGGATAACACCGGTTAGGTCTGGGATATGCGCGCATCTGGCTTATACTTTCGCCTTTTTCGCAAACCTGTTGACTGGATCCTGGGTTTTTTCGGGTTTGAATCACGTAGTAATGTGGTACCACACAGAAGCAGTCCATCAAACCTGGATTCGGACAGTATTTTATAGTATAACACCGGTTAGGTCTGGGATATGCGCGCATCTGGCTTATACTTTCGCCTTTTTCGCAAACTTGTTGGCCAGATCTAGGGTTTTTTTCGTGTTTGAATCACGCAGTAATGTGGTAACACACTGAAGCAGTCAATTAAACCTGGTTTCGATCAATATTTTAGAGGATAACACCGGTTAGGTCTGGGTTAGGTCTGGAATATGCGCGCATCTGGCTTATACTTTCGCCTTTTTCGCAAACTTGTTGGCTAGATCCTGGGTTTTTTTCGTGTTTGAATCACGTAGTAATGTGGTACAACACTGAAGCAATCAATTAAACCTGGTTTCGATCAATATTTTAGAGGATTACATCGGTTAGGTCTGGGATATTCGCCCTTCTGGCTTATACTTTCGCCTTTTTCGCAAACTTGTTGGCCAGATCCTGGGTTTTTTTCGTGTTTGAAACACGTAGTAATGTGGTACAACACTGAAGCAGTCAATTAAACCTTGTTTCGATCAATATTTTAGTGGATAACACCGGTTAGGTCTGGGATATGCGCGCATCTGGCTTATACTTTCGCCTTTTTCGCAAACTTGTTGGCTAGATCCTGGGTTTTTTTCGTGTTTGAATCACGTAGTAATGTGGTAACACACTGAAGCAGTCAATTAAACCTGGTTTCGATCACTATTTTAGTGGATGACACCGGTTAGGTCTGGGTTAGGTCTGGGATATGCGCGCATCTGGCTTATACTTTCGCCATTTTCGCAAACTTGTTGGCTAGATCCTGGGTTTTTTTTCGGGTTCGAATCACGTAGTAATGTGGTACCACACAGAAACAGTCCAATAAACCCGGATTCGATCAATGTTTTAGAGGATAACACCGGTTAGGTCTGGGTTAGGTCTGGGATATGCGCGCATCTGGCTTATACTTTCGCCTTTTTCGCAAACTTGTTGGCTAGATCCTGGGCTTTTTCGGGTTTGAATCACGTAGTAATGTGGTACCACACAGAAGCAGTCCAATAAACCTGGATTCGGACAGTATTTTAGAGGATAACACCGGTTAGGTCTGGGTTTCGTCTGGGTTATGCCCGCATCTGGCTAATGATTTTGCCTTCTTCGCATACTTGTTGGCCAGATCCTGGGTTTTTTTCGTGTTTGAATCACGTAGTAATGTGGTAACACACTGAATCAGTCATTTAAACCTGGCTTCGATCAATGTTTTAGAGGATAACACTGGTTAGGTCTGGGTTAGGTCTGGGATATGCGGGCATCTGGCTTATACTTTCGCCATTTTCGCAAACTTGTTGGCTAGATCCTGGGTTTTTTTCGGGTTTGAATCACGTAGTAATGTGGTACCACACAGAAACAGTCCAATAAACCCGGATTCGATCAATGTTTTAGAGGATAACACCGGTTAGGTCTGGGTTAGGTCTGGTTTATGCCCGCATCTGGCTAATGATTTTGCCTTCTTCGCATACTTGTTGGCCAGATCCTGGGTTTTTTTCGTGTTTGAATCACGTAGTAATGTGGTAACACACTGAAGCAGTCAATTAAACCTGGTTTCGATCAATATTTTAGAGGATAACACCGGTTAGGTCTGGGATATGCGCGCATCTGGCCTATACTTTCCCCTTTTTCGCAAACTTGTTGGCCAGATCCTGGGTTTTTTTCGTGTTTGAATCACGTAGTAATGTGGTAACACACTGGAGCAGTCATTTAAACCTGGTTTCGATCAATATTTTAGAGGATTACACCGGTTAGGTCTGGGATATGCGCGCATCTGGCTTATACTTTCGCCTTTTTCGCAAACTTGTTGGCCAGATCTTGGGTTTTTTTCGTGTTTGAATCACGCAGTAATGTGGTAACACACTGAAGCAGTCAATTAAACCTGGTTTCGATCAATATTTTAGAGGATAACACCGGTTAGGTCTGGGATATGCGCGCATCTGGCTTATACTTTCGCCTTTTTCGCAAACCTGTTGACTGGATCCTGGGTTTTTTCGGGTTTGAATCACGTAGTAATGTGGTACCACACAGAAGCAGTCCATTAAACCTGGATTCGGACAGTATTTTATAGTATAACACCGGTTAGGTCTGGGTTAGGTCTAGGATATGCGCGCATCTGGCTTATACTTTCGCCTTTTTCGCAAACTTGTTGGCCAGATCTTGGGTTTTTTTCGTGTTTGAATCACGCAGTAATGTGGTAACACACTGAAGCAGTCAATTAAACCTGGTTTCGATCAATATTTTAGAGGATAACACAGGTTAGGTCTGGGATATGCGCGCATCTGGCTTATACTTTCCCCTTTTTCGCAAACTTTTTGGCTAGATCCTGGGTTTTTTTCGGGTTTGAATCTCGTAGTAATGTGGTACCACACAGAAACAGTCCATTAAACCTGGTTGCGGACAGTATTTTAGAGGATAACACCGGTTAGGTCTGGGTTAGGTCTGGGTTATGCCCGCATCTGGCTCATGATTTTGCCTTCTTCGCATACTTGTTGGCCAGATCCTGGGTTTTTTTCGTGTTTGAATCACGTAGTAATGTGGTAACACACTGAAGCAGTCAATTAAACCTGGTTTCGATCAATGTTTTAGAGGATAACACCGGTTAGGTCTGGGATATGCGCGCATCTGGCTTATACTTTCGCCTTTTTCGCAAACTTGTTGGCTAGATCCTGGGTTTTTCTCGGTTTTGAATCTCGCAGTAATGTGGTACCACACAGAAACAGACCATTAAACCTGGTTTCGGACAGTATTTTACAGAATAACACCGGATAGGTTTGGGTTTCGTCTGGGTTATGCCCGCATCTGGCTCATGATTTTGCCTTCTTCGCATACTTGTTTGCCAGATCCTGGGTTTTTTTCGTGTTTGAATCACGTAGTAATGTGGTACCAGACAGAAGCAGTCCATTAAACCTCGATTCGGACAGTATTTTAGCGGATAACACCGGTTAGGTCTGGGTTTCGTCTGGGTTATGCCCGCATCTGGCTAATGAATTTGCCTTCTTCGCATACTTGTTGGCCAGATCCTGGGTTTTTTTCGTGTTTGAATCACGTAGTAATGTGGTAACACACTGAAGCAGTCAATTAAACCTGGTTTCGATCAATATTTTAGAGGATAACACCGGTTAGGTCTGGGTTAGGTCTAGGATATGCGCGCATCTGGCTTATACTTTCGCCCTTTTCGCAAACTTGTTGGCTAGATCCTGGGTTTATTTCGTGTTTGAATCACGTAGTAATGTGGTAACACACTGAAGCAGTCAATTAAACCTGCTTTCGATCAATATTTTAGAGGATAACTCCGGCTAGGTCTGGGTTAGGTCTGGGATATGCCCGCATCTGGCTCATGATTTGGCCTTCTTCGCATGCTTGTTGGCCAGATCCTGGGTTTTTTTCGTGTTTGAATCACGTAGTAATGTGGTAACACACTCAAGCAGTCAATTAAACCTGGTTTCGATCAATATTTTAGAGGATAACACCGGTTAGGTCTGGGTTAGGTCTGGGATATGCGCCCATCTGGCTTATTCTTTCGCCATTTTCGCAAACTTGTTGGCCAGATCCTGGGTTTATTTCGTGTTTGAATCACGTAGTAATGTGGTAACACACTGAAGCAGTCAATTAAACCTGGTTTCGATCAATATTTTAGAGGATAACACCGGCTAGGTCTGGGTTAGGTCTGGGATATGCCCGCATCTGGCTCATGATTTGGCCTTCTTCGCAAACTTGTTGGCCAGATCCTGGGTTTTTTCGTGTTTGAATCACGTAGTAATGTGGTAACACACTGAAGAAGTCAATTAAACCTGGTTTCGACCAATATTTTAGAGGATAACACCGGTTAGGTCTGGGTTAGGTCTGGGTTATACCATCATCTGGCTCATGATTTTGCCTTCTTCGCATACTTGTTGGCCAGATCCTGGGTTTTTTTCGTGTTTGAATCACGTAGTAATGTGGTAACACACTGAAGCAGTCAATTAAACCTGGTTTCGATCAATATTTTAGAGGATAACACCGGTTAGGTCTGGGATATGCGCGCATCTGGCTTATACTTTCGCCGTTTTCGCAAACTTGTTGCCTAGATCTTGGGTTTTTTCGTCTTTGAATCACGTAGTAATGTGGTAACACACTGAAGAAGTCAATTAAACCTGGTTTCGACCAATATTTTAGAGGATAACACCGGTTAGGTCTGGGTTAGGTCTGGGTTATACCATCATCTGGCTCATGATTTTGCCTTCTTCGCATACTTGTTGGCCAGATCCTGGGTTTTTTTCGTGTTTGAATCACGTAGTAATGTGGTAACACACTGAAGCAGTCAATTAAACCTGGTTTCGATCAATATTTTAGAGGATAACACCGGTTAGGTCTGGGATATGCGCGCATCTGGCTTATACTTTCGCCCTTTTCGCAAACTTGTTGGCTAGATCCTGGGTTTTTTTCGGGTTTTGAATCACGTAGTAATGTGGTACCACACAGAAACAGTCCATTAAACCTGGTATCGGACAGTATTTTAGAGAATAACACCGGTTAGGTCTGGGATATGCGCGCATCTGGCTTATACTTTCGCCTTTTTCGCATACTTGCTGGCCAGATCCTGGGTTTTTTTCGGGTTTGAATCACGTAGTAATGTGGTACCACACAGAAGCAGTCCATCAAACCTGGTTTCGACCAATGTTTTAGAGGATAACACCGGTTAGGTCTTGGTTAGGTCTGGGATATGCGCCCATCTGGCTTATACTTTCGCCTTTTTCGCAAACTTGTTCACCAGATCCAGGGTTTTTTTCGTGTTTGAATCACGTAGTAATGCGGTACCACATTGAAGCAGTGAATTAATCCTGGTTTCGATCAATATTTTAGAGGATAACACCGGTTAGGTCTGGGTTAGGTCTGGGATATGCGGGCATCTGGCTTATACTTTCGCCTTTTTCGCAAACTTGTTGGCCAGATCCTGGGTTTTTTTCGTGTTTGAATCACGTAGTAATGTGGTACAACACTGAAGCAGTCAATTAAACCTGGTTTCGATCAATATGTTAGAGGATAACACCGGTTAGGTCTGGGATATGCGCGCATCTGGCTTATACTTTCGCCTTTTTCGCAATCTTGTTGGCTAGATCCTGGGTTTTTTCGTCTTTGAATCACGTAGTAATGTGGTAACACACTGAAGCAGTCAATTAAACCTGCTTTCGATCAATATTTTAGAGGGTAACACCGGTTAGGTCTGGGTTAGGTCTGGGATATGCGCGCATCTGGCTCATGATTTTGCCTCCTTTGCATACTTGTTGGCCAGATCCTGGGTTTTTTTCGTGTTTGAATCACGTAGTAATGTGGTACAACACTGAAGCAGTCAATTAAACCTGCTTTCGATCAATATTTTAGAGGGTAACACCGGTTGGTCTGGGTTAGGTCTGGGATATGCGCGCATCTGGCTTATACCTTCGCCTTTTTCGCAAACTTGTTGGCCAGATCCTGGGTTTTTTTCGTGTTTGAATCACGTAGTAATGTGTTAACACACTGAAGCAGTCAATTAAACCTGGTTTCGATCAATATTCTAGAGGATAACACCGGTTAGGTCTGGGTTAGGTCTGGGTTATGCCCGCATCTGGCTCATGATTTGACCTTCTTCGCATACTTGTTGGCCAGATCCTGGGTTTTTTTCGTGTTTGAATCACGTAGTAATGTGGTAACACACTGAAGCAGTCAATTAAACCTGGTTTCGATCAATGTTTTAGAGGATAACACCGGTTAGGTCTGGGTTAGGTCTGGGATATGCGCCCATCTGGCTTATACTTTCGCCTTTTTCGCATACTTGTTGGCCAGATCCTGGGTTTTTTCGTGTTTGAATCACGTAGTAATGTGGTACCACATTGAAGCAGTCAAATAAACCTGGTTTCGATCAATATTTTAGAGGATACCACCGGTTAGGTCTGGGTTAGGTCTGGGTTATGCCCGCATCTGGCTTATACCTTCGCCTTTTTCGCAAACTTGTTGGCCATATCCTGGGTTTTTTTTCGTGTTTGAATCACGTAGTAATGTGGTAACACACTGAAGCAGTCAATTAAACCTGGTTTCGATCTATATTTTAGAGGATAACACCGGTTAGGTCTGGGTTAGGTCTGGGTTATGCCCGCATCTGGCTTATACTTTCGCCTTTCTCGCAAACTTGTTGGCTAGATCCTGGGTTTTTTTCGGGTATGAATCTCGTAGTAATGTGGTACCACACAGAAGCAGTCCATTAAACCTGGATTCGGACAGTATTTTAGCGGATAACACCGGTTAGGTCTGGGTTTCGTCTGGGTTATGCCTGCATATGGCTAATGAATTTGCCTTCTTCTCATACTTGTTGGCCAGATTCTGGGTTTTTTTCGTGTTTGAATCACGTAGTAATGTGGTAACACACTGAAGCAGTCACATAAACCTGGTTTCGATCAATGTTTTAGAGGATAACACCGGTTAGGTCTGGGTTAGGTCTGGGATATGCGCCCATCTGGTTTATACTTTCGCCTTTTTCGCAAACTTGTTGGCCAGATCCTGGGTTTTTTTCGTGTTTGAATCACGTAGTAATGTGGTACCACATTGAAGCAGTCAATTAAACTTGGTTTCGATGAATATTTTAGAGGATAACACCGGTTAGCTCTGGGATATGCGCGCATCTGGCTTATACTTTCGCGTTTTTCGCAAACTTGTTGGCTAGATCCTGGGTTTTTTTCGGGTATGAATCTCGTAGTAATGTGGTACCACACAGAAGCAGTCCATTAAACCTGGATTCGGACAGTATTTTAGCCGATAACACCGGTTAGGTCTGGGTATCGTCTAGGTTCTGCCCGCATCTGGCTCTTGATTTTGCCTTCTTCGCATACTTGTTGGCCAGATCCTGGGATTTTTTTCGTGTTTGAATCACGTAGTAATGTGGTAACACACTCAAGCAGTCAATTAAACCTGGTTTCGATCGATATTTTAGAGGATAACACCGGTTAGGTCTGGGTTAGGTCTGGGACATGCGCGCATCTGGCTTATACTTTCGCCCTTTTCGCAAACTTGTTGGCCAGATCCTGGGTTTTTTTCGGGTTTGAATCACGTAGTAATGTGGTACCACATAGAAACAGTCCATTAAACCTGGTTTCGGACAGTATTTTAGAGAATAACACCGGATAGGTCTGGGTTTCGTCTGGGTTATGCCCGCATCTGGCTCATGATTTTGCCTTCTTCGCATACTTGTTGGCCAGATCCTGGGTTTTTTTCGTGTTTGAATCACGTAGTAATGTGGTACCACACAGAAGCAGTCCATTAAACCTGGATTCGGACAGTATTTTAGCGGATAACACCGGTTAGGTCTGGGTTTCGTCTGGGTTCTGCCCGCATCTGGCTAATGAATTTGCCTTCTTCGCATACTTGTTGGCCAGATCCTGGGTTTTTTTCGTGTTTGAATCACGTAGTAATGTGGTAACACACTGAAGCAGTCAATTAAACCTGGTTTCGATCAATATTTTAGAGGATAACACCGGTTAGGTCTGGGTTAGGTCTAGGATATGCGCGCATCTGGCTTATACTTTCGCCCTTTTCGCAAACTTGTTGGCTAGATCCTGGGTTTATTTCGTGTTTGAATCACGTAGTAATGTGGTAACACACTGAAGCAGTCAATTAAACCTGCTTTCGATCAATATTTTAGAGGATAACTCCGGCTAGGTCTGGGTTAGGTCTGGGATATGCCCGCATCTGGCTCATGATTTGGCCTTCTTCGCATACTTGTTGGCCAGATCCTGGGTTTTTTTCGTGTTTGAATCACGTAGTAATGTGGTAACACACTGAAGAAGTCAATTAAACCTGGTTTCGACCAATATTTTAGAGGATAACACCGGTTAGGTCTGGGATATGCGCGCATCTGGCTTATACTTTCGCCGTTTTCGCAAACTTGTTGCCTAGATCTTGGGTTTTTTCGTCTTTGAATCACGTAGTAATGTGGTAACACACTGAAGAAGTCAATTAAACCTGGTTTCGACCAATATTTTAGAGGATAACACCGGTTAGGTCTGGGTTAGGTCTGGGTTATACCATCATCTGGCTCATGATTTTGCCTTCTTCGCATACTTGTTGGCCAGATCCTGGGTTTTTTTCGTGTTTGAATCACGTAGTAATGTGGTAACACACTGAAGCAGTCAATTAAACCTGGTTTCGATCAATATTTTAGAGGATAACACCGGTTAGGTCTGGGATATGCGCGCATCTGGCTTATACTTTCGCCCTTTTCGCAAACTTGTTGGCTAGATCCTGGGTTTTTTTCGGGTTTGAATCACGTAGTAATGTGGTACCACACAGAAACAGTCCATTAAACCTGGTTTCGGACAGTATTTTAGAGAATAACACCGGTTAGGTCTGGGATATGCGCGCATCTGGCTTATACTTTCGCCTTTTTCGCATACTTGCTGGCCAGATCCTGGGTTTTTTTCGGGTTTGAATCACGTAGTAATGTGGTACCACACAGAAGCAGTCCATCAAACCTGGTTTCGACCAATGTTTTAGAGGATAACACCGGTTAGGTCTTGGTTAGGTCTGGGATATGCGCCCATCTGGCTTATACTTTCGCCTTTTTCGCATACTTGCTGGCCAGATCCTGGGTTTTTTTCGGGTTTGAATCACGTAGTAATGTGGTACCACACAGAAGCAGTCCATCAAACCTGGTTTCGACCAATTTTTTAGAGGATAACACCGGTTAGGTCTTGGTTAGGTCTGGGATATGCGCCCATCTGGCTTATACTTTCGCCTTTTTCGCAAACTTGTTCACCAGATCCTGGGTTTTTTTCGTGTTTGAATCACGCAGTAATGTGGTAACACACTGAAGCAGTCAATTAAACCTGGTTTCGATCAATACTTTAGAGGATAACACCGGTTAGGTCTGGGATATGCGCGCATCTGGCTTATACTTTCCCCTTTTTCGCAAACTTTTTGGCTAGATCCTGGGTTTTTTTCGGGTTTGAATCTCGTAGTAATGTGGTACCACACAGAAACAGTCCATTAAACCTGGTTGCGGACAGTATTTTAGAGGATAACACCGGTTAGGTCTGGGTTAGGTCTGGGTTATGCCCGCATCTGGCTAATGATTTTGCCTTCTTCGCATACTTGTTGGCCAGATCCTGGGTGTTTTTCGTGTTTGAATCACGTAGTAATGTGGTAACACACTGAAGCAGTCATTTAAACATGGTTTCGATCAATATTTTAGAGGATAACACCGGTTAGGTCTGGGATATGCGCGCATCTGTCTTATACCTTCGCCTTTTTCGCAAACTTGTTGGCTAGATCCTGGGTTTTTTTCGGGTTTGAATCTCGTAGTAATGTGGTACCACACAGAAACAGTCCATTAAACCTGGTTACGGACAGTATTTTAGAGGATAACACCGGTTAGGTCTGGGATATGCGCGCATCTGTCTTATACCTTCGCCTTTTTCGCAAACTTGTTGGCTAGATCCTGGGTTTTTTTCGGGTTTGAATCTCGTAGTAATGTGGTACCACACAGAAACAGTCCATTAAACCTGGTTTCGGACAGTATTTTAGAGAATAACACCGGATAGGTCTGGGTTTCGTCTGGGTTATGCCCGCATCTGGCTCATGATTTTGCCTTCTTCGCATACTTGTTGGCCAGATCCTGGGTTTTTTTCGTGTTTGAATCACGTAGTAATGTGGTACCACACAGAAGCAGTCCATTAAACCTGGATTCGGACAGTATTTTAGCGGATAACACCGGTTAGGTCTGGGTTTCGTCTGGGTTCTGCCCGCATCTGGCTAATGAATTTGCCTTCTTCGCATACTTGTTGGCCAGATCCTGGGTTTTTTTCGTGTTTGAATCACGTAGTAATGTGGTAACACACTGAAGCAGTCAATTAAACCTGGTTTCGATCAATATTTTAGAGGATAACACCGGTTAGGTCTGGGTTAGGTCTAGGATATGCGCGCATCTGGCTTATACTTTCGCCCTTTTCGCAAACTTGTTGGCTAGATCCTGGGTTTATTTCGTGTTTGAATCACGTAGTAATGTGGTAACACACTGAAGCAGTCAATTAAACCTGCTTTCGATCAATATTTTAGAGGATAACTCCGGCTAGGTCTGGGTTAGGTCTGGGATATGCCCGCATCTGGCTCATGATTTGGCCTTCTTCGCATACTTGTTGGCCAGATCCTGGGTTTTTTTCGTGTTTGAATCACGTAGTAATGTGGTAACACACTGAAGAAGTCAATTAAACCTGGTTTCGACCAATATTTTAGAGGATAACACCGGTTAGGTCTGGGATATGCGCGCATCTGGCTTATACTTTCGCCGTTTTCGCAAACTTGTTGCCTAGATCTTGGGTTTTTTCGTCTTTGAATCACGTAGTAATGTGGTAACACACTGAAGAAGTCAATTAAACCTGGTTTCGACCAATATTTTAGAGGATAACACCGGTTAGGTCTGGGTTAGGTCTGGGTTATACCATCATCTGGCTCATGATTTTGCCTTCTTCGCATACTTGTTGGCCAGATCCTGGGTTTTTTTCGTGTTTGAATCACGTAGTAATGTGGTAACACACTGAAGCAGTCAATTAAACCTGGTTTCGATCAATATTTTAGAGGATAACACCGGTTAGGTCTGGGATATGCGCGCATCTGGCTTATACTTTCGCCCTTTTCGCAAACTTGTTGGCTAGATCCTGGGTTTTTTTCGGGTTTGAATCACGTAGTAATGTGGTACCACACAGAAACAGTCCATTAAACCTGGTTTCGGACAGTATTTTAGAGAATAACACCGGTTAGGTCTGGGATATGCGCGCATCTGGCTTATACTTTCGCCTTTTTCGCATACTTGCTGGCCAGATCCTGGGTTTTTTTCGGGTTTGAATCACGTAGTAATGTGGTACCACACAGAAGCAGTCCATCAAACCTGGTTTCGACCAATGTTTTAGAGGATAACACCGGTTAGGTCTTGGTTAGGTCTGCGATATGCGCCCATCTGGCTTATACTTTCGCCTTTTTCGCATACTTGCTGGCCAGATCCTGGGTTTTTTTCGGGTTTGAATCACGTAGTAATGTGGTACCACACAGAAGCAGTCCATCAAACCTGGTTTCGACCAATTTTTTAGAGGATAACACCGGTTAGGTCTTGGTTAGGTCTGGGATATGCGCCCATCTGGCTTATACTTTCGCCTTTTTCGCAAACTTGTTCACCAGATCCTGGGTTTTTTTCGTGTTTGAATCACGCAGTAATGTGGTAACACACTGAAGCAGTCAATTAAACCTGGTTTCGATCAATACTTTAGAGGATAACACCGGTTAGGTCTGGGATATGCGCGCATCTGGCTTATACTTTCCCCTTTTTCGCAAACTTTTTGGCTAGATCCTGGGTTTTTTTCGGGTTTGAATCTCGTAGTAATGTGGTACCACACAGAAACAGTCCATTAAACCTGGTTGCGGACAGTATTTTAGAGGATAACACCGGTTAGGTCTGGGTTAGGTCTGGGTTATGCCCGCATCTGGCTAATGATTTTGCCTTCTTCGCATACTTGTTGGCCAGATCCTGGGTGTTTTTCGTGTTTGAATCACGTAGTAATGTGGTAACACACTGAAGCAGTCATTTAAACATGGTTTCGATCAATATTTTAGAGGATAACACCGGTTAGGTCTGGGATATGCGCGCATCTGTCTTATACCTTCGCCTTTTTCGCAAACTTGTTGGCTAGATCCTGGGTTTTTTTCGGGTTTGAATCTCGTAGTAATGTGGTACCACACAGAAACAGTCCATTAAACCTGGTTACGGACAGTATTTTAGAGGATAACACCGGTTAGGTCTGGGATATGCGCGCATCTGGCTTATACTTTCGCATTTTTTGGAAACCTGTTGACTGGATCCTGGGTTTTTTCGGGTTTGAATCACGTAGTAATGTGGTACCACACAGAAGCAGTCCATTAAACCTGGATTCGGACAGTATTTTATAGTATAACACCGGTTAGGTCTGGGTTAGTTCTGGGATATGCGCGCATCTGGCTTATACTTTCGCCTTTTTCGCAAACTTGTTGGCCAGATCTTGGGTTTTTTTCGTGTTTGAATCACGCAGTAATGTGGTAACACACTGAAGCAGTCAATTAAACCTGGTTTCGATCAATATTTTAGAGGATAACACCGGTTAGGTCTGGGTTAGGTCTGGAATATGCGCGCATCTGGCTTATACTTTCGCCTTTTTCGCAAACTTGTTGGCTAGATCCTGGGTTTTTTTCGTGTTTGAATCACGTAGTAATGTGGTACAACACTGAAGCAATCAATTAAACCTGGTTTCGATCAATATTTTAGAGGATTACATCGGTTAGGTCTGGGATATTCGCCCATCTGGCTTATACTTTCGCCTTTTTCGCAAACTTGTTGGCCAGATCCTGGGTTTTTTTCGTGTTTGAAACACGTAGTAATGTGGTACAACACTGAAGCAGTCAATTAAACCTTGTTTCGATCAATATTTTAGTGGATAACACCGGTTAGGTCTGGGATATGCGCGCATCTGGCTTATACTTTCGCCTTTTTCGCAATCTTGTTGGCTAGATCCTGGGTTTTTTCGTCTTTGAATCACGTAGTAATGTGGTAACACACTGAAGCAGTCAATTAAACCTGGTTTCGATCAATATTTTAGAGGATAACACCGGTTAGGTCTGGGATATGCGCGCATCTGGCCTATACTTTCCCCTTTTTCGCAAACTTGTTGGCCAGATCCTGGGTTTTTTTCGTGTTTGAATCACGTAGTAATGTGGTAACACACTGGAGCAGTCATTTAAACCTGGTTTCGATCAATATTTTAGTGGATAACACCGATTAGGTCTGGGAAATGCGCGCATCTGTCTTATACTTTCGCCTTTTTCGCAAACTTGTTGGCTAGATCCTGGGTTTGTTTCGGGTTTGAATCTCGTAGTAATGTGGTACCACACAGAAACAGTCCATTAAACCTGCTTACGGACAGTATTTTAGAGGATAACACCGGTTAGGTCTGGGATATGCGCGCATCTGGCTTATACTTTCGCCTTTTTCGCAAACTTGTTGGCTAGATCCTGGGTTTTTTTCGTGTTTGAAACACGTAGTAATGTGGTACAACACTGAAGCAGTCAATTAAACCTTGTTTCGATCAATATTTTAGTGGATAACACCGGTTAGGTCTGGGATATGCGCGCATCTGGCTTATACTTTCGCCTTTTTCGCAAACTTGTTGGCTAGATCCTGGGTTTTTTTCGTGTTTGAATCACGTAGTAATGTGGTAACACACTGAAGCAGTCAATTAAACCTGGTTTCGATCAATATTTTAGAGGATAACACCGGTTAGGTCTGGGATATGCGCGCATCTGGCCTATACTTTCCCCTTTTTCGCAAACTTGTTGGCCAGATCCTGGGTTTTTTTCGGGTTTGAATCACGTAGTAATGTGGTACCACACAGAAACAGTCCAATAAACCCGGATTCGATCAATGTTTTAGAGGATAACACCGGTTAGGTCTGGGTTAGGTCTGGTTTATGCCCGCATCTGGCTAATGATTTTGCCTTCTTCGCATACTTGTTGGCCAGATCCTGGGTTTTTTTCGTGTTTGAATCACGTAGTAATGTGGTAACACACTGAAGCAGTCAATTAAACCTGGTTTCGATCAATATTTTAGAGGATAACACCGGTTAGGTCTGGGATATGCGCGCATCTGGCCTATACTTTCCCCTTTTTCGCAAACTTGTTGGCCAGATCCTGGCTTTTTTTCGTGTTTGAATCACGTAGTAATGTGGTAACACACTGGAGCAGTCATTTAAACCTGGTTTCGATCAATATTTTAGAGGATAACACCGGTTAGGTCTGGGATATGCGCGCATCTGGCCTATACTTTCCCCTTTTTCGCAAACTTGTTGGCCAGATCTTGGGTTTTTTTCGTGTTTGAATCACGCAGTAATGTGGTAACACACTGAAGCAGTCAATTAAACCTGGTTTCGATCAATATTTTAGAGGATAACACCGGTTAGGTCTGGGATATGCGCGCATCTGGCTTATACTTTCGCCTTTTTCGCAAACTTGTTGGCCAGATCGTGGGTTTTTTTCGTGTTTGAATCACGTAGTAATGTGGTACCACATTGAAGCAGTCAATTAAACCTGGTTTCGATCAATATTTTAGAGGATAACACCGGTTACGTCTGGGTTAGGTCTGGGATATGCGCGCATCTGGCTTATACTTTCGCCTTTTTCGCAAACTTGTTGGCTAGATCCTGGGTTTTTTCGTCTTTGAATCACGTAGTAATGTGGTAGCACACTGAAGCAGTCAATTAAACCTGCTTTCGATCAATATTTTAGAGGATAACACCGGTTAGGTCTGGGTTAGGTCTGGGATATGCGCGCATCTGGCTTATACTTTCGCCTTTTTCGCAAACCTGTTGACTGGATCCTGGGTTTTTTCGGGTTTGAATCACGTAGTAATGTGGTACCACACAGAAGCAGTCCATTAAACCTGGATTCGGACAGTATTTTATAGTATAACACCGGTTAGGTCTGGGTTAGGTCTAGGATATGCGCGCATCTGGCTTATACTTTCGCCTTTTTCGCAAACTTGTTGGCTAGATCCTGGGTTTTTCTCGGGTTTGAATCTCGCAGTAATGTGATACCACACAGAAACAGACCATTAGACCTGGTTTCGGACAGTATTTTGCAGAATAACACCGGATAGGTTTGGGTTTCGTCTGGGTTATGCCCGCATCTGGCTCATGATTTTGCCTTCTTCGCATACTTGTTGGCCAGATCCTGGGTTTTTTTCGTGTTTGAATCACGTAGTAATGTGGTACCAGACAGAAGCAGTCCATTAAACCTCGATTCGGACAGTATTTTAGCGGATAACACCGGTTAGGTCTGGGTTTCGTCTGGGTTATGCCCGCATCTGGCTAATGAATTTGCCTTCTTCGCATACTTGTTGGCCAGATCCTGGGTTTTTTTCGTGTTTGAATCACGTAGTAATGTGGTAACACACTGAAGCAGTCAATTAAACCTGGTTTCGATCAATATTTTAGAGGATAACACCGGTTAGGTCTGGGTTAGGTCTGGGATATGCCCGCGTCTGGCTTATACCTTCGCCTTTTTCGCAAACTTGTTGGCCAGATCCTGGGTTTTTTTCGTGTTTGAATCACGTAGTAATGTGGTAACACACTGAAGCAGTCAATTAAACCTGCTTTCGATCAATATTTTAGAGGATAACACCGGTTAAGTCTGGGTTAGGTCTAGGATATGCGCGCATCTGGCTTATACTTTCGCCCTTTTCGCAAACTTGTTGGCTAGATCCTGGGTTTTTTTTGGGGTTTGAATCACGTAGTAATGTGGTACCACATAGAAACAGTCCATTAAACCTGGTTTCGGACAGTATTTTAGAGAATAACACCGGATAGGTCTGGGTTTCGTCTGGGTTATGCCCGCATCTGGCTCATGATTTTGCCTTCTTCGCATACTTGTTGGCCAGATCCTGGGTTTTTTTCGTGTTTGAATCACGTAGTAATGTGGTACCGCACAGAAGCAGTCCATTAAACCTGGATTCGGACAGTATTTTAGCGGATAACACCGGTTAGGTCTGGGTTTCGTCTGGGTTCTGCCCGCATCTGGCTAATGAATTTGCCTTCTTCGCATACTTGTTGGCCAGATCCTGGGTTTTGTTCGTGTTTGAATCACGTAGTAATGTGGTACCACACAGAAGCAGTCCATTAAACCTGGATTCGGACAGTATTTTAGCGGATAACACCGGTTAGGTCTGGGTTAGGTCTGGGATATGCGCCCATCTGGCTTATACTTTCGCCTTTTTCGCAAACTTGTTGGCAAGATCCTGGGTTTATTTCGTGTTTGAATCACGTAGTAATGTGGTAACACACTGAAGCAGTCAATTAAACCTGCTTTCGATCAATATTTTAGAGGATAACTCCGGCTAGGTCTGGGTTAGGTCTGGGATATGCCCGCATCTGGCTCATGATTTGGCCTTCTTCGCATACTTGTTGGCCAGATCCTGGGTTTTTTTCGTGTTTGAATCACGTAGTAATGTGGTAACACACTCAAGCAGTCAATTAAACCTGGTTTCGATCAATATTTTAGAGGATAACACCGGTTAGGTCTGGGTTAGGTCTGGGATATGCGCCCATCTGGCTTATTCTTTCGCCTTTTTCGCAAACTTGTTGGCCAGATCCTGGGTTTATTTCGTGTTTGAATCACGTAGTAATGTGGTAACACACTGAAGCAGTCAATTAAACCTGGTTTCGATCAATATTTTAGAGGATAACACCGGCTAGGTCTGGGTTAGGTCTGGGATATGCCCGCATCTGGCTCATGATTTGGCCTTCTTCGCAAACTTGTTGGCCAGATCCTGGGTTTTTTCGTGTTTGAATCACGTAGTAATGTGGTAACACACTGAAGCAGTCAATTAAACCTGGTTTCGATCAATATTTTAGAGGATAACACCGGTTAGGTCTGGGATATGCGCGCATCTGGCTTATACTTTCGCCGTTTTCGCAAACTTGTTGGCTAGATCTTGGGTTTTTTCGTCTTTGAATCACGTAGTAATGTGGTAACACACTGAAGAAGTCAATTAAACCTGGTTTCGACCAATATTTTAGAGGATAACACCGGTTAGGTCTGGGTTAGGTCTGGGTTATACCATCATCTGGCTCATGATTTTGCCTTCTTCGCATACTTGTTGGCCAGATCCTGGGTTTTTTTCGTGTTTGAATCACGTAGTAATGTGGTAACACACTGAAGCAGTCAATTAAACCTGGTTTCGATCAATATTTTAGAGGATAACACCGGTTAGGTCTGGGATATGCGCGCATCTGGCTTATACTTTCGCCGTTTTCGCAAACTTTTTGCCTAGATCTTGGGTTTTTTCGTCTTTGAATCACGTAGTAATGTGGCAACACACTGAAGAAGTCAATTAAACCTGGTTTCGACCAATATTTTAGAGGATAACACCGGTTAGGTCTGGGTTAGGTCTGGGTTATACCATCATCTGGCTCATGATTTTGCCTTCTTCGCAAACTTGAAGGCTAGATCCTGGGTTTTTTTCGGGTTTGAATCACGTAGTAATGTGGTACCACACAGAAACAGTCCATTAAACCTGGTTTCGGACAGTATTTTAGAGAATAACACCGGTTAGGTCTGGGATATGCGCGCATCTGGCTTATACTTTCGCCTTTTTCGCAAACTTGTTGGCCAGATCTTGGGTTTTTTTCGTGTTTGAATCACGCAGTAATGTGGTAACACACTGAAGCAGTCAATTAAACCTGGTTTCGATCAATATGTTAGAGGATAACACCGGTTAGGTCTGGGATATGCGCGCATCTGGCTTATACTTTCCCCTTTTTCGCAAACTTTTTGGCTAGATCCTGGGTTTTTTTCGGGTTTGAATCTCGTAGTAATGTGGTACCACACAGAAACAGTCCATTAAACCTGGTTGCGGACAGTATTTTAGAGGATAACACCGGTTAGGTCTGGGTTAGGTCTGGGTTATGCCCGCATCTGGCTAATGATTTTGCCTTCTTCGCATACTTGTTGGCCAGATCCTGGGTTTTTTTCGTGTTTGAATCACGTAGTAATGTGGTAACACACTGAAGCAGTCATTTAAACATGGTTTCGATCAATATTTTAGAGGATAACACCGGTTAGGTCTGGGATATGCGCGCATCTGTCTTATACCTTCGCCTTTTTCGCAAACTTGTTGGCTAGATCCTGGGTTTTTTTCGGGTTTGAATCTCGTAGTAATGTGGTACCACACAGAAACAGTCCATTAAACCTGGTTACGGACAGTATTTTAGAGGATAACACCGGTTAGGTCTGGGATATGCGCGCATCTGGCATATACTTTCGCCTTTTTCGCAAACTTGTTGGCCAGATCCTGGGTTTTTTTCGTGTTTGAATCACGTAGTAATGTGGTACAACACTGAAGCAGTCAACTAAACCTGGTTTCGATCAATATTTTAGGGAATAACACCGGTTAGGTCTGGGTTAGGTCTGGGATATGCGCGCATCTGGCTTATACTTTCGCCTTTTTCGCAAACTTGTTGGCTAGATCCTGGGTTTTTTTCGTGTTTGAATCACGTAGTAATGTGGTACAACACTGAAGCAGTCAATTAAACCTGGTTTCGATCAATATTTTAGAGGATTACATCGGTTAGGTCTGGGATATTCGCCCATCTGGCTTATACTTTCGCCTTTTTCGCAAACTTGTTGGCTAGATCCTGGGCTTTTTCTGGTTTGAATCACGTAGTAATGTGGTACCACACAGAAGCAGTCCAATAAACCTGGATTCGGACAGTATTTTAGAGGATAACACCGGTTAGGTCTGGGTTTCGTCTGGGTTATGCCCGCATCTGGCTAATGATTTTGCCTTCTTCGCATACTTGTTGGCCAGGTCCTGGGTTTTTTTCGTGTTTGAATCACGTAGTAATGTGGTAACACACTGAATCAGTCATTTAAACCTGGTTTCGATCAATGTTTTAGAGGATAACACCGGTTAGGTCTGGGTTAGGTCTGGGATATGCGGGCATCTGGCTTATACTTTCGCCATTTTCGCAAACTTGTTGGCTAGATCCTGGGTTTTTTTCGGGTTTGAATCACGTAGTAATGTGGTACCACACAGAAGCAGTCCAATAAACCCGGATTCGATCAATGTTTTAGAGGATAACACCGGTTAGGTCTGGGTTTCGTCTGGGTTATGCCCGCATCTGGCTAATGATTTTGCCTTCTTCGCATACTTGTTGGCCAGATCCTGGGTTTTTTTCGTGTTTGAATCACGTAGTAATGTGGTACAACACTGAAGCAGTCAACTAAACCTGGTTTCGATCAATATTTTAGGGAATAACACCGGTTAGGTCTGGGTTAGGTCTGGGATATGCCCGCGTCTGGCTTATACCTTCGCCTTTTTCGCAAACTTGTTGGCCAGATCCTGGGTTTTTTTCGTGTTTGAATCACGTAGTAATGTGGTAACACACTGAAGCAGTCAATTAAACCTGCTTTCGATCAATATTTTAGAGGATAACACCGGTTAGGTCTGGGTTAGGTCTAGGATATGCGCGCATCTGGCTTATACTTTCGCCCTTTTCGCAAACTTGTTGGCTAGATCCTGGGTTTTTTTCGGGTTTGAATCACGTAGTAATGTGGTACCACATAGAAACAGTCCATTAAACCTGGTTTCGGACAGTATTTTAGAGAATAACACCGGATAGGTCTGGGTTTCGTCTGGGTTATGCCCGCATCTGGCTCATGATTTTGCCTTCTTCGCATACTTGTTGGCCAGATCCTGGGTTTTTTTCGTGTTTGAATCACGTAGTAATGTGGTACCACACAGAAGCAGTCCATTAAACCTGGATTCGGACAGTATTTTAGCGGATAACACCGGTTAGGTCTGGGTTTCGTCTGGGTTCTGCCCGCATCTGGCTAATGAATTTGCCTTCTTCGCATACTTGTTGGCCAGATCCTGGGTTTTGTTCGTGTTTGAATCACGTAGTAATGTGGTACCACACAGAAGCAGTCCATTAAACCTGGATTCGGACAGTATTTTAGCGGATAACACCGGTTAGGTCTGGGTTAGGTCTGGGATATGCGCCCATCTGGCTTATACTTTCGCCTTTTTCGCAAACTTGTTGGCCAGATCCTGGGTTTATTTCGTGTCTGAATCACGTAGTAATGTGGTAACACACTGAAGCAGTCAATTAAACCTGCTTTCGATCAATATTTTAGAGGATAACTCCGGCTAGGTCTGGGTTAGGTCTGGGATATGCCCGCATCTGGCTCATGATTTGGCCTTCTTCGCATACTTGTTGGCCAGATCCTGGGTTTTTTTCGTGTTTGAATCACGTAGTAATGTGGTAACACACTCAAGCAGTCAATTAAACCTGGTTTCGATCAATATTTTAGAGGATAACACCGGCTAGGTCTGGGTTAGGTCTGGGATATGCCCGCATCTGGCTCATGATTTGGCCTTCTTCGCAAACTTGTTGGCCAGATCCTGGGTTTTTTCGTGTTTGAATCACATAGTAATGTGGTAACACACTGAAGCAGTCAATTAAACCTGGTTTCGATCAATATTTTTGAGGATAACACCGGTTAGGTCTGGGATATGCGCGCATCTGGCTTATACTTTCGCCGTTTTCGCAAACTTGTTGGCTAGATCTTGGGTTTTTTCATCTTTGAATCACGCAGTAATGTGGTAACACACTGAAGAAGTCAATTAAACCTGGTTTCGACCAATATTTTAGAGGATAACACCGGTTAGGTCTGGGTTAGGTCTGGGTTATACCATCATCTGGCTCATGATTTTGCCTTCTTCGCATACTTGTTGGCCAGATCCTGGGTTTTTTTCGTGTTTGAATCACGTAGTAATGTGGGAACACACTGAAGCAGTCAATTAAACCTGGTTTCGATCAATATTTTAGAGGATAACACCGGTTAGGTCTGGGATATGCGCGCATCTGGCTTATACTTTCGCCGTTTTCGCAAACTTGTTGCCTAGATCTTGGGTTTTTTCGTCTTTGAATCACGTAGTAATGTGGCAACACACTGAAGAAGTCAATTAAACCTGGTTTCGACCAATATTTTAGAGGATAACACCGGTTAGGTCTGGGTTAGGTCTGGGTTATACCATCATCTGGCTCATGATTTTGCCTTCTTCGCATACTTGTTGGCCAGATCCTGGGTTTTTTTCGTGTTTGAATCACGTAGTAATGTGGTAACACACTGAAGCAGTCAATTAAACCTGGTTTCGATCAATATTTTAGAGGATAACACCGGTTAGGTCTGGGATATGCGCGCATCTGGCTTATACTTTCGCCCTTTTCGCAAACTTGTTGGCTAGATCCTGGGTTTTTTTCGGGTTTGAATCACGTAGTAATGTGGTACCACACAGAAACAGTCCATTAAACCTGGTTTCGGACAGTATTTTAGAGAATAACACCGGTTAGGTCTGGGATATGCGCGCATCTGGCTTATACTTTCGCCTTTTTCGCATACTTGCTGGCCAGATCCTGGGTTTTTTTCGGGTTTGAATCACGTAGTAATGTGGTACCACACAGAAGCAGTCCATCAAACCTGGTTTCGACCAATGTTTTAGAGGATAACACCGGTTAGGTCTTGGTTAGGTCTGGGATATGCGCCCATCTGGCTTATACTTTCGCCTTTTTCGCATACTTGCTGGCCAGATCCTGGGTTTTTTTCGGGTTTGAATCACGTAGTAATGTGGTACCACACAGAAGCAGTCCATCAAACCTGGTTTCGACCAATGTTTTAGAGGATAACACCGGTTAGGTCTTGGTTAGGTCTGGGATATGCGCCCATCTGGCTTATACTTTCGCCTTTTTCGCAAACTTGTTCACCAGATCCTGGGTTTTTTTCGTGTTTGAATCACGCAGTAATGTGGTAACACACTGAAGCAGTCAATTAAACCTGGTTTCGATCAATATTTTAGAGGATAACACCGGTTAGGTCTGGGATATGCGCGCATCTGGCTTATACTTTCCCCTTTTTCGCAAACTTTTTGGCTAGATCCTGGGTTTTTTTCGGGTTTGAATCTCGTAGTAATGTGGTACCACACAGAAACAGTCCATTAAACCTGGTTGCGGACAGTATTTTAGAGGATAACACCGGTTAGGTCTGGGTTAGGTCTGGGTTATGCCCGCATCTGGCTAATGATTTTGCCTTCTTCGCATACTTGTTGGCCAGATCCTGGGTTTTTTTCGTGTTTGAATCACGCAGTAATGTGGTAACACACTGAAGCAGTCATTTAAACATGGTTTCGATCAATATTTTAGAGGATAACACCGGTTAGGTCTGGGATATGCGCGCATCTGTCTTATACCTTCGCCTTTTTCGCAAACTTGTTGGCTAGATCCTGGGTTTTTTTCGGGTTTGAATCTCGTAGTAATGTGGTACCACACAGAAACAGTCCATTAAACCTGGTTACGGACAGTATTTTAGAGGATAACACCGGTTAGGTCTGGGATATGCGCGCATCTGGCTTATACTTTCGCCTTTTTCGCAAACCTGTTGACTGGATCCTGGGTTTTTTCGGGTTTGAATCACGTAGTAATGTGGTACCACACAGAAGCAGTCCATTAAACCTGGATTCGGACAGTATTTTATAGTATAACACCGGTTAGGTCTGGGATATGCGCGCATCTGGCTTATACTTTCGCCTTTTTCGCAAACTTGTTGGCCAGATCTTGGGTTTTTTTCGTGTTTGAATCACGCAGTAATGTGGTAACACACTGAAGCAGTCAATTAAACCTGGTTTCGATCAATATTTTAGAGGATAACACCGGTTAGGTCTGGGTTAGGTCTGGAATATGCGCGCATCTGGCTTATACTTTCGCCTTTTTCGCAAACTTGTTGGCTAGATCCTGGGTTTTTTTCGTGTTTGAATCACGTAGTAATGTGGTACAACACTGAAGCAATCAATTAAACCTGGTTTCGATCAATATTTTAGAGGATTACATCGGTTAGGTCTGGGATATTCGCCCATCTGGCTTATACTTTCGCCTTTTTCGCAAACTTGTTGGCCAGATCCTGGGTTTTTTTCGTGTTTGAAACACGTAGTAATGTGGTACAACACTGAAGCAGTCAATTAAACCTTGTTTCGATCAATATTTTAGTGGATAACACCGGTTAGGTCTGGGATATGCGCGCATCTGGCTTATACTTTCGCCTTTTTCGCAAACTTGTTGGATAGATCCTGGGTTTTTTCGGGTTTGAATCACGTAGTAATGTGGTACCACACAGAAGCAGTCCATTAAACCTGGATTCGGACAGTATTTTATAGTATAACACCGGTTAGGTCTGGGTTAGGTCTAGGATATGCGCGCATCTGGCTTATACTTTCGCCTTTTTCGCAAACTTGTTGGCCAGATCTTGGGTTTTTTTCGTGTTTGAATCACGCAGTAATGTGGTAACACACTGAAGCAGTCAATTAAACCTGGTTTCGATCAATATTTTAGAGGATAACACCGGTTAGGTCTGGGATATGCGCGCATCTGGCTTATACTTTCCCCTTTTTCGCAAACTTTTTGGCTAGATCCTGGGTTTTTTTCGGGTTTGAATCTCGTAGTAATGTGGTACCACACAGAAACAGTCCATTAAACCTGGTTGCGGACAGTATTTTAGAGGATAACACCGGTTAGGTCTGGGTTAGGTCTGGGTTATGCCCGCATCTGGCTCATGATTTTGCCTTCTTCGCATACTTGTTGGCCAGATCCTGGGTTTTTTTCGTGTTTGAATCACGTAGTAATGTGGTAACACACTGAAGCAGTCAATTAAACCTGGTTTCGATCAATGTTTTAGAGGATAACACCGGTTAGGTCTGGGATATGCGCGCATCTGGCTTATACTTTCGCCTTTTTCGCAAACTTGTTGGCTAGATCCTGGGTTTTTCTCGGTTTTGAATCTCGCAGTAATGTGGTACCACACAGAAACAGACCATTAAACCTGGTTTCGGACAGTATTTTACAGAATAACACCGGATAGGTTTGGGTTTCGTCTGGGTTATGCCCGCATCTGGCTCATGATTTTGCCTTCTTCGCATACTTGTTGGCCAGATCCTGGGTTTTTTTCGTGTTTGAATCACGTAGTAATGTGGTACCAGACAGAAGCAGTCCATTAAACCTCGATTCGGACAGTATTTTAGCGGATAACACCGGTTAGGTCTGGGTTTCGTCTGGGTTATGCCCGCATCTGGCTAATGAATTTGCCTTCTTCGCATACTTGTTGGCCAGATCCTGGGTTTTTTTCGTGTTTGAATCACGTAGTAATGTGGTAACACACTGAAGCAGTCAATTAAACCTGCTTTCGATCAATATTTTAGAGGGTAACACCGGTTAGGTCTGGGTTAGGTCTGGGATATGCGCGCATCTGGCTCATGATTTTGCCTCCTTTGCATACTTGTTGGCCAGATCCTGGGTTTTTTTCGTGTTTGAATCACGTAGTAATGTGGTACAACACTGAAGCAGTCAATTAAACCTGCTTTCGATCAATATTTTAGAGGGTAACACCGGTTAGGTCTGGGTTAGGTCTGGGATATGCGCGCATCTGGCTTATACCTTCGCCTTTTTCGCAAACTTGTTGGCCAGATCCTGGGTTTTTTTCGTGTTTGAATCACGTAGTAATGTGGTAACACACTGAAGCAGTCAATTAAACCTGGTTTCGATCAATATTCTAGAGGATAACACCGGTTAGGTCTGGGTTAGGTCTGGGTTATGCCCGCATCTGGCTCATGATTTGACCTTCTTCGCATACTTGTTGGCCAGATCCTGGGTTTTTTTCGTGTTTGAATCACGTAGTAATGTGGTAACACACTGAAGCAGTCAATTAAACCTGGTTTCGATCAATGTTTTAGAGGATAACACCGGTTAGGTCTGGGTTAGGTCTGGGATATGCGCCCATCTGGCTTATACTTTCGCCTTTTTCGCATACTTGTTGGCCAGATCCTGGGTTTTTTCGTGTTTGAATCACGTAGTAATGTGGTACCACATTGAAGCAGTCAAATAAACCTGGTTTCGATCAATATTTTAGAGGATACCACCGGTTAGGTCTGGGTTAGGTCTGGGTTATGCCCGCATCTGGCTTATACCTTCGCCTTTTTCGCAAACTTGTTGGCCATATCCTGGGTTTTTTTTCGTGTTTGAATCACGTAGTAATGTGGTAACACACTGAAGCAGTCAATTAAACCTGGTTTCGATCTATATTTTAGAGGATAACACCGGTTAGGTCTGGGTTAGGTCTGGGTTATGCCCGCATCTGGCTTATACTTTCGCCTTTCTCGCAAACTTGTTGGCTAGATCCTGGGTTTTTTTCGGGTATGAATCTCGTAGTAATGTGGTACCACACAGAAGCAGTCCATTAAACCTGGATTCGGACAGTATTTTAGCCGATAACACCGGTTAGGTCTGGGTATCGTCTAGGTTCTGCCCGCATCTGGCTCTTGATTTTGCCTTCTTCGCATACTTGTTGGCCAGATCCTGGGATTTTTTTCGTGTTTGAATCACGTAGTAATGTGGTAACACACTCAAGCAGTCAATTAAACCTGGTTTCGATCGATATTTTAGAGGATAACACCGGTTAGGTCTGGGTTAGGTCTGGGACATGCGCGCATCTGGCTTATACTTTCGCCTTTTTCGCAAACTTGTTGGCCAGATCCTGGGTTTTTTTCGGGTTTGAATCACGTAGTAATGTGGTACCACATAGAAACAGTCCATTAAACCTGGTTTCGGACAGTATTTTAGAGAATAACACCGGATAGGTCTGGGTTTCGTCTGGGTTATGCCCGCATCTGGCTCATGATTTTGCCTTCTTCGCATACTTGTTGGCCAGATCCTGGGTTTTTTTCGTGTTTGAATCACCTAGTAATGTGGTACCACACAGAAGCAGTCCATTAAACCTGGATTCGGACAGTATTTTAGCGGATAACACCGGTTAGGTCTGGGTTTCGTCTGGGTTCTGCCCGCATCTGGCTAATGAATTTGCCTTCTTCGCATACTTGTTGGCCAGATCCTGGGTTTTTTTCGTGTTTGAATCACGTAGTAATGTGGTAACACACTGAAGCAGTCAATTAAACCTGGTTTCGATCAATATTTTAGAGGATAACACCGGTTAGGTCTGGGTTAGGTCTAGGATATGCGCGCATCTGGCTTATACTTTCGCCCTTTTCGCAAACTTGTTGGCTAGATCCTGGGTTTATTTCGTGTTTGAATCACGTAGTAATGTGGTAACACACTGAAGCAGTCAATTAAACCTGCTTTCGATCAATATTTTAGAGGATAACTCCGGCTAGGTCTGGGTTAGGTCTGGGATATGCCCGCATCTGGCTCATGATTTGGCCTTCTTCGCATACTTGTTGGCCAGATCCTGGGTTTTTTTCGTGTTTGAATCACGTAGTAATGTGGTAACACACTCAAGCAGTCAATTAAACCTGGTTTCGATCAATATTTTAGAGGATAACACCGGTTAGGTCTGGGTTAGGTCTGGGATATGCGCCCATCTGGCTTATTCTTTCGCCTTTTTCGCAAACTTGTTGGCCAGATCCTGGGTTTATTTCGTGTTTGAATCACGTAGTAATGTGGTAACACACTGAAGCAGTCAATTAAACCTGGTTTCGATCAATATTTTAGAGGATAACACCGGCTAGGTCTGGGTTAGGTCTGGGATATGCCCGCATCTGGCTCATGATTTGGCCTTCTTCGCAAACTTGTTGGCCAGATCCTGGGTTTTTTCGTGTTTGAATCACGTAGTAATGTGGTAACACACTGAAGCAGTCAATTAAACCTGGTTTCGATCAATATTTTAGAGGATAACACCGGTTAGGTCTGGGATATGCGCGCATCTGGCTTATACTTTCGCCGTTTTCGCAAACTTGTTGGCTAGATCTTGGGTTTTTTCGTCTTTGAATCACGTAGTAATGTGGTAACACACTGAAGAAGTCAATTAAACCTGGTTTCGACCAATATTTTAGAGGATAACACCGGTTAGGTCTGGGTTAGGTCTGGGTTATACCATCATCTGGCTCATGATTTTGCCTTCTTCGCATACTTGTTGGCCAGATCCTGGGTTTTTTTCGTGTTTGAATCACGTAGTAATGTGGTAACACACTGAAGCAGTCAATTAAACCTGGTTTCGATCAATATTTTAGAGGATAACACCGGTTAGGTCTGGGATATGCGCGCATCTGGCTTATACTTTCGCCGTTTTCGCAAACTTTTTGCCTAGATCTTGGGTTTTTTCGTCTTTGAATCACGTAGTAATGTGGCAACACACTGAAGAAGTCAATTAAACCTGGTTTCGACCAATATTTTAGAGGATAACACCGGTTAGGTCTGGGTTAGGTCTGGGTTATACCATCATCTGGCTCATGATTTTGCCTTCTTCGCAAACTTGAAGGCTAGATCCTGGGTTTTTTTCGGGTTTGAATCACGTAGTAATGTGGTACCACACAGAAACAGTCCATTAAACCTGGTTTCGGACAGTATTTTAGAGAATAACACCGGTTAGGTCTGGGATATGCGCGCATCTGGCTTATACTTTCGCCTTTTTCGCAAACTTGTTGGCCAGATCTTGGGTTTTTTTCGTGTTTGAATCACGCAGTAATGTGGTAACACACTGAAGCAGTCAATTAAACCTGGTTTCGATCAATATTTTAGAGGATAACACCGGTTAGGTCTGGGATATGCGCGCATCTGGCTTATACTTTCCCCTTTTTCGCAAACTTTTTGGCTAGATCCTGGGTTTTTTTCGGGTTTGAATCTCGTAGTAATGTGGTACCACACAGAAACAGTCCATTAAACCTGGTTGCGGACAGTATTTTAGAGGATAACACCGGTTAGGTCTGGGTTAGGTCTGGGTTATGCCCGCATCTGGCTAATGATTTTGCCTTCTTCGCATACTTGTTGGCCAGATCCTGGGTTTTTTTCGTGTTTGAATCACGTAGTAATGTGGTAACACACTGAAGCAGTCATTTAAACATGGTTTCGATCAATATTTTAGAGGATAACACCGGTTAGGTCTGGGATATGCGCGCATCTGTCTTATACCTTCGCCTTTTTCGCAAACTTGTTGGCTAGATCCTGGGTTTTTTTCGGGTTTGAATCTCGTAGTAATGTGGTACCACACAGAAACAGTCCATTAAACCTGGTTACGGACAGTATTTTAGAGGATAACACCGGTTAGGTCTGGGATATGCGCGCATCTGGCATATACTTTCGCCTTTTTCGCAAACTTGTTGGCCAGATCCTGGGTTTTTTTCGTGTTTGAATCACGTAGTAATGTGGTACAACACTGAAGCAGTCAACTAAACCTGGTTTCGATCAATATTTTAGGGAATAACACCGGTTAGGTCTGGGTTAGGTCTGGGATATGCGCGCATCTGGCTTATACTTTCGCCTTTTTCGCAAACTTGTTGGCTAGATCCTGGGTTTTTTTCGTGTTTGAATCACGTAGTAATGTGGTACAACACTGAAGCAGTCAATTAAACCTGGTTTCGATCAATATTTTAGAGGATTACATCGGTTAGGTCTGGGATATTCGCCCATCTGGCTTATACTTTCGCCTTTTTCGCAAACTTGTTGGCTAGATCCTGGGCTTTTTCTGGTTTGAATCACGTAGTAATGTGGTACCACACAGAAGCAGTCCAATAAACCTGGATTCGGACAGTATTTTAGAGGATAACACCGGTTAGGTCTGGGTTTCGTCTGGGTTATGCCCGCATCTGGCTAATGATTTTGCCTTCTTCGCATACTTGTTGGCCAGGTCCTGGGTTTTTTTCGTGTTTGAATCACGTAGTAATGTGGTAACACACTGAATCAGTCATTTAAACCTGGTTTCGATCAATGTTTTAGAGGATAACACCGGTTAGGTCTGGGTTAGGTCTGGGATATGCGGGCATCTGGCTTATACTTTCGCCATTTTCGCAAACTTGTTGGCTAGATCCTGGGTTTTTTTCGGGTTTGAATCACGTAGTAATGTGGTACCACACAGAAGCAGTCCAATAAACCCGGATTCGATCAATGTTTTAGAGGATAACACCGGTTAGGTCTGGGTTTCGTCTGGGTTATGCCCGCATCTGGCTAATGATTTTGCCTTCTTCGCATACTTGTTGGCCAGATCCTGGGTTTTTTTCGTGTTTGAATCACGTAGTAATGTGGTACAACACTGAAGCAGTCAACTAAACCTGGTTTCGATCAATATTTTAGGGAATAACACCGGTTAGGTCTGGGTTAGGTCTGGGATATGCCCGCGTCTGGCTTATACCTTCGCCTTTTTCGCAAACTTGTTGGCCAGATCCTGGGTTTTTTTCGTGTTTGAATCACGTAGTAATGTGGTAACACACTGAAGCAGTCAATTAAACCTGCTTTCGATCAATATTTTAGAGGATAACACCGGTTAGGTCTGGGTTAGGTCTAGGATATGCGCGCATCTGGCTTATACTTTCGCCCTTTTCGCAAACTTGTTGGCTAGATCCTGGGTTTTTTTCGGGTTTGAATCACGTAGTAATGTGGTACCACATAGAAACAGTCCATTAAACCTGGTTTCGGACAGTATTTTAGAGAATAACACCGGATAGGTCTGGGTTTCGTCTGGGTTATGCCCGCATCTGGCTCATGATTTTGCCTTCTTCGCATACTTGTTGGCCAGATCCTGGGTTTTTTTCGTGTTTGAATCACGTAGTAATGTGGTACCACACAGAAGCAGTCCATTAAACCTGGATTCGGACAGTATTTTAGCGGATAACACCGGTTAGGTCTGGGTTTCGTCTGGGTTCTGCCCGCATCTGGCTAATGAATTTGCCTTCTTCGCATACTTGTTGGCCAGATCCTGGGTTTTGTTCGTGTTTGAATCACGTAGTAATGTGGTACCACACAGAAGCAGTCCATTAAACCTGGATTCGGACAGTATTTTAGCGGATAACACCGGTTAGGTCTGGGTTAGGTCTGGGATATGCGCCCATCTGGCTTATACTTTCGCCTTTTTCGCAAACTTGTTGGCCAGATCCTGGGTTTATTTCGTGTCTGAATCACGTAGTAATGTGGTAACACACTGAAGCAGTCAATTAAACCTGCTTTCGATCAATATTTTAGAGGATAACTCCGGCTAGGTCTGGGTTAGGTCTGGGATATGCCCGCATCTGGCTCATGATTTGGCCTTCTTCGCATACTTGTTGGCCAGATCCTGGGTTTTTTTCGTGTTTGAATCACGTAGTAATGTGGTAACACACTCAAGCAGTCAATTAAACCTGGTTTCGATCAATATTTTAGAGGATAACACCGGCTAGGTCTGGGTTAGGTCTGGGATATGCCCGCATCTGGCTCATGATTTGGCCTTCTTCGCAAACTTGTTGGCCAGATCCTGGGTTTTTTCGTGTTTGAATCACATAGTAATGTGGTAACACACTGAAGCAGTCAATTAAACCTGGTTTCGATCAATATTTTTGAGGATAACACCGGTTAGGTCTGGGATATGCGCGCATCTGGCTTATACTTTCGCCGTTTTCGCAAACTTGTTGGCTAGATCTTGGGTTTTTTCATCTTTGAATCACGCAGTAATGTGGTAACACACTGAAGAAGTCAATTAAACCTGGTTTCGACCAATATTTTAGAGGATAACACCGGTTAGGTCTGGGTTAGGTCTGGGTTATACCATCATCTGGCTCATGATTTTGCCTTCTTCGCATACTTGTTGGCCAGATCCTGGGTTTTTTTCGTGTTTGAATCACGTAGTAATGTGGGAACACACTGAAGCAGTCAATTAAACCTGGTTTCGATCAATATTTTAGAGGATAACACCGGTTAGGTCTGGGATATGCGCGCATCTGGCTTATACTTTCGCCGTTTTCGCAAACTTGTTGCCTAGATCTTGGGTTTTTTCGTCTTTGAATCACGTAGTAATGTGGCAACACACTGAAGAAGTCAATTAAACCTGGTTTCGACCAATATTTTAGAGGATAACACCGGTTAGGTCTGGGTTAGGTCTGGGTTATACCATCATCTGGCTCATGATTTTGCCTTCTTCGCATACTTGTTGGCCAGATCCTGGGTTTTTTTCGTGTTTGAATCACGTAGTAATGTGGTAACACACTGAAGCAGTCAATTAAACCTGGTTTCGATCAATATTTTAGAGGATAACACCGGTTAGGTCTGGGATATGCGCGCATCTGGCTTATACTTTCGCCCTTTTCGCAAACTTGTTGGCTAGATCCTGGGTTTTTTTCGGGTTTGAATCACGTAGTAATGTGGTACCACACAGAAACAGTCCATTAAACCTGGTTTCGGACAGTATTTTAGAGAATAACACCGGTTAGGTCTGGGATATGCGCGCATCTGGCTTATACTTTCGCCTTTTTCGCATACTTGCTGGCCAGATCCTGGGTTTTTTTCGGGTTTGAATCACGTAGTAATGTGGTACCACACAGAAGCAGTCCATCAAACCTGGTTTCGACCAATGTTTTAGAGGATAACACCGGTTAGGTCTTGGTTAGGTCTGGGATATGCGCCCATCTGGCTTATACTTTCGCCTTTTTCGCATACTTGCTGGCCAGATCCTGGGTTTTTTTCGGGTTTGAATCACGTAGTAATGTGGTACCACACAGAAGCAGTCCATCAAACCTGGTTTCGACCAATGTTTTAGAGGATAACACCGGTTAGGTCTTGGTTAGGTCTGGGATATGCGCCCATCTGGCTTATACTTTCGCCTTTTTCGCAAACTTGTTCACCAGATCCTGGGTTTTTTTCGTGTTTGAATCACGCAGTAATGTGGTAACACACTGAAGCAGTCAATTAAACCTGGTTTCGATCAATATTTTAGAGGATAACACCGGTTAGGTCTGGGATATGCGCGCATCTGGCTTATACTTTCCCCTTTTTCGCAAACTTTTTGGCTAGATCCTGGGTTTTTTTCGGGTTTGAATCTCGTAGTAATGTGGTACCACACAGAAACAGTCCATTAAACCTGGTTGCGGACAGTATTTTAGAGGATAACACCGGTTAGGTCTGGGTTAGGTCTGGGTTATGCCCGCATCTGGCTAATGATTTTGCCTTCTTCGCATACTTGTTGGCCAGATCCTGGGTTTTTTTCGTGTTTGAATCACGCAGTAATGTGGTAACACACTGAAGCAGTCATTTAAACATGGTTTCGATCAATATTTTAGAGGATAACACCGGTTAGGTCTGGGATATGCGCGCATCTGTCTTATACCTTCGCCTTTTTCGCAAACTTGTTGGCTAGATCCTGGGTTTTTTTCGGGTTTGAATCTCGTAGTAATGTGGTACCACACAGAAACAGTCCATTAAACCTGGTTACGGACAGTATTTTAGAGGATAACACCGGTTAGGTCTGGGATATGCGCGCATCTGGCTTATACTTTCGCCTTTTTCGCAAACCTGTTGACTGGATCCTGGGTTTTTTCGGGTTTGAATCACGTAGTAATGTGGTACCACACAGAAGCAGTCCATTAAACCTGGATTCGGACAGTATTTTATAGTATAACACCGGTTAGGTCTGGGATATGCGCGCATCTGGCTTATACTTTCGCCTTTTTCGCAAACTTGTTGGCCAGATCTTGGGTTTTTTTCGTGTTTGAATCACGCAGTAATGTGGTAACACACTGAAGCAGTCAATTAAACCTGGTTTCGATCAATATTTTAGAGGATAACACCGGTTAGGTCTGGGTTAGGTCTGGAATATGCGCGCATCTGGCTTATACTTTCGCCTTTTTCGCAAACTTGTTGGCTAGATCCTGGGTTTTTTTCGTGTTTGAATCACGTAGTAATGTGGTACAACACTGAAGCAATCAATTAAACCTGGTTTCGATCAATATTTTAGAGGATTACATCGGTTAGGTCTGGGATATTCGCCCATCTGGCTTATACTTTCGCCTTTTTCGCAAACTTGTTGGCCAGATCCTGGGTTTTTTTCGTGTTTGAAACACGTAGTAATGTGGTACAACACTGAAGCAGTCAATTAAACCTTGTTTCGATCAATATTTTAGTGGATAACACCGGTTAGGTCTGGGATATGCGCGCATCTGGCTTATACTTTCGGCATTTTCGCAAACTTGTTGGCTAGATCCTGGGTTTTTTTCGGGTTTGAATCACGTAGTAATGTGGTACCACACAGAAACAGTCCAATAAACCCGGATTCGATCAATGTTTTAGAGGATAACACCGGTTAGGTCTGGGTTAGGTCTGGTTTATGCCCGCATCTGGCTAATGATTTTGCCTTCTTCGCATACTTGTTGGCCAGATCCTGGGTTTTTTTCGTGTTTGAATCACGTAGTAATGTGGTAACACACTGAAGCAGTCAATTAAACCTGGTTTCGATCAATATTTTAGAGGATAACACCGGTTAGGTCTGGGATATGCGCGCATCTGGCCTATACTTTCCCCTTTTTCGCAAACTTGTTGGCCAGATCCTGGGTTTTTTTCGTGTTTGAATCACGTAGTAATGTGGTAACACACTGGAGCAGTCATTTAAACCTGGTTTCGATCAATATTTTAGAGGATTACACCGGTTAGGTCTGGGATATGCGCGCATCTGGCTTATACTTTCGCCTTTTTCGCAAACTTGTTGGCCAGATCTTGGGTTTTTTTCGTGTTTGAATCACGCAGTAATGTGGTAACACACTGAAGCAGTCAATTAAACCTGGTTTCGATCAATATTTTAGAGGATAACACCGGTTAGGTCTGGGATATGCGCGCATCTGGCTTATACTTTCGCCTTTTTCGCAAACTTGTTGGCCAGATCGTGGGTTTTTTTCGTGTTTGAATCACGTAGTAATGTGGTACCACATTGAAGCAGTCAATTAAACCTGGTTTCGATCAATATTTTAGAGGATAACACCGGTTACGTCTGGGTTAGGTCTGGGATATGCGCGCATCTGGCTTATACTTTCGCCTTTTTCGCAAACTTGTTGGATAGATCCTGGGTTTTTTCGTCTTTGAATCACGTAGTAATGTGGTAGCACACTGAAGCAGTCAATTAAACCTGCTTTCGATCAATATTTTAGAGGATAACACCGGTTAGGTCTGGGTTAGGTCTGGGATATGCGCGCATCTGGCTTATACTTTCGCCTTTTTCGCAAACCTGTTGACTGGATCCTGGGTTTTTTCGGGTTTGAATCACGTAGTAATGTGGTACCACACAGAAGCAGTCCATCAAACCTGGTTTCGACCAATGTTTTAGAGGATAACACCGGTTAGGTCTTGGTTAGGTCTGGGATATGCGCCCATCTGGCTTATACTTTCGCCTTTTTCGCAAACTTGTTCACCAGATCCTGGGTTTTTTTCGTGTTTGAATCACGCAGTAATGTGGTAACACACTGAAGCAGTCAATTAAACCTGGTTTCGATCAATATTTTAGAGGATAACACCGGTTAGGTCTGGGATATGCGCGCATCTGGCTTATACTTTCCCCTTTTTCGCAAACTTTTTGGCTAGATCCTGGGTTTTTTTCGGGTTTGAATCTCGTAGTAATGTGGTACCACACAGAAACAGTCCATTAAACCTGGTTGCGGACAGTATTTTAGAGGATAACACCGGTTAGGTCTGGGTTAGGTCTGGGTTATGCCCGCATCTGGCTAATGATTTTGCCTTCTTCGCATACTTGTTGGCCAGATCCTGGGTTTTTTTCGTGTTTGAATCACGCAGTAATGTGGTAACACACTGAAGCAGTCATTTAAACATGGTTTCGATCAATATTTTAGAGGATAACACCGGTTAGGTCTGGGATATGCGCGCATCTGTCTTATACCTTCGCCTTTTTCGCAAACTTGTTGGCTAGATCCTGGGTTTTTTTCGGGTTTGAATCTCGTAGTAATGTGGTACCACACAGAAACAGTCCATTAAACCTGGTTACGGACAGTATTTTAGAGGATAACACCGGTTAGGTCTGGGATATGCGCGCATCTGGCTTATACTTTCGCCTTTTTCGCAAACCTGTTGACTGGATCCTGGGTTTTTTCGGGTTTGAATCACGTAGTAATGTGGTACCACACAGAAGCAGTCCATTAAACCTGGATTCGGACAGTATTTTATAGTATAACACCGGTTAGGTCTGGGATATGCGCGCATCTGGCTTATACTTTCGCCTTTTTCGCAAACTTGTTGGCCAGATCTTGGGTTTTTTTCGTGTTTGAATCACGCAGTAATGTGGTAACACACTGAAGCAGTCAATTAAACCTGGTTTCGATCAATATTTTAGAGGATAACACCGGTTAGGTCTGGGTTAGGTCTGGAATATGCGCGCATCTGGCTTATACTTTCGCCTTTTTCGCAAACTTGTTGGCTAGATCCTGGGTTTTTTTCGTGTTTGAATCACGTAGTAATGTGGTACAACACTGAAGCAATCAATTAAACCTGGTTTCGATCAATATTTTAGAGGATTACATCGGTTAGGTCTGGGATATTCGCCCATCTGGCTTATACTTTCGCCTTTTTCGCAAACTTGTTGGCCAGATCCTGGGTTTTTTTCGTGTTTGAAACACGTAGTAATGTGGTACAACACTGAAGCAGTCAATTAAACCTTGTTTCGATCAATATTTTAGTGGATAACACCGGTTAGGTCTGGGATATGCGCGCATCTGGCTTATACTTTCGGCATTTTCGCAAACTTGTTGGCTAGATCCTGGGTTTTTTTCGGGTTTGAATCACGTAGTAATGTGGTACCACACAGAAACAGTCCAATAAACCCGGATTCGATCAATGTTTTAGAGGATAACACCGGTTAGGTCTGGGTTAGGTCTGGTTTATGCCCGCATCTGGCTAATGATTTTGCCTTCTTCGCATACTTGTTGGCCAGATCCTGGGTTTTTTTCGTGTTTGAATCACGTAGTAATGTGGTAACACACTGAAGCAGTCAATTAAACCTGGTTTCGATCAATATTTTAGAGGATAACACCGGTTAGGTCTGGGATATGCGCGCATCTGGCCTATACTTTCCCCTTTTTCGCAAACTTGTTGGCCAGATCCTGGGTTTTTTTCGTGTTTGAATCACGTAGTAATGTGGTAACACACTGGAGCAGTCATTTAAACCTGGTTTCGATCAATATTTTAGAGGATTACACCGGTTAGGTCTGGGATATGCGCGCATCTGGCTTATACTTTCGCCTTTTTCGCAAACTTGTTGGCCAGATCTTGGGTTTTTTTCGTGTTTGAATCACGCAGTAATGTGGTAACACACTGAAGCAGTCAATTAAACCTGGTTTCGATCAATATTTTAGAGGATAACACCGGTTAGGTCTGGGATATGCGCGCATCTGGCTTATACTTTCGCCTTTTTCGCAAACTTGTTGGCCAGATCGTGGGTTTTTTTCGTGTTTGAATCACGTAGTAATGTGGTACCACATTGAAGCAGTCAATTAAACCTGGTTTCGATCAATATTTTAGAGGATAACACCGGTTACGTCTGGGTTAGGTCTGGGATATGCGCGCATCTGGCTTATACTTTCGCCTTTTTCGCAAACTTGTTGGATAGATCCTGGGTTTTTTCGTCTTTGAATCACGTAGTAATGTGGTAGCACACTGAAGCAGTCAATTAAACCTGCTTTCGATCAATATTTTAGAGGATAACACCGGTTAGGTCTGGGTTAGGTCTGGGATATGCGCGCATCTGGCTTATACTTTCGCCTTTTTCGCAAACCTGTTGACTGGATCCTGGGTTTTTTCGGGTTTGAATCACGTAGTAATGTGGTACCACACAGAAGCAGTCCATTAAACCTGGATTCGGACAGTATTTTATAGTATAACACCGGTTAGGTCTGGGTTAGGTCTAGGATATGCGCGCATCTGGCTTATACTTTCGCCTTTTTCGCAAACTTGTTGGCCAGATCTTGGGTTTTTTTCGTGTTTGAATCACGCAGTAATGTGGTAACACACTGAAGCAGTCAATTAAACCTGGTTTCGATCAATATTTTAGAGGATAACACCGGTTAGGTCTGGGATATGCGCGCATCTGGCTTATACTTTCCCCTTTTTCGCAAACTTTTTGGCTAGATCCTGGGTTTTTTTCGGGTTTGAATCTCGTAGTAATGTGGTACCACACAGAAACAGTCCATTAAACCTGGTTGCGGACAGTATTTTAGAGGATAACACCGGTTAGGTCTGGGTTAGGTCTGGGTTATGCCCGCATCTGGCTCATGATTTTGCCTTCTTCGCATACTTGTTGGCCAGATCCTGGGTTTTTTTCGTGTTTGAATCACGTAGTAATGTGGTAACACACTGAAGCAGTCAATTAAACCTGGTTTCGATCAATGTTTTAGAGGATAACACCGGTTAGGTCTGGGATATGCGCGCATCTGGCTTATACTTTCGCCTTTTTCGCAAACTTGTTGGCTAGATCCTGGGTTTTTCTCGGTTTTGAATCTCGCAGTAATGTGGTACCACACAGAAACAGACCATTAAACCTGGTTTCGGACAGTATTTTACAGAATAACACCGGATAGGTTTGGGTTTCGTCTGGGTTATGCCCGCATCTGGCTCATGATTTTGCCTTCTTCGCATACTTGTTGGCCAGATCCTGGGTTTTTTTCGTGTTTGAATCACGTAGTAATGTGGTACCAGACAGAAGCAGTCCATTAAACCTCGATTCGGACAGTATTTTAGCGGATAACACCGGTTAGGTCTGGGTTTCGTCTGGGTTATGCCCGCATCTGGCTAATGAATTTGCCTTCTTCGCATACTTGTTGGCCAGATCCTGGGTTTTTTTCGTGTTTGAATCACGTAGTAATGTGGTAACACACTGAAGCAGTCAATTAAACCTGCTTTCGATCAATATTTTAGAGGGTAACACCGGTTAGGTCTGGGTTAGGTCTGGGATATGCGCGCATCTGGCTCATGATTTTGCCTCCTTTGCATACTTGTTGGCCAGATCCTGGGTTTTTTTCGTGTTTGAATCACGTAGTAATGTGGTACAACACTGAAGCAGTCAATTAAACCTGCTTTCGATCAATATTTTAGAGGGTAACACCGGTTAGGTCTGGGTTAGGTCTGGGATATGCGCGCATCTGGCTTATACCTTCGCCTTTTTCGCAAACTTGTTGGCCAGATCCTGGGTTTTTTTCGTGTTTGAATCACGTAGTAATGTGGTAACACACTGAAGCAGTCAATTAAACCTGGTTTCGATCAATATTCTAGAGGATAACACCGGTTAGGTCTGGGTTAGGTCTGGGTTATGCCCGCATCTGGCTCATGATTTGACCTTCTTCGCATACTTGTTGGCCAGATCCTGGGTTTTTTTCGTGTTTGAATCACGTAGTAATGTGGTAACACACTGAAGCAGTCAATTAAACCTGGTTTCGATCAATGTTTTAGAGGATAACACCGGTTAGGTCTGGGTTAGGTCTGGGATATGCGCCCATCTGGCTTATACTTTCGCCTTTTTCGCATACTTGTTGGCCAGATCCTGGGTTTTTTCGTGTTTGAATCACGTAGTAATGTGGTACCACATTGAAGCAGTCAAATAAACCTGGTTTCGATCAATATTTTAGAGGATACCACCGGTTAGGTCTGGGTTAGGTCTGGGTTATGCCCGCATCTGGCTTATACCTTCGCCTTTTTCGCAAACTTGTTGGCCATATCCTGGGTTTTTTTTCGTGTTTGAATCACGTAGTAATGTGGTAACACACTGAAGCAGTCAATTAAACCTGGTTTCGATCTATATTTTAGAGGATAACACCGGTTAGGTCTGGGTTAGGTCTGGGTTATGCCCGCATCTGGCTTATACTTTCGCCTTTCTCGCAAACTTGTTGGCTAGATCCTGGGTTTTTTTCGGGTATGAATCTCGTAGTAATGTGGTACCACACAGAAGCAGTCCATTAAACCTGGATTCGGACAGTATTTTAGCCGATAACACCGGTTAGGTCTGGGTATCGTCTAGGTTCTGCCCGCATCTGGCTCTTGATTTTGCCTTCTTCGCATACTTGTTGGCCAGATCCTGGGATTTTTTTCGTGTTTGAATCACGTAGTAATGTGGTAACACACTCAAGCAGTCAATTAAACCTGGTTTCGATCGATATTTTAGAGGATAACACCGGTTAGGTCTGGGTTAGGTCTGGGACATGCGCGCATCTGGCTTATACTTTCGCCTTTTTCGCAAACTTGTTGGCCAGATCCTGGGTTTTTTTCGGGTTTGAATCACGTAGTAATGTGGTACCACATAGAAACTGTCCATTAAACCTGGTTTCGGACAGTATTTTAGAGAATAACACCGGATAGGTCTGGGTTTCGTCTGGGTTATGCCCGCATCTGGCTCATGATTTTGCCTTCTTCGCATACTTGTTGGCCAGATCCTGGGTTTTTTTCGTGTTTGAATCACCTAGTAATGTGGTACCACACAGAAGCAGTCCATTAAACCTGGATTCGGACAGTATTTTAGCGGATAACACCGGTTAGGTCTGGGTTTCGTCTGGGTTCTGCCCGCATCTGGCTAATGAATTTGCCTTCTTCGCATACTTGTTGGCCAGATCCTGGGTTTTTTTCGTGTTTGAATCACGTAGTAATGTGGTAACACACTGAAGCAGTCAATTAAACCTGGTTTCGATCAATATTTTAGAGGATAACACCGGTTAGGTCTGGGTTAGGTCTAGGATATGCGCGCATCTGGCTTATACTTTCGCCCTTTTCGCAAACTTGTTGGCTAGATCCTGGGTTTATTTCGTGTTTGAATCACGTAGTAATGTGGTAACACACTGAAGCAGTCAATTAAACCTGCTTTCGATCAATATTTTAGAGGATAACTCCGGCTAGGTCTGGGTTAGGTCTGGGATATGCCCGCATCTGGCTCATGATTTGGCCTTCTTCGCATACTTGTTGGCCAGATCCTGGGTTTTTTTCGTGTTTGAATCACGTAGTAATGTGGTAACACACTGAAGAAGTCAATTAAACCTGGTTTCGACCAATATTTTAGAGGATAACACCGGTTAGGTCTGGGATATGCGCGCATCTGGCTTATACTTTCGCCGTTTTCGCAAACTTGTTGCCTAGATCTTGGGTTTTTTCGTCTTTGAATCACGTAGTAATGTGGTAACACACTGAAGAAGTCAATTAAACCTGGTTTCGACCAATATTTTAGAGGATAACACCGGTTAGGTCTGGGTTAGGTCTGGGTTATACCATCATCTGGCTCATGATTTTGCCTTCTTCGCATACTTGTTGGCCAGATCCTGGGTTTTTTTCGTGTTTGAATCACGTAGTAATGTGGTAACACACTGAAGCAGTCAATTAAACCTGGTTTCGATCAATATTTTAGAGGATAACACCGGTTAGGTCTGGGATATGCGCGCATCTGGCTTATACTTTCGCCCTTTTCGCAAACTTGTTGGCTAGATCCTGGGTTTTTTTCGGGTTTGAATCACGTAGTAATGTGGTACCACACAGAAACAGTCCATTAAACCTGGTTTCGGACAGTATTTTAGAGAATAACACCGGTTAGGTCTGGGATATGCGCGCATCTGGCTTATACTTTCGCCTTTTTCGCATACTTGCTGGCCAGATCCTGGGTTTTTTTCGGGTTTGAATCACGTAGTAATGTGGTACCACACAGAAGCAGTCCATCAAACCTGGTTTCGACCAATGTTTTAGAGGATAACACCGGTTAGGTCTTGGTTAGGTCTGGGATATGCGCCCATCTGGCTTATACTTTCGCCTTTTTCGCAAACTTGTTCACCAGATCCTGGGTTTTTTTCGTGTTTGAATCACGTAGTAATGCGGTACCACATTGAAGCAGTGAATTAATCCTGGTTTCGATCAATATTTTAGAGGATAACACCGGTTAGGTCTGGGTTAGGTCTGGGATATGCGGGCATCTGGCTTATACTTTCGCCTTTTTCGCAAACTTGTTGGCCAGATCCTGGGTTTTTTTCGTGTTTGAATCACGTAGTAATGTGGTACAACACTGAAGCAGTCAATTAAACCTGGTTTCGATCAATATGTTAGAGGATAACACCGGTTAGGTCTGGGATATGCGCGCATCTGGCTTATACTTTCGCCTTTTTCGCAATCTTGTTGGCTAGATCCTGGGTTTTTTCGTCTTGGATCACGTAGTAATGTGGTAACACACTGAAGCAGTCAATTAAACCTGCTTTCGATCAATATTTTAGAGGGTAACACCGGTTAGGTCTGGGTTAGGTCTGGGATATGCGCGCATCTGGCTCATGATTTTGCCTCCTTTGCATACTTGTTGGCCAGATCCTGGGTTTTTTTCGTGTTTGAATCACGTAGTAATGTGGTACAACACTGAAGCAGTCAATTAAACCTGCTTTCGATCAATATTTTAGAGGGTAACACCGGTTAGGTCTGGGTTAGGTCTGGGATATGCGCGCATCTGGCTTATACCTTCGCCTTTTTCGCAAACTTGTTGGCCAGATCCTGGGTTTTTTTCGTGTTTGAATCACGTAGTAATGTGGTAACACACTGGAGCAGTCAATTAAACCTGGTTTCGATCAATATTTTAGAGGGTAACACCGGTTAGGTCTGGGTTAGGTCTGGGTTATGCCCGCATCTGGCTCATGATTTGACCTTCTTCGCATACTTGTTGGCCAGATCCTGGGTTTTTTTCGTGTTTGAATCACGTAGTAATGTGGTAACACACTGAAGCAGTCAATTAAACCTGGTTTCGATCAATGTTTTAGAGGATAACACCGGTTAGGTCTGGGATATGCGCGCATCTGGCTTATACTTTCGCCTTTTTCGCAATCTTGTTGGCTAGATCCTGGGTTTTTTCGTCTTGGATCACGTAGTAATGTGGTAACACACTGAAGCAGTCAATTAAACCTGCTTTCGATCAATATTTTAGAGGGTAACACCGGTTAGGTCTGGGTTAGGTCTGGGTTATGCCCGCATCTGGCTCATGATTTGACCTTCTTCGCATACTTGTTGGCCAGATCCTGGGTTTTTTTCGTGTTTGAATCACGTAGTAATGTGGTAACACACTGAAGCAGTCAATTAAACCTGGTTTCGATCAATGTTTTAGAGGATAACACCGGTTAGGTCTGGGTTAGGTCTGGGATATGCGCCCATCTGGCTTATACTTTCGCCTTTTTCGCATACTTGTTGGCCAGATCCTGGGTTTTTTCGTGTTTGAATCACGTAGTAATGTGGTACCACATTGAAGCAGTCAAATAAACCTGGTTTCGATCAATATTTTAGAGGATACCACCGGTTAGGTCTGGGTTAGGTCTGGGTTATGCCCGCATCTGGCTTATACCTTCGCCTTTTTCGCAAACTTGTTGGCCATATCCTGGGTTTTTTTTCGTGTTTGAATCACGTAGTAATGTGGTAACACACTGAAGCAGTCAATTAAACCTGGTTTCGATCTATATTTTAGAGGATAACACCGGTTAGGTCTGGGTTAGGTCTGGGTTATGCCCGCATCTGGCTTATACTTTCGCCTTTCTCGCAAACTTGTTGGCTAGATCCTGGGTTTTTTTCGGGTATGAATCTCGTAGTAATGTGGTACCACACAGAAGCAGTCCATTAAACCTGGATTCGGACAGTATTTTAGCCGATAACACCGGTTAGGTCTGGGTATCGTCTAGGTTCTGCCCGCATCTGGCTCTTGATTTTGCCTTCTTCGCATACTTGTTGGCCAGATCCTGGGATTTTTTTCGTGTTTGAATCACGTAGTAATGTGGTAACACACTCAAGCAGTCAATTAAACCTGGTTTCGATCGATATTTTAGAGGATAACACCGGTTAGGTCTGGGTTAGGTCTGGGACATGCGCGCATCTGGCTTATACTTTCGCCTTTTTCGCAAACTTGTTGGCCAGATCCTGGGTTTTTTTCGGGTTTGAATCACGTAGTAATGTGGTACCACATAGAAACAGTCCATTAAACCTGGTTTCGGACAGTATTTTAGAGAATAACACCGGATAGGTCTGGGTTTCGTCTGGGTTATGCCCGCATCTGGCTCATGATTTTGCCTTCTTCGCATACTTGTTGGCCAGATCCTGGGTTTTTTTCGTGTTTGAATCACGTAGTAATGTGGTACCACACAGAAGCAGTCCATTAAACCTGGATTCGGACAGTATTTTAGCGGATAACACCGGTTAGGTCTGGGTTTCGTCTGGGTTCTGCCCGCATCTGGCTAATGAATTTGCCTTCTTCGCATACTTGTTGGCCAGATCCTGGGTTTTTTTCGTGTTTGAATCACGTAGTAATGTGGTAACACACTGAAGCAGTCAATTAAACCTGGTTTCGATCAATATTTTAGAGGATAACACCGGTTAGGTCTGGGTTAGGTCTAGGATATGCGCGCATCTGGCTTATACTTTCGCCCTTTTCGCAAACTTGTTGGCTAGATCCTGGGTTTATTTCGTGTTTGAATCACGTAGTAATGTGGTAACACACTGAAGCAGTCAATTAAACCTGCTTTCGATCAATATTTTAGAGGATAACTCCGGCTAGGTCTGGGTTAGGTCTGGGATATGCCCGCATCTGGCTCATGATTTGGCCTTCTTCGCATACTTGTTGGCCAGATCCTGGGTTTTTTTCGTGTTTGAATCACGTAGTAATGTGGTAACACACTGAAGAAGTCAATTAAACCTGGTTTCGACCAATATTTTAGAGGATAACACCGGTTAGGTCTGGGATATGCGCGCATCTGGCTTATACTTTCGCCGTTTTCGCAAACTTGTTGCCTAGATCTTGGGTTTTTTCGTCTTTGAATCACGTAGTAATGTGGTAACACACTGAAGAAGTCAATTAAACCTGGTTTCGACCAATATTTTAGAGGATAACACCGGTTAGGTCTGGGTTAGGTCTGGGTTATACCATCATCTGGCTCATGATTTTGCCTTCTTCGCATACTTGTTGGCCAGATCCTGGGTTTTTTTCGTGTTTGAATCACGTAGTAATGTGGTAACACACTGAAGCAGTCAATTAAACCTGGTTTCGATCAATATTTTAGAGGATAACACCGGTTAGGTCTGGGATATGCGCGCATCTGGCTTATACTTTCGCCCTTTTCGCAAACTTGTTGGCTAGATCCTGGGTTTTTTTCGGGTTTGAATCACGTAGTAATGTGGTACCACACAGAAACAGTCCATTAAACCTGGTTTCGGACAGTATTTTAGAGAATAACACCGGTTAGGTCTGGGATATGCGCGCATCTGGCTTATACTTTCGCCTTTTTCGCATACTTGCTGGCCAGATCCTGGGTTTTTTTCGGGTTTGAATCACGTAGTAATGTGGTACCACACAGAAGCAGTCCATCAAACCTGGTTTCGACCAATGTTTTAGAGGATAACACCGGTTAGGTCTTGGTTAGGTCTGGGATATGCGCCCATCTGGCTTATACTTTCGCCTTTTTCGCAAACTTGTTCACCAGATCCTGGGTTTTTTTCGTGTTTGAATCACGTAGTAATGCGGTACCACATTGAAGCAGTGAATTAATACTGGTTTCGATCAATATTTTAGAGGATAACACCGGTTAGGTCTGGGTTAGGTCTGGGATATGCGGGCATCTGGCTTATACTTTCGCCTTTTTCGCAAACTTGTTGGCCAGATCCTGGGTTTTTTTCGTGTTTGAATCACGTAGTAATGTGGTACAACACTGAAGCAGTCAATTAAACCTGGTTTCGATCAATATGTTAGAGGATAACACCGGTTAGGTCTGGGATATGCGCGCATCTGGCTTATACTTTCGCCTTTTTCGCAATCTTGTTGGCTAGATCCTGGGTTTTTTCGTCTTGGATCACGTAGTAATGTGGTAACACACTGAAGCAGTCAATTAAACCTGCTTTCGATCAATATTTTAGAGGGTAACACCGGTTAGGTCTGGGTTAGGTCTGGGATATGCGCGCATCTGGCTCATGATTTTGCCTCCTTTGCATACTTGTTGGCCAGATCCTGGGTTTTTTTCGTGTTTGAATCACGTAGTAATGTGGTACAACACTGAAGCAGTCAATTAAACCTGCTTTCGATCAATATTTTAGAGGGTAACACCGGTTAGGTCTGGGTTAGGTCTGGGATATGCGCGCATCTGGCTTATACCTTCGCCTTTTTCGCAAACTTGTTGGCCAGATCCTGGGTTTTTTTCGTGTTTGAATCACGTAGTAATGTGGTAACACACTGGAGCAGTCAATTAAACCTGGTTTCGATCAATATTCTAGAGGATAACACCGGTTAGGTCTGGGTTAGGTCTGGGTTATGCCCGCATCTGGCTCATGATTTGACCTTCTTCGCATACGTGTTGGCCATGTGTTGGCGATAAAACTGTAAGATAAAGGATGAATTAAGTTCCAAGTCCCTAAAATTTTCCAAATCATAGATTTAAAAATGATTTAGATATTTGCATGATTTTAGTGTGGGTATTTATACAAGTATGTAAATCTCTATTTATGCATAACATGTTACCCCTAAATGGGCAAGTTAGTGAATTATATACATGTTAATTGTATAATAATAACCCTTTGTTCCTCATAAAAATTCACAACTGAATTGTTATCATTCTTAAAAAATCCATCCCAAAATATATTATCAAAACTAGTAATAAATTATTTGAACACGGTGATAACAGATTTGAAATATTTAATAAAATTTAAATACCAGAGATTGATAGTATTAATAAAAGATAATATTAATACTATTTTGACACTGTTATTTGATTTTAATATTAATTATAGATACTTTGATTATTGATTTATTAAAACATAAAGTTAATGAAGTCCCAGTAGATTATAAATATTTTAAAGAGCATGAATTAGCATAGAATTTCATAAAAAATTTGATGAGTGATAGAAGTAACTTGAATAATCTGAATTTTGTAGCTTTTACTATATCTTTGGATATGGAATCACAGATTCATTTTATTAATAAAAATAGAGATAGTACTGATGATTTACTCAGACTCGTTAAAGTAAGTGGGCCAAGTGGGAAGAATATTAAGATAGATGGATAGATATTGGTAAAAGTATTCTTCTTGTCCTTATATAGGAAATCTTTAATATTACAAATAAACTCTTTCTGTAAAATCTTGAACTTATCATTATAATTTATAGAATTAAAGTCAACGCATCTAATAATGAAAGTAGAAACTGACTTTAAAATCTTGTCTATTGGATAACATAGAGTTAGATTCTTTTATCGATGAATTATGAACAAACTGAACTGAAGTATTTTATAGACTTGTCAAGAACGTTTTTTGGTATATTCCTAGCAAACGACCCGTTCAACGATCGGGATGAGTTATACGTAATTCGATTCGTCTAATTCAGTATATTATTTATATGCATTTCATTATCTGCGGAAATTCGGTATTTTTACAAAGTAACTCAGTATTTTAAATATATTCTGATAGGTTCACAGGTGGAAACAAGTGACTGTCGTTACATGTGTTCAAAATGCCAGCTAGTCAAATGCTAATTTGTTAACAATAACATTTATTGAATGAAATTTCTGCTATTTCTGCAAATATCTCATTGAATAAATCACCATCTTTCTATTATATATACATTTACTAAATACATAATGGCTCAGGTATCCAATGAAGTTACTCTTATTGAAAATATAAAATATTGATAGTATTATATGTTAGAAAAAAGTGGCGTCTTCAATTTAATTCATGTAAGCATCAGTAATGAGATCTTGAAAATTGACGCTGTGATTAATTTTCAAATGGCCTCTGTGCCATTATTTCTACAACAAAATGTTGATTCATCAGTCTCTATCTACTCTACCCTTCCACAATTGCTGCGCAGTATTTTTATTTAATGTTAGTTATATAATATCACGACATTGCTCATAATTATATGTTAGCATATATGGTAATTTTAAAACAATATCTGTAACTGAGTTTGTTTTTAGAAAACCACGTTCTTTGCTTTTCAAATATCTTTATATAATGCAATGGCTTTTAAAAACTAAGGGTATAAACATCTCACCGTAAACCGTAAATAGTTTACATTTTAAAGATCCAGAAACAGGCGCTCATACGAATAAAACAGAAACTACGTGGAAGCATAGTAAACACTTTTTGCCTGAATATTGTCGGTTAGTATTTGCAGTTCCACACGTTTTTTAATATGTTTTTCTAACATATAATACAAAATAATAAATATTATATTTTCTATTTTCAGCAAAAAAGATAATTTCATTGGGTACTTAAGCCATTACGTGTTTTATAAACCTTCCAAGCAAGGAAAGGATGATTTATTTAATCAGTTCTTAAAAGAAATTTCAGAAATTTCATTTGATGATGATTGATTCTGTAAAAAATCAAAATATACCAGACTTAGATGATAATGAAATTTAATAATAAAAACAAGTTAAACCAACGTACTGCGTGCAATAGTAATTTACTATATATTGTAAACACTGTCAGCGGCGGGGAGACATTTTTTACTGTTGCTGCATGTACTGTCTACATACCTGGTTTTAATACTGTCCACCTGACCGACTCGTGGAAGTTCTATGCCTAAAAAAATGATTTTTATGCATCATACACGTTCTACAAATTCCCATTTGACAATGTAGAATAGATCCAATTAGATAAATTATTTATAATTTTTAAAATGAACATAGCAACGATGGTCACTAGTTTCTATCTGTGAACCTGTCAAAAAATCTACTTGACCTTACTTTTTTACTGTAACTTTTTATAATAACTGTTAAAATACTGTTTATATTATTTATTATAATGAATCTTGTTACAAAACAAACACACTTATTTTCCATTGTGAAAAGAAAACTTAAAAACTAAAAGAACATTCCTCTACATGTGCTTCTTTCACACACACACACACACACACACACCACACTACCCCTCTTATCTGAAACGGTAAACTCCTAAACACTAAAGAAACTAACGAATTTTAAGTCATATTTCTAACACGCCTTCTTGACTTAAAATTTATCAAAACAACAACAAAAATTTTGTCTTTCCTAACGATTTAGTCAGTATATCTGCAATTTGATCGTCCGTAGTCACACTTATTAGTCCCTTTTTTTCATAATCATAAACAAAATTATAACTTATATCTATATGCTTGGAATTTTTTGAAAATTTTCCATTTTTTGATAAGGCTATCGCTCCACTATTGTCTTCATATATTTTTACCGGATTGTCATTCTTCACGTCAAAAACAGATAAAATGCCCTTAATTGGAATGATTTCTTCTACACAATCAGCAAGAGCGTAATATTCAGCATGCGTTGAGGCTCTGGAGACAATTTTTTGTTTTTGCGATTTCCATAGTACCACATTTCCAAAAACTCGTATGATTATCCCTGTAGTCGATTTTCTGTCCGTAGTGTCTGCAGCCCAATCAGCGTCAACAAATGCATCCATTATTTCCTGAGTAGTTGAGTTATAAACAAGATTTATGGAACGAGTGTGATACAAGTATTTTAGAACACGTGTGCTGTCATAGCTATTTTGGAATCGACTTAGGTAATTGACCGCAAATGAAATGTCTGGGCGAGTACCATTTGCAATATACAATAATGCTCCAATTAAATTCCTATATTTCAGTTCTTCATCCACTATATCAGCAGGTTCAATTTTTCGATTCATTTCCATAGGTGTATCGAACCTTTTACTATTTATTATTCCGTACTTATGACTAAGATTTTCAATATATTTTTCTTGATTCAAGTATATTTCCTCTTTACTTTGGTTACGTTGTACTTCAATTCCCAAGTATTGCTTTATTTGTCCCAAGTCTTTCATGCGAAATCGTTTATTAAGCATGATCTTAACTTCATCTATAGCCATTTCATTTATACCACTGATTAATATATCATCCACATATAAAATAATATATATTTTTGTGTCGTTTATCTCTCCAGTATACAGACAGTAATCATAATCAGATCTTTTAAAATGCAAGCTTATCATGTAATTATGAAAACAATCATACCAGTCACGTGGACTTTCTCTCAATCCATAAAGCGCCTTCTTAAGTAAACAAACCTTATCTGACTGTATATTACTACCATCAGGAGGGTAGATGTAAACTTCAGACTTGATATTTCCGTTTAAAAAAGCTGTTTGAACATCCATTTGTTCTATTTTTAAATTTTTAACACATGCAATTGACAGCAACACCTTTAGCGTGCTCATTCTTGCAACCGGTGAATAAACTTCTTCATCGCTTTGGTACAACTGTTGGAAATGCGACTTTGGCGACAATGCGCGCTTTGCACACTCCATCTGTCTTAATTCTATATATCCACTTTACTTCAATTATTTTCTTATTTATTGGAACGTTGACCAAATCCCATGTGTCGTTTTCTTTTAAACCATCAAGTTCTTGTTTCATAGCCGCTTTCCATTTTCTTGACTCTTCGCAGTTCAATGGTTCTTGGTAGTTTTCAGGTATCAAAGCATTGCAATAGTTTGTATATACGACATGATCATCAAATTTCACAACATTTCACACATTATGTTACGCTTGGGGCGTGTATCTTATTTAACTTCCTCGGTTTTGCTGCATTGATCATCGTCAGTTTTATTTTCTTTTATTTTCAAAACTCTTTCTTCTTCTTCTTCTTCTTCTTCTTTTGGCGTTTCCCCTTCGTATTTTTCTTCGTTATCAGTATTTCTATAAATGGTATATCTTGCACGTGACGACTTACAACTATTTTGTCATTAACCAATATCTTATATCCGGTATCTGTATACCCTATTAATATTAATTCCTTTTTCGGCCTTTGGATTTAGCTTTGAATATCTGCATGCCTCGGGAATTCGTACAAAAGCAGTGCTTCCATATAAGTGTAAGTTTTAAACATCAGCCCTTTTATTAAAAAATATTTCATATGGTGTTTTTCTTATTCTTGTGTTTGCTAATAGGCGATTTCCAATGTAGGCAGCCGTGTAAATACATTCTGGCCAATAAAACTTGTCGACATTTGCCTCTGACAGCAAGCAGCGTGCACGATCCATTATCGTTCTGTTGTGCCTTTCGGCGACTCCGTTCAATTCGTGTGTGTATGCTGGTCCTGGTTTCAAATAAATACCTTCTCGTTTCGCTAATTCATCAAAGTTTTTGTTAAGATATGATCCTCTTCCATTGTCACATCGAATTTCTTTAATACTTTTTCCAGTTTGATTTTTTACTAATTTCCTAATATACCTAATGAAGCAATAAAAAACATCACTTTTTTGTTTTATGCAATACACAACAGCAATTTTACTGAAATTATCTATAAAAGACACAAAGTATTTCTCACCATTATGACCTGTCTGAGTTATTGGACCATGGACATCTGTATGGACTATTTGTAACAAATCATTTGCTCTTGTACGTTTGTTTTTAAATTTCAAATTTGTCATTTTATTCTCCGGACAAACTTCGCATTTTATAAATTCGTTTTCGAGTTTCACCGGTGTTCCATTTAGCATCTGAGCTTCACACAAATATTTTAAATCTCTAAAATTTGTGTGACAAAGTATATATCTATGCCATTTTTCTATATTTGAAATTCCCATTGAACTAGTGTACGTACTTGTTTTCTTATTCTCAAGTCTGGCAACTTCTCCATTTAATTCAAAGAGTTTATTTCTTTTAACAGCAATAGCAATGAGTTTTTCTTTCGAATTACAAATTTTATTGTAATTCATTGTCTTTCTCAAACATTATTTTTAATTGTTTTGATTTACAAATACAAGAGACACTTAGTAAGTTTTGTTTCATTTCTGGTACATAGTATATACATTTTTAATCTTTATTTCCTCCGACTTATCATTAATGTTAATCATTACATTACCAATTTTTCCAGATATTAGTTTAAAACCATCACTAACTTTAATATCAACCGGGTTTTGTAGATTTTTGGATTCATAAAAGTACTCATCTGTGTTTATTATGTGATTTGAGCAACCACTATCTAGTAGCCATTTAATATTTCTACTTCTTCTATTTTGCTACTTTTCATTACTTCAACCTTGAATGAATTGTAATTTCTACTGTCATCTAGACTCGAATTTCCAGCCACTTTTCTATCGTGTCTATTTTGTATATGTTTGAAAAGGTTGCCTTTTGTAATAATTATTAAAGTTTTCTGGGCAGTAACGTTGGATGTGCCCTGACTTATTACACTGACTTAACATACCGCTTCAGTAGTCGTTGCACTGCTATGCTGATTACCTTTTGAATTGAGATAGTTGTTCTGATTGCGTTGTACCTGTCGAAACCTATGACCTCTAGGATTTTTAGTTAAATTTGAACTAAACGTGCGAGTGTAATTTCTGCTGTACTCAAAGTAGTAACTTTTACCGTTTCTCTTTTGATACTCTAACAGTAATTTAGATTTTACATACTCAACTGTTTTCTCCTTCGTTGGCAGTGCATCAATAATATCAACAATACGTGAGAAGTTAACGTTAATAACAGATAATTCAATTTATCCTCTTCATTCACAGTCTCACCAGTATTTTTGAGCCTATTTATATGCGTTTCAAATTCGTTAAAGAAGTCACTTGGATTTTCACCTTCTTTCATTTTTAATTTTAACAATCTTCTTTTACACAATAGCTTTACTGCACTGTTTTTAACTAGATAAATTTCGTCAAGCTTTGCAATCATATTTTTCGCAGTCGTTTCTGATATTATTAATTCTAACTGAGTGTTTGAAATACTGTTTACGATGTAATTTTTTGCTTTAATTTCTTTTTTATTCCAATCTTCGACTCTTATTTCAGCCGGTCTTTCATCATGTAGAATAACCTCGTTACAGTCTTTCATTTCTAAAAATAAATTTAGCCTGAATTTCCAGTTCCATAAAATATTTGTAACATGAAATCGTCCTTTTTTTCACTTGCCATGCTTCTATCTTAGGTTATCTTCCTTTCACAACTAAATTTCTTTTCTTTACTGTTAACAAACAAACCACGGACCTCTGCTACCATGTTAAAATACTGTTTATATTATTTATTATAATGAATCTTGTTACAAAACAAACACACTTATTTTCCATTGTGAAAAGAAAACTTAAAAACTAAAAGAACATTCCTCGACGTGTGCTTCTTTCATACACACACACCACACTACCCCTCTTGTCTGAAACGGTAAACTCCTAAACACTAAAGAAACTAACGAATTTTAAGTCATATTTCTAACAATAACAGTAACAGTTTATAAAAAAATAACGAATTTCCACAGATGCATAGAAATGCATATCAATAATGTACTGAATTAGGCGAATCGAATAATGTATAACTCACCCCGATCCGTGAACGGGCCTAGCGTTTGCTAGGAATGTTCCATAACTTTTCAACAAAGTCTAAAATTTTTCCCAAGGGTGAATACCTATACACTGTATAGATATCCTGTTTCCTTCAACCGAACGACACGTGTCCCTAAAAAATATATTTATAAAGTAAGTCGGTCAAGTAGGAAGAATATTCAGATATTTAAGAATATGAATATATTGGTAAAAATATCCATTCCTCTTACCTTTATGTCCTGTGTATTGGATAATATAGATTTACATACTTTTACCGCTGAATTCGAAATTCTGAACTAAACATAGGTACAGGACTCGTCAAAACCGTTTTTCATTCTTTTTATAGTTTTATCTGTTTTCCACAAAACAACCAATTAAATTAAGTTGCAAGAATGCAAAAGCGATAAAACTTACAGAGGCTTTAAATGTTTACTTAAGACTTTACCTTTTGTAAAAACCGGCGATATTGACTGTGTGTGTGTAAATCGTCGTACGTTCGTGCCCGGTGCAGTAAAACACGTGCATCGATCTAGGTTACGTACGTTCCTCACGTGCCACTTTCTCAATCTATACTTTTACATAAAAATTTTCGATGAGGTGCATTTGTAGCTATTACGTGTAGCATCATGAGCAAACTCTTAGAAAATCACTCCTACTCCTCATTTGGACAGAATTTTTACTTTCATGATTTTAGCGAAAAGTCGTTTTCCTGCTCGGGGAACACATATGTACAGGGTGTTCGGCCACCCCTGGGAAAAATTTTAATGGGGGATTCTAGATGCCAAAATACGAAAATACAGACGAAAATCAAGAATACCAATTTGTTGATAGAGGCTACGTTGAAAAGTTATTAACAATTAAACTCAAAAATTTCAAATCGTTCTGGAAAAATTGTTATCGGTTGCGGGGGTCAATTGCAATCATTTTTGGTGAATACACATACCTCCGAAATCTTACCCACTTTCGAGATAAAAATTCGAGAATGTGTGAAATTTTTTCGATGGAAAAGAAAAATTTCAAATCGTTTTGGAAAAATTGTTATCGGTTGCGGGGGTTACTTACAACCATTTTGGGTGAATCGTCATACCCCCCTAATCATGCGCATTTTCGAGAAAGAAATTCAGTACGGGCGGAACTTTAAACGTTAATAACTTTTTAATAAAGCCTCCATTAACAAATTGGTATTCTTGATTTTCGTCTTACTTTGGTCTCTAGAATCCCCTGGGAGAAATTGTAATGGGAGATTCTAGAGGTTAAAGTAGGACGAAAATCAAGAATACCAATTTGTTGATGGAGTAATACGATACTAAACAAGTTATTGACGTTTAAAGTTCCGCTCTTACTTTCGAATTTTTTTCTCGAAAATGCGCAGGATTTCGTATGTGGTATGTCTATTCACCGAAAATAATTGTAATTGACCCCCGAAACCGAAAGTAATTTTTTCAGAACGATTTGAAATTTTCTTTTTTTTTCGTCGAAAAATTTAGGCACTGCCTGTCGATTTTTCTTAAAAATTCCTTTTTGATTTTTATTCAGTTTGTTTGTGGCCCGACAAAATAGTTGTTTAATAATACTCTTTGTGTAGGTACCCATGAGCTCTACTCGCGAAAAAAAACGTTTCATTGGAATATATTCACTATTCACTATATCAGTAGGAGTTGCGGGGGCTGTTTGAAAATTTGACCAGTTATATGGGATTTTTCTCACTTTACGGGGTCAAGGAACAACTTTTCCAACATCTCTACATATTCTCCATTAAAATATGCGTTGTGTTGCTGTTTGAAACATTAACCCCTGCAACGAAAACTAATTCTTCCAAGACGATTCGAAATTCTTTTTTACTTGAATTTTTTTTGTCGACACTGAGTAGGATTTCGGGGGTACGATTCTAACTGACCTCCGCGACCAAAAATAATTTTTTCAGAACGATTTGAAATTTTTTTATTTAATGTTATTAATAACTACTTTTTAACGAAACCTCAGTCGAAAAATTGATATTCTTAATTTTCGTCTTATTTTGGCTTCTAGAATCTCCCATTAAAATTTTTCCCAGGGGTGGCCAAACACCCTGTATATATTAAATCAATATTAATGAAATTACACCTTGACCGAATTCATTTCAATCCCCCCACACTAATACATATATTGTGTGTAGCCCATAAATGGTTGAGAATGGAGTCACCTTTCCTATACTGGTATTATTAGATGGTCGCAGGTCCTGCATAAATTTCAATTTACATAATTTTTGTTTTGAGTAAACTCATTTTACTTTTTTGTATATTACCTAATGCAACTCATATTTTTCAGCCATGCGATGTAGGAATATTTAGACGATTAAAAGTTGCATGGCGAAAGGTAGTACAGGAACATAGACAAAGTACGTAGGTAGACTAAACCCATTACGACATGAATTTCGCACCAATATATCATACCATATATAAATTCCATGAAGAAGGAAATGCTTTTAAAGCTTGTGGTGGCCTATGACCGTTTAACTCAAATACAATTTACTACACAAAACGTATTTCAGAAAGAAGAAAGTAAATTAGAATTCATGTCGCCAGATGAAACTGACATCAATGACAGCAATATAGGTAGTTTTACATAGCATTCAAGAGCATATTCCAGATGATCTGAGAGGGGAACAATTTTGTTTTCTATATAGAAAATATTAAAATACAATCGGGACACAACTAAGACACAACACAAGACACAACTCGCAGAGAGAAAGCACTGCTGATGTTCAACGCAGTGCAGTTCATAGTAACAGTAAAACCAATACCAGTGTAGAAGACTAATTTAACAACGTTTCGCTAGAAGAAACTAATATATGATATACTGATCATTAATTAACTTTAATATTTCATGACAATGATGCTTTTACTTTTTTCTAATGGGAATTGTTTTGTTTCCGATGGTACTGAAATCAAACTACATTAATTCTACAACATTACTTTACTTATTTTCTCGTAAAGACAAAGATTCTTCAGAATCTATTCTGGATAAACATTATCAACATTATCAAAAAATTGAAAAAACAACAAAGAAAAGAAAAGAAAAGAAAAGAAATATAGAAAGGTGTGTGCAATCAAAGTTACATCAAAGACATGGAAATAGGCTCAGCTTGAAAAAATAGAAGCAATTGATAACCAGGAAAAAGAAAAACAAAGAATGAAAGAAGAACGATTAGAAAAGAAAAAAACAAGCCGAGAAATTAAAAGAAGAAAAGCTATTGAAAAAAGAAAGAAAAACAGAAAAATGAAAAGGAAAAGGAGAAAGAAAAGCAAGACGAAGAGAAGGAGAAATGTAAAACTCAAACTAAAAATAAAAATAAAGTTAAGAACGTGAAAAGAAAATAATAAATAATATTATTTTGTGTGTGTGTTTTTTACAGGGTGAATGTAGTAACTGAACCAGGTGGTTATGACTATGCAACATTTTTATTAGCATCTTTTTCAAACTCCACTTGGAACAACACTGTACGTATGTATGTATGGGATTATCAGGAACCGTGTTTGTTCGTTAATCGGCACACTCGTATTTATTTCGTTAAACACAGTCACACCTACTACGTACTTTTCTTCAATCTTTCTCTCTTCCGTGCTGTCTTTTCTCGCTTTCTGGGTTATTCACCCATCAGCTGTTCGGCCGTACGTTCGCCGCGTGTTGACGGCTTTTTCGGCGGTAACCGTCTTCGCTCGTGCAAGCTCGTGGACAGCGAACGATTCGCTGTTCGGCCAAAAATTCGTGCGCGATTTAATAATTTTCAACTGCACGGTTCCCTACATACAGGGTGTTCGGCCATCCATGGGAAAAATTTTAATGGGGGATTCTAGAGGTCAAAATAAGACGAAAATCAAGAATACCAATTTGTTGATGGAGGCACTGTTAAAAAGTTATTAATGTTTAAAGTTCCGCTCGTACTGAATTTTTTTCTCGAAAATGCGCAAGATTTCGGGGGTATGTCTATACATAAAAAATGATTGTCACCGACCCTCGCAACTGAAAATAATTTTTCACAGAACGATTTGAAATCTTTTTTTTTCATCGAAAAATATAGGCACCCGATTAGATTTTCGGTAAGGAATTTTTTTCTCGAAAGTGCGTAGGATTTCGGGGGTATGTGTAATGACCAAAAATGATTGTAATTGACCCCTGCAACCGAAAATAATTTTTTTAGAAAAATGTTTGAAAAATTTGTTTTTCGCCGAAAAATATCAACACATACTCGAATTTTTTTCCCGAAACTGAGTAGGATTTCGAATATATGTCTATTCACTAAAAATGCTTGTAATTAACCTCCGCAGCCGAAAATAATTTTTCTGGAACGATTTGAAATTTTTGAATTTAATTGTTAATAACTTTTTAACGAACCCTCCATCAACAAATTGGTATTCTTGATTTTCGTCTTAGTTTGGCCTCTAGAATCTCCTATTAAAATGTTCCTCAGGGCTGGCCGAACACACTCTATACTACTATGTTTGCTAGATCCTGGGTTTTTTTCGGGTTTGAATCACGTAGTAATGTGGTACCACACAGAAACAGTCCATTAAACCTGGATTCGGACAGTATTTTAGAGGATAACACCGGTTAGGTCTGGGTTAGGTCTGGGATATGCCCGCATCTGGCACATGATTTTGCCTTCTTCGCATACTTGTTGGCCAGATCCTGGGTTTTTTCGTCTTTGAATCACGTAGTAATGTGGTACAACACTGAAGCAGTCAATTAAACCTGGTTTCAAATCAATATTTTAGAGGATAACACCGGTTAGGTCTGGGTTAGGTCTGGGATATGTGCGCATCTGGCTTATACTTTCGCCTTTTTCGCATACTTGTTGGCCAGATCCTGGGTTTTTTTCGTGTTTGAATCACGTAGTAATGTGGTACCACATTGAAGGAGTCAATTAAATCTGGTTTAGATCAATATTTTAGAGGATAACACCGGTTAGGTCTGGCTTAGGTCTGGGATATGACCGCATCTGGCTCATGATTTGGCCTTCTTCGCATACTTGTGGCCAGATCCTGGGTTTTTTTCGTGTTTGAAACACGTAGTAATGTGGTATCACACTGAAGCAGTCAATTAAACCTGGTTTCGATCAATATTTTAGAGGATAACACCGGTTAGGTCTGGGATATGCGCGCATCTGGCTTATACTTTCGCCTATTTCGCAAACTTGTTGGCGAGATCCTGAGTTTTTTTCGGGTTTGAATCACGTAGTAATGTGGTACCACACAGAAACAGTCCATTAAACCTGGATTCGATCAATATTTTAGAGGATAACACCGGTTAGGTCTGGGATATGCGCCCATCTGGCTTATACTTTCGCCTTTTTCGCAAACTTGTTGGCCAGATCCTGGGTTTTTTTCGTGTTTGAATCACGTAGTAATGTGGTACCACACTGAAGCAGTCAATTAAACCTGGTTTTGATCAATATTTTAGAGGATAACACCGGTTAGGTCTGAGTTAGGTCTGGGTTATGCCCGCATCTGGCTCATGATTTGGCCTTCTTCGCATACTTGTTGGCCAGATCCTGGGTTTTTTTCGTGTTTGAATCACGTAGTAATGTGGTAACACACTGAAGCAGTCAATTAAACCTGGATTCGATCATTATTTTCGAGGATAACACCGGTTAGGTCTGGGTTAGGTCTGGGTTATGTCCGCATCTGGCTCATGATTTTGCCTTCTTCGCATACTTGTTGGCCAGATCCTGGGTCTTTTTCGTGTTTGAATCACGTAGTAATGTGGTACAACACTGAAGCAGTCAATTAAACCTGGTTTCGATCAATATTTTACAGGATAACACCGGTTAGGTCTGGGTTAGGTCTGGGATATGACCGCATCTGGCTTATACTTTCGCCTTTTTCGCAAACTTGTTAGCCAGATCCTGGGTTTTTTTCGTGTTTGAATCACGTAGTAATGTGGTACAACACTGAAGCAGTCAATTAAACCTGGTTTCGATCAATATTTTAGAGGATAACACCGGTTAGGTCTGAGTTAGGTCTGGGTTATGCCCGCATCTGGCTCATGATTTGGCCTTCTTCGCATACTTGTTGGCCAGATCCTGGGTTTTTTTCGTGTTTGAATCACGTAGTAATGTGGTAACACACTGAAGCAGTCAATTAAACCTGGATTCGATCATTATTTTCGAGGATAACACCGGTTAGGTCTGGGTTAGGTCTGGGTTATGTCCGCATCTGGCTCATGATTTTGCCTTCTTCGCAAACTTGTTGGCGAGATCCTGAGTTTTTTTCGGGTTTGAATCACGTAGTAATGTGGTACCACACTGAAGCAGTCAATTAAACCTGGTTTCGATCAATATTTTAGAGGATAACACCGGTTAGGTCTGGGATATGCGCGCATCTGGCTCATACTTTCGCCTTTTTCGCAAATTTGTTGGCTAGATCCTGGGTTTTTTTCGGGTTTGAATCTCGTAGTAATGTGGTAACACACTCAAGCAGTAAATTAAACCTGGTTTCGATCAATATTTTAGAGGATAACACCGGTTAGGTCTGGGTTAGGTCTGGGATATGCGCCCATCTGGCTTATACTTTCGCGTTTTCCGCAAACTTGTTGGCCAGATCCTGGGTTTTTTTCGTGTTTTAATCACGTAGTAATGTGGTACAACACTGAAGCAGTCAATTAAACCTGGTTTCGATCAATATTTTAGAGGATAACACCGGTTAGGTCTGGGTTAGGTCTGGGATATGCGCGCATCTGGCTTATACTTTCGCCTTTTTCGCAAACTTGTTAGCCAGATCCTGGGTTTTTTTCGTGTTTGAATCACGTAGTAATGTGGTGTACAACACTGAAGCAGTCAATTAAACCTGGTTTCGATCAATATTTTAGAGGATAACACCGGTTAGGTCTGGGTTAGGTCTGGGATATGACCGCATCTGGCTCATGATTTGGCCTTCTTCGCATACTTGTTGGCCAGATCCTGGGTTTTTTTCGTGTTTGAATCGCGTAGTAATGTGGTACAACACTGAAGCAGTCAATTAAACCTGGTTTCGATCATTATTTTAGAGGATAACACCGGTTAGGTCTGGGATATGCGCGCATCTGGCTTATACTTTCGCCTTTTTCGCAAACTTGTTGGCTAGATCCTGGGTTTTTTTCGGGTTTGAATCTCGTAGTAATGTGGTACCACACAGAAACAGTCCATTAAACCTGGTTTCAGACAGTATTTTAGAGGATAACACCGGTTAGGTATGGGTTTCGTCTGGGTTATGCCCGCATCAGGCTCATGATTTGGCCTTCTTCGCATACTTGTTGGCCAGATCCTGGGTTTTTTTCGTGTCGAATCACGTAGTAATGTGGTACAACACTGAAGCAGTCAATTAAACCTGGTTTCGATCAATATTTTAGAGGATAACACCGGTTAGGTCTGGCTTAGGTCTGGGATATGACCGCATCTGGCTCATGATTTGGACTTCTTCGCATACTTGTGGCCAGATCCTGGGATTTTTCGTGTTTGAAACACGTAGTAATGTGGTATCACACTGAAGCAGTCAATTAAACCTGGCTTCGATCAATATTTTAGAGGTTAACACCGGTTAGGTCTGGGATATGCGCGCATCTGGCTTATACTTTCGCCTATTTCGCAAACTTGTTGGCGAGATCCTGAGTTTTTTTCGGGTTTGAATCACGTAGTAATGTGGTACCACACAGAAACAGTCCATTAAACCTGGATTCGATCAATATTTTAGAGGATAACACCGGTTAGGTCTGGGATATGCGCCCATCTGGCTTATACTTTCGCCTTTTTCGCAAACTTGTTGGCCAGATCCTGGGTTTTTTTCGTGTTTGAATCACGTAGTAATGTGGTACCACACTGAAGCAGTCAATTAAACCTGGTTTTGATCAATATTTTAGAGGATAACACCGGTTAGGTCTGAGTTAGGTCTGGGTTATGCCCGCATCTGGCTCATGATTTGGCCTTCTTCGCATACTTGTTGGCCAGATCCTGGGTTTTTTTCGTGTTTGAATCACGTAGTAATGTGGTAACACACTGAAGCAGTCAATTAAACCTGGATTCGATCATTATTTTCGAGGATAACACCGGTTAGGTCTGGGTTAGGTCTGGGTTATGTCCGCATCTGGCTCATGATTTTGCCTTCTTCGCATACTTGTTGGCCAGATCCTGGGTCTTTTTCGTGTTTGAATCACGTAGTAATGTGGTACAACACTGAAGCAGTCAATTAAACCTGGTTTCGATCAATATTTTAGAGGATAACACCGGTTAGGTCTGGGTTAGGTCTGGGATATGACCGCATCTGGCTTATACTTTCGCCTTTTTCGCAAACTTGTTAGCCAGATCCTGGGGTTTTTTCGTGTTTGAATCACGTAGTAATGTGGTACAACACTGAAGCAGTCAATTAAACCTGGTTTCGATCAATATTTTAGAGGATAACACCGGTTAGGTCTGAGTTAGGTCTGGGTTATGCCCGCATCTGGCTCATGATTTGGCCTTCTTCGCATACTTGTTGGCCAGATCCTGGGTTTTTTTCGTGTTTGAATCACGTAGTAATGTGGTAACACACTGAAGCAGTCAATTAAACCTGGATTCGATCATTATTTTCGAGGATAACACCGGTTAGGTCTGGGTTAGGTCTGGGTTATGTCCGCATCTGGCTCATGATTTTGCCTTCTTCGCAAACTTGTTGGCGAGATCCTGAGTTTTTTTCGGGCTTGAATCACGTAGTAATGTGGTACCACACTGAAGCAGTCAATTAAACCTGGTTTCGATCAATATTTTAGAGGATAACACCGGTTAGGTCTGGGATATGCGCGCATCTGGCTCATACTTTCGCCTTTTTCGCAAATTTGTTGGCTAGATCCTGGGTTTTTTTCGGGTTTGAATCTCGTAGTAATGTGGTAACACACTCAAGCAGTAAATTAAACCTGGTTTCGATCAATATTTTAGAGGATAACACCGGTTAGGTCTGGGTTAGGTCTGGGATATGCGCCCATCTGGCTTATACTTTCGCGTTTTCCGCAAACTTGTTGGCCAGATCCTGGGTTTTTTTCGTGTTTTAATCACGTAGTAATGTGGTACAACACTGAAGCAGTCAATTAAACCTGGTTTCGATCAATATTTTAGAGGATAACACCGGTTAGGTCTGGGTTAGGTCTGGGATATGCGCGCATCTGGCTTATACTTTCGCCTTTTTCGCAAACTTGTTAGCCAGATCCTGGGTTTTTTTCGTATTTGAATCACGTAGTAATGTGGTGTACAACACTGAAGCAGTCAATTAAACCTGGTTTCGATCAATATTTTAGAGGATAACACCGGTTAGGTCTGGGTTAGGTCTGGGATATGACCGCATCTGGCTCATGATTTGGCCTTCTTCGCATACTTGTTGGCCAGATCCTGGGTTTTTTTCGTGTTTGAATCACGTAGTAATGTGGTACAACACTGAAGCAGTCAATTAAACCTGGTTTCGATCATTATTTTAGAGGATAACACCGGTTAGGTCTGGGATATGCGCGCATCTGGCTTATACTTTCGCCTTTTTCGCAAACTTGTTGGCTAGATCCTGGGTTTTTTTCGGGTTTGAATCTCGTAGTAATGTGGTACCACACAGAAACAGTCCATTAAACCTGGTTTCAGACAGTATTTTAGAGTATAACACCGGTTAGGTATGGGTTTCGTCTGGGTTATGCCCGCATCAGGCTCATGATTTGGCCTTCTTCGCATACTTGTTGGCCAGATCCTGGGTTTTTTTCGTGTTTGAATCACGTAGTAATGTGGTACAACACTGAAGCAGTCAATTAAACCTGGTTTCGATCAATATTTTAGAGGATAACACCGGTTAGGTCTGAGTTAGGTCTGGGTTATGCCCGCATCTGGCTCATGATTTGAACATCTTCGCATACTTTTTGGCCAGATCCTGGGTTTTTTTTCGTGTTTGAATCACGTAGTAATGTGGTAACACATTGAAGCAGTCAATTAAACCTGGTTTCGATCAATATTTTAGAGGATAACACCGGTCAGGTCTGGGATATGCACGCATCTGGCTTATACTTACGCCTTTTTCGCAAACTTGTTGGCTAGATCCTGGGTTTTATTCGGGTTTGAATCTCGTAGTAATGTGGTACCACACAGAAGCAGTCCATTAAACCTGGATTCGGACAGTATTTTAGCGGATAACACCGGTTAGGTATGGGTTTCGTCTGGGTTATGCCCGCATCTGGCTCATGATTTTGCCTTTTTCGCAAACTTGTTGGCCAGATCCTGGGTTTTTTTCGTGTTTGAATCACGTAGTAATGTGGTAACACACTGGATCAGTCAATTAAACCTGGTTTCGATCAATGTTTTAGAGGATAACACCGGTTAGGTCTGGGTGAGGTCTGGGATATGCCCGCATCTGGCTCATGATTTGGCCTTCTTCGCATACTTTTTGGCCAGATCCTGGGTTTTTTTTCGTGTTTGAATCACGTAGTAATGTGGTAACACATTGAAGCAGTCAATTAAACCTGGTTTCGATCAATATTTTAGAGGATAACACCGGTCAGGTCTGGGATATGCACGCATCTGGCTTATACTTACGCCTTTTTCGCAAACTTGTTGGCTAGATCCTGGGTTTTATTCGGGCTTGAATCACGTAGTAATGTGGTACCACACTGAAGCAGTCAATTAAACCTGGTTTCGATCAATATTTTAGAGGATAACACCGGTCAGGTCTGGGATATGCACGCATCTGGCTTATACTTACGCCTTTTTCGCAAACTTGTTGGCCAGATCCTGGGTCTTTTTCGTGTTTGAATCACGTAGTAATGTGGTAACACACTGAAGCAGTCAATTAAACCTGGTTTCGATCAATATTTTAGAGGATAACACCGGTTAGGTCTGGGATATGCGCGCATCTGGCTCACACTTTCGCCTTTTTCGCAAATTTGTTGGCTAGATCCTGGGTTTTTTTCGGGTTTGAATCTCGTAGTAATGTGGTAACACACTCAAGCAGTAAATTAAACCTGGTTTCGGTCAATATTTTAGAGGATAACACCGGTTAGGTCTGGGATATGCGCCCATCTGGCTTATACTTTCGCGTTTTTCGCAAACTTGTTGGCCAGATCCTGGGTTTTTTTCGTGTTTTAATCACGTAGTAATGTGGTACAACACTGAAGCAGTCAATTAAACCTGGTTTCGATCAATATTTTAGAGGATAACACCGGTTAGGTCTGGGTTAGGTCTGGGATATGCGCGGATCTGGCTTATACTTTCGCCTTTTTCGCAAACTTGTTAGCCAGATCCTGGGTTTTTTTCGTGTTTGAATCACGTAGTAATGTGGTACAACACTGAAGCAGTCAATTAAACCTGGTTTCGATCATTATTTTAGGGGATAACACCGGTTAGGTCTGGGATATGCGCGCATCTGGCTTATACTTTCGCCATTTTCGCAAACTGGTTGGCTAGATCCTGGGTTTTTTTCGGGTTCGAATCTCGTAGTAATGTGGTACCACACAGAAACAGTCCATTAAACCTGGTTTCAGACAGTATTTTAGAGGATAACACCGGTTAGGTATGGGTTTCGTCTGGGTTATGCCCGCATCAGGCTCATGATTTGGCCTTCTTCGCATACTTGTTGGCCAGATCCTGGGTTTTTTTCGTGTTTGAATCACGTAGTAATGTGGTAACACACTGAAGCAGTCAATTAAACCTGGTTTCGATCAATATTCTAGACGATAACACCGGTTAGGTCTGGGTTATGCCCGCATCTGGCTTATACTTTCGCCTTTTTCGCAAATTTGTTGGCTAGATCCTGGGTTTTTTTCGTGTTTTAATCACGTAGTAATGTGGTACAACACTGAAGCAGTCAATTAAACCTGGTTTCGATCAATATTTTAGAGGATAACACCGGTTAGGTCTGGGTTAGGTCTGGGATATGCGCGGATCTGGCTTATACTTTCGCCTTTTTCGCAAACTTGTTGGCTAGATCCTGGGTTTTTTTCGGGTTTGAATCTCGTAGTAATGTGGTACCACACAGAAACAGTCCATTAAACCTGGTTTCAGACAGTATTTTAGAGGATAACACCGGTTAGGTATGGGTTTCGTCTGGGTTATGCCCGCATCAGGCTCATGATTTGGCCTTCTTCGCATACTTGTTGGCCAGATCCTGGGTCTTTTTCGTGTTTGAATCACGTAGTAATGTGGTACAACACTGAAGCAGTCAATTAAACCTGGTTTCGATCAATATTTTAGAGGATAACACCGGTTAGGTCTGGGTTAGGTCTGGGATATGACCGCATCTGGCTCAAGATTTGGCCTTCTTCGCATACTTGTTGGCCAGATCCTGGGTTTTTTTCGTGTTTGAATCACGTAGTAATGTGGTACAACACTGAAGCAGTCAATTAAACCTGGTTTCGATCATTATTTTAGAGGATAACACCGGTTAGGTCTGGGATATGCGCGCATCTGGCTTATACTTTCGCCTTCTTCGCATACTTGTTGGCCAGATCCTGGGTTTTTTTCGTGTTTGAATCACGTAGTAATGTGGTAACACACTGAAGCAGTCAATTAAACCTGGTTTCGATCAATATTCTAGACGATAACACCGGTTAGGTCTGGGTTAGGTCAGGGTTATGCCCGCATCTGGCTCATGATTTGACCTTCTTCGCATACTTTTTGGCCAGATCCTGGGTTTTTTTTCGTGTTTGAATCACGTAGTAATGTGGTAACTCATTGAAGCAGTCAATTAAACCTGGTTTCGATCAATATTTTAGAGGATAACACCGGTCAGGTCTGGGATATGCACGCATCTGGCTTATACTTTCGCATTTTCGCAAACTTGTTGGCTAGATCCTGGGTTTTATTCGGGTTTGAATCTCGTAGTAATGTGGTACCACACAGAAGCAGTCCATTAAACCTGGATTCGGACAGTATTTTAGCGGATAACACCGGTTAGGTATGGGTTTCGTCTGGGTTATGCCCGCATCTGGCTCATGATTTTGCCTTTTTCGCAAACTTGTTGGCCAGATCCTGGGTTTTTTTCGTGTTTGAATCACGTAGTAATGTGGTAACACACTGGATCAGTCAATTAAACCTGGTTTCGATCAATGTTTTAGAGGATAACACCGGTTAGGTCTGGGTGAGGTCTGGGATATGCCCGCATCTGGCTCATGATTTGGCCTTCTTCGCATACTTGTTGGCCAGATCCTGGGTCTTTTTCGTGTTTGAATCACGTAGTAATGTGGTAACACACTGAAGCAGTCAATTAAACCTGGTTTCGATCAATATTTTAGAGGATAACACCGATTAGGTCTGGGATATGCGCGCATCTGGCTCATACTTTCGCCTTTTTCGCTAACTTGTTGGCTAGATCCTGGGTTTTTTTTCGTGTTTGAATCACGTAGTAATGTGGTAACACATTGAAGCAGTCAATTAAACCTGGTTTCGATCAATATTTTAGAGGATAACACCGGTTAGGTCTGGGATATGCACGCATCTGGCTTATACTTTCGCCTTTTTCGCAAACTTGTTGGCTAGATCCTGGGTTTTATTCGGGTTTGAATCTCGTAGTAATGTGGTACCACACAGAAGCAGTCCATTAAACCTGGATTCGGACAGTATTTTAGCGGATAACTCCGGTTAGGTATGGGTTTCGTCTGGGTTATGCCCGCATCTGGCTCATGATTTTGCCTTTTTCGCAAACTTGTTGGCCAGATCCTGGGTTTTTTTTGTGTTTGAATCACGTAGTAATGTGGTAACACACTGGATCAGTCAATTAAACCTGGTTTCGATCAATGTTTTAGAGGATAACACCGGTTAGGTCTGGGTTAGGTCTGGGATATGCGCCCATCAGGCTTATACTTTCGCCTTTTTCGCAAACTTGTTGGCCAGATCCTGGGTTTTTTTCGTGTTTGAATCACGTAGTAATGTGGTACCACATTGAAGCAGTCAATTAAACCTGGTTTCGATGAATATTTTAGAGGATAACACCGGTTAGGTCTGGGTTAGGTCTGGGATATGCGCGCATCTGACTTATACTTTCGCCCTTTTCGCAAACTTGTTGGCTAGATTCTGGGTTTTTGCGGGTTTGAATCACGTAGTAATGTGGTACCACACAGAAACAGTCCATTAAACCTGGATTCGGACAGTATTTTAGCCGATAACACCGGTTATGTCTGGGCTTCGTCTAGGTTCTGCCCGCATCTGGCTCATGATTTTGCCTTCTTCGCATACTTGTTGGCCAGATCCTGGGTTTTTTTCGTGTTTGAATCACGTAGTAATGTGGTAACACACTGAAGCAGTCAATTAAACCTGGTTTCGATCAATATTTTAGAGGATAACACCGGTTAGGTCTGAGTTAGGTCTGGGTTACGCCCGCACCTGGCTAATGATTTTGCCTTCATCGCATACTTGTTGGATAGATCCTGGGTTTTTTCGGGTTTGAATCACGTAGTAATGTGGTACCACACAGAAACAGTCCATTAAACCTGGATTCGGACAGTATTTTTGCCGATAACACCGGTTAGGTCTGGGTTAGGTCTGGGATATGCGCGCATCTGGCTTATACTTTCGCCTTTTTCGGAAACTTGTTGGCCAGATCCTGGGTTTTTTTCGTGTTTGAATCACGTAGTAATGTGGTAACACACTGAAGCAGTCAATTAAACCTGGTTTCGATCAATATTTTAGAGGATAACACCGGTTAGGTCTGAGTTAGGTCTGGGTTATGCCCGCACCTGGCTAATGATTTTGCCTTCATCGCATACTTGTTGGATAGATCCTGGGTTTTTTTCGGGTTTGAATCACGTAGTAATGTGGTACCACACAGAAACAGTCCATTAAACCTGGATTCGGACAGTATTTTTGCCGATAACACCGGTTAGGTCTGGGTTAGGTCTGGGATATGCGCGCATCTGGCTTATACTTTCGCCTTTTTCGCAAACTTGTTGGCCAGATCCTGGGTTTTTTTCGTGTTTGAATGACGTAGTAATGTGGTAACACACTGAAGCAGTCAACTAAACCTGGTTTCGATCAATATTTTAGAGGACAACACCCGTTAGGTGTGGGTTAGGTCTGGGTTATACCAGCATCTGGCCCATGATTTCGCCTTCTTCGCATACGTGTTGGCCAGATCCTGGGTTTTTTTCGTGCTTGAATCACGTAGTAATGTGGTAACACACTGAAGCAGTCAATTAATCCTGGTTTTGATCAATATTTTAGAGGATAACACCGGTTAGGTCTGGGTTAAGTCTGGGATATGCGCGCATCTGGCTTATACTTTCGCCTTTTTCGCAAACTTGTTGGCCAGATCCTGGGTTTTTTCGTGTTTGAGTCACGTAGTAATGTGGTAACACACTGAAGCAGTCAATTAAACGTGGATTCGATCAATGTTTTAGAGGATAACACCGGTTAGGTCTGGATTAGGTCTGGGATTTGCGCGCATCTGGCTTATACTTTCGCCTTTTTCGCAAACTTGTTGGCTAGATCCTGGGTTTTTTCGGGTTTGAATCACGTAGTAATGTGGTACCACACAGAAGCAGTCCATTAAACCTGGTTTCGATCAATATTTTAGAGGATAACACCGGTTAGGTCGGGGTTAGGTCTGGGATATGCGCGCATCTGGCTTATACTTTCGCCTTTTTCGCAAACTTGTTGGCTAGATCCTGGGTTTTTTTTCGGGTTTGAATCACGTAGTAATGTGGTAACACACAGAAACAGTCCATTAAACCTGGATTCGGACAGTATTTCAGCGGATAACACCGGTTAGGTCTGGGTTAGGTCTGGGATATGCGCGCATCTGGCTTATACTTTCGCCTTTTTCGCAAACTTGTTGGCTAGATCCTGGGTTTTTTTCGTGTTTGAATCACGTAGTACTGTGGTAACACACTGAAACAGTCAACTAAACCTGGTTTCGATCAATATTTTAGAGGATAACACCGGTTAGGTGTGGGTTAGGTCTGGGTTATACCAGCATCTGGCCCATGATTTCGCCTTCTTCGCATACGTGTTGGCCAGATCCTGGGTTTTTTTCGTGTTTGAATCACGTAGTAATGTGGTACCACATTGAAGCAGTCAATTAAACCTGGTTTCGATGAATATTTTAGAGGATAACACCGGTTAGGTCTGGGTTAGGTCTGGGATATGCGCGCATCTGACTTATACTTTCGCCCTTTTCGCAAACTTGTTGGCTAGATCCTGGGTTTTATTCGGGTTTGAATCTCGTAGTAATGTGGTACCACACAGAAGCAGTCCATTAAACCTGGATTCGGACAGTATTTTAGCGGATAACTCCGGTTAGGTATGGGTTTCGTCTGGGTTATGCCCGCATCTGGCTCATGATTTTGCCTTTTTCGCAAACTTGTTGGCCAGATCCTGGGTTTTTTTTGTGTTTGAATCACGTAGTAATGTGGTAACACACTGAAACAGTCAACTAAACCTGGTTTCGATCAATATTTTAAAGGATAACACCGGTTAGGTCTGGGTTAGGTCTGGGTTATACCAGCATCTGGCTCATGATTTCGCCTTCTTCGCATACGTGTTGGCCAGATCCTGGGTTTTTTTCGTGTTTGAATCACGTAGTAATGTGGTAGCACACTGAAGCAGTCAATTAATCCTGGCCTCGATCAATATTTTACAGGATAACACCGGTTAGGTCTGGGTTAAGTCTGGGATATGCGCGCATCTGGCTTATGCTTTCGCCCTTTTCGCAAACTTGTTGGCTAGATCCTGGGTTTTTTCGTCTTTGAATCACGTAGTAATGTGGTAACACACTGAATCAGTCAATTAAACCTGGTTTCGATCAATATTTTAGAGGATAACACCGGTTGGGTCTGGGTTAGGTCTGCGATATGCGCGCATCTGGCTTATACTTTCGCCCTTTTCGCAAACTTGTTGGCTAGATCATGGGTTTTTTTCGGGTTTGAATCACGTAGTAATGTGGTAACACACAGAAACAGTCCATTAAACCTGGATTCGATCAATGTTTTAGAGGATAACACCGGTTAGGTCTGGGTTAGGTCTGGGATATGCCCGCATCTGGCTCATGATTTGGCCTTCTTCGCATACTTGTTGGCCAGATCCTGGGTTTTTTTCGTGTTTGAATCACGTCGTAATGTGGTAACACACTGAAGCAGTCAATTAAACCTGGTTTCGAGCAATATTATAGAGGATAACACCGGTTAGGTCTGGGTTAGGTCTGGGATATGCGCCCATCTGGCTTATACTTTCGTCTTTTTCGCAAAATTGCTGGCCAGATCCGGGGTTTTTTTCGTGTTTGAATCACGCAGTAATGTGGTACAACACTGAAGCAGTCAACTAAACCTGGTTTCGATCAATATTTTAGGGAATAACACCGGTTAGGTCTGGGTTAGGTCTGGGATATGCGCGCATCTGGCTTATACTTTCGCCTTTTTCGCAAACTTGTTGGCTAGATCCTGGGTTTTTTCCGTGTTTGAATCACGTAGTAATGTGGTACAACACTGAAGCAGTCAATTAAACCTGGTTTCGATCAATATTTTAGAGGATTACATCGGTTAGGTCTGGGATATTCGCCCATCTGGCTTATACTTTCGCCTTTTTCGCAAACTTGTTGGCCAGATCCTGGGTTTTTTTCGTGTTTGAAACACGTAGTAATGTGGTACAACACTGAAGCAGTCTATTAAACCTTGTTTCGATCAATATTTTAGTGGATAACACCGGTTAGGTCTGGGATATGCGCGCATCTGGCTTATACTTTCGCCATTTTCGCAAACTTGTTGGCTAGATCCTGGGTTTTTTTTCGGGTTCGAATCACGTAGTAATGTGGTACCACACAGAAACAGTCCAATAAACCCGGATTCGATCAATGTTTTAGAGGATAACACCGGTTAGGTCTGGGTTAGGTCTGGGATATGCGCGCATCTGGCTTATACTTTCGCCATTTTCGCAAACTTGTTGGCTAGATCCTGGGTTTTTTTCGGGTTTGAATCACGTAGTAATGTGGTACCACACAGAAACAGTCCAATAAACCCGGATTCGATCAATGTTTTAGAGGATAACACCGGTTAGGTCTGGGTTAGGTCTGGTTTATGCCCGCATCTGGCTAATGATTTTGCCTTCTTCGCATACTTGTTGGCCAGATCCTGGGTTTTTTTCGTGTTTGAATCACGTAGTAATGTGGTAACACACTGAATCAGTCATTTAAACCTGGTTTCGATCAATGTTTTAGAGGATAACACCGGTTAGGTCTGGGTTAGGTCTGGGATATGCCCGCATCTGGCTAATGATTTTGCCTTCTTCGCATACTTGTTGGCCAGATCCTGGGTTTTTTTCGTGTTTGAATCACGCAGTAATGTGGTAACACACTGAAGCAGTCAATTAAACCTGGTTTCGATCAATATTTTAGAGGATAACACCTGTTAGGTCTGGGATATGCGCGCATCTGGCCTATACTTTCCCCTTTTTCGCAAACTTGTTGGCCAGATCCTGGGTTTTTTTCGTGTTTGAATCACGTAGTAATGTGGTAACACACTGGAGCAGTCATTTAAACCTGGTTTCGATCAATATATTAGAGGATAACACCGGTTAGGTCTGGGAAATGCGCGCATCTGTCTTATACTTCCGCCTTTTTCGCAAACTTGTTGGCTAGATCCTGGGTTTTTTTCGGGTTTGAATCTCGTAGTAATGTGGTACCACACAGAAACAGTCCATTAAACCTGGTTACGGACAGTATTTTAGAGGATAACACCGGTTAGGTCTGGGATATGCGCGCATCTGGCTTATACTTTCGCCTTTTTCGCAAACTTGTTGGCCAGATCTTGGGTTTTTTTCGTGTTTGAATCACGCAGTAATGTGGTAACACACTGAAGCAGTCAATTAAACCTGGTTTCGATCAATATTTTAGAGGATAACACCGGTTAGGTCTGGGATATGCGCGCATCTGGCTTATACTTTCGCCTTTTTCGCAAACTTGTTGGCCAGATCGTGGGTTTTTTTCGTGTTTGAATCACGTAGTAATGTGGTACCACATTGAAGCAGTCAATTAAACCTGGTTTCGATCAATATTTTAGAGGATAACACCGGTTAGGTCTGGGTTAGGTCTGGGATATGCGCGCATCTGGCTTATACTTTCGCCTTTTTCGCAAATTTGTTGGCTAGATCCTGGGTTTTTTCGTCTTTGAATCACGTAGTAATGTGGTAACACACTGAAGCAGTCAATTAAACCTGCTTTCGATCAATATTTTAGAGGATAACACCGGTTAGGTCTGGGTTAGGTCTGGGATATGCGCGCATCTGGCTTATACTTTCGCCTTTTTCGCAAACCTGTTGACTGGATCCTGGGTTTTTTTCGGGTTTGAATCACGTAGTAATGTGGTAACACACTGAAGCAGTCAATTAAACCTGGTTTCGAGCAATATTTTAGAGGATAACACCGGTTAGGTCTGGGTTAGGTCTGGGATATGCGCCCATCTGGCTTATACTTTCGTCTTTTTCGCAAAATTGCTGCCCAGATCCGGGGTTTTTTTCGTGTTTGAATCACGTAGTAATGTGGTACAACACTGAAGCAGTCAACTAAACCTGGTTTCGATCAATATTTTAGGGAATAACACCGGTTAGGTCTGGGTTAGGTCTGGGATATGCGCGCATCTGGCTTATACTTTCGCCTTTTTCGCAAACTTGTTGGCTAGATCCTGGGTTTTTTCCGTGTTTGAATCACGTAGTAATGTGGTACAACACTGAAGCAGTCAATTAAACCTGGTTTCGATCAATATTTTAGAGGATTACATCGGTTAGGTCTGGGATATTCGCCCATCTTGGCTTATACTTTCGCCTTTTTCGCAAACTTGTTGGCCAGATCCTGGGTTTTTTTCGTGTTTGAAACACGTAGTAATGTGGTACAACACTGAAGCAGTCAATTAAACCTTGTTTCGATCAATATTTTAGTGGATAACACCGGTTAGGTCTGGGATATGCGCGCATCTGGCTTATACTTTCGCCATTTTCGCAAACTTGTTGGCTAGATCCTGGGTTTTTTTTCGGGTTCGAATCACGTAGTAATGTGGTACCACACAGAAACAGTCCAATAAACCCGGATTCGATCAATGTTTTAGAGGATAACACCGGTTAGGTCTGGGTTAGGTCTGGGATATGCGCGCATCTGGCTTATACTTTCGCCATTTTCGCAAACTTGTTGGCTAGATCCTGGGTTTTTTTCGAGTTTGAATCACGTAGTAATGTGGTACCACACAGAAACAGTCCAATAAACCCGGATTCGATCAATGCTTTAGAGGATAACACCGGTTAGGTCTGGGTTAGGTCTGGTTTATGCCCGCATCTGGCTAATGATTTTGCCTTCTTCGCATACTTGTTGGCCAGATCCTGGGTTTTTTTCGTGTTTGAATCACGTAGTAATGTGGTAACACACTGAATCAGTCATTTAAACCTGGTTTCGATCAATGTTTTAGAGGATAACACCGGTTAGGTCTGGGTTAGCTCTGGGATATGCCCGCATCTGGCTAATGATTTTGCCTTCTTCGCATACTTGTTGGCCAGATCCTGGGTTTTTTTCGTGTTTGAATCACGCAGTAATGTGGTAACACACTGAAGCAGTCAATTAAACCTGGTTTCGATCAATATTTTAGAGGATAACACCGGTTAGGTCTGGGATATGCGCGCATCTGGCTTATACTTTCGCCTTTTTCGCAAACTTGTTGGCCAGATCTTGGGTTTTTTTCGTGTTTGAATCACGTAGTAATGTGGTAACACACTGAATCAGTCATTTAAACCTGGTTTCGATCAATGTTTTAGAGGATAACACCGGTTAGGTCTGGGTTAGCTCTGGGATATGCCCGCATCTGGCTAATGATTTTGCCTTCTTCGCATACTTGTTGGCTAGATCCTGGGTTTTTTTCGGGTTTGAATCTCGTAGTAATGTGGTACCACACAGAAACAGTCCATTAAACCTGGTTACGGACAGTATTTTAGAGGATAACACCGGTTAGGTCTGGGATATGCGCGCATCTGGCTTATACTTTCGCCTTTTTCGCAAACTTGTTGGCCAGATCTTGGGTTTTTTTCGTGTTTGAATCACGCAGTAATGTGGTAACACACTGAAGCAGTCAATTAAACCTGGTTTCGATCAATATTTTAGAGGATAACACCGGTTAGGTCTGGGATATGCGCGCATCTGGCTTATACTTTCGCCTTTTTCGCAAACTTGTTGGCCAGATCGTGGGTTTTTTTCGTGTTTGAATCACGTAGTAATGTGGTACCACATTGAAGCAGTCAATTAAACCTGGTTTCGATCAATATTTTAGAGGATAACACCGGTTAGGTCTGGGTTAGGTCTGGGATATGCGCGCATCTGGCTTATACTTTCGCCTTTTTCGCAAATTTGTTGGCTAGATCCTGGGTTTTTTCGTCTTTGAATCACGTAGTAATGTGGTAACACACTGAAGCAGTCAATTAAACCTGCTTTCGATCAATATTTTAGAGGATAACACCGGTTAGGTCTGGGTTAGGTCTGGGATATGCGCGCATCTGGCTTATACTTTCGCCTTTTTCGCAAACCTGTTGACTGGATCCTGGGTTTTTTCGGGTTTGAATCACGTAGTAATGTGGTACCACACAGAAGCAGTCCATTAAACCTGGATTCGGACAGTATTTTATAGTATAACACCGGTTAGGTCTGGGTTAGGTCTGGGATATGCGCGCATCTGGCTTATACTTTCGCCTTTTTCGGAAACTTGTTGGCCAGATCTTGGGTTTTTTTCGTGTTTGAATCACGCAGTAATGTGGTAACACACTGAAGCAGTCAATTAAACCTGGTTGCGATCAATATTTTAGAGGATAACACCGGTTAGGTCTGGGTTAGGTCTAGGATATGCGCGCATCTGGCTTATACTTTCGCCCTTCTCGCAAACTTGTTGGCTAGATCCTGGGTTTTTTTCGGGTTTGAATCACGTAGTAATGTGGTACCACATAGAAACAGTCCATTAAACCTGGTTTCGGACAGTATTTTAGAGAATAACACCGGATAGGTCTGGGTTTCGTCTGGGTTATGCCCGCATCTGGCTCATGATTTTGCCTTCTTCGCATACTTGTTGGCCAGATCCTGGGTTTTGTTCGTGTTTGAATCACGTAGTAATGTGGTACCACACAGAAGCAGTCCATTAAACCTGGATTCGGACAGTATTTTAGCGGATAACACCGGTTAGGTCTGGGTTAGGTCTGGGATATGCGCCCATCTGGCTTATACTTTCGTCTTTTTCGCAAACTTGTTGGCCAGATCCTGGGTTTATTTCGTGTTTGAATCACGTAGTAATGTGGTAACACACTCAAGCAGTCAATTAAACCTGGTTTCGATCAATATTTTAGAGGATAACACCGGTTAGGTCTGGGATATGCGCGCATCTGGCTTATACTTTCGCCGTTTTCGCAAACTTGTTGGCTAGATCTTGGGTTTTTTCGTCTTTGAATCACGTAGCAATGTGGTAACACACTGAAGCAGTCAATTAAACCTGGTTTCGATCAATGTTATAGAGGATAACACCGGTTTGGTCTGGGTTAGGTCTGGGATATGCGCCCATCTGGCTTATACTTTCGCCTTTTTTGCAAACTTGTTGGCCAGATCCTGGGTTTTTTTCGTGTTTGAATCACGTAGTAATGTGGTACCACATTGAAGCAGTCAATTAAACCTGGTTTCGATCAATTTTTTAGAGGATACCTCCGGTTAGGTCTGGGTTAGGTCTGGGTTATGCCTGCATCTGGCTTATACCTTCGCCATTTTCGCAAACTTGTTGGCCAGATCCTGGGTTTTTTTCGTGTTTGAATCACGTAGTAATGTGGTAACACACTGAAGCAGTCCATTAAACCTGGATTCGGACAGTATTTTAGCGGATAACACCGGTTAGGTCTGGGTTTCGTCTGGGTTATGCCCGCATCTGGCTCATGATTTGACCTTCTTCGCATACTTGCTGGCCAGATCCTGGGTTTTTTTCGTGTTTGAATCACGTAGTAATGTGGTAACACACTGAAGCAGTCAATTAAACCTGGTTTCGAACAATGTCATAGAGGATAACACCGGTTAGGTCTGGGTTAGGTCTGGGATATGCGCGCATCTGGCTTATACTTTCGCCTTTTTCGCAAACTTGTTGGCCAGATCGTGGGTTTTTTTCGTGTTTGAATCACGTAGTAATGTGGTACCACATTGAAGCAGTCAATTAAACCTGGTTTCGATCAATATTTTAGAGGATAACACCGGTTAGGTCTGGGTTAAGTTTGGGATATGCGTGCATCTGGCTTATACTTTCGCCTTTTTCGCAAACTTGTTGGCTACATCCTGGGTTTTTTCGTCTTTGAATCACGTAGTAATGTGGTAACACACTGAAGCAGACAATTAAACCAGCTTTCGATCAATATTTTAGAGGATAACACCGGTTAGGTCTGGGTTAGGTCTGGGATATGCGCGCATCTGGCTTATACTTTCGCCTTTTTCGCAAACCTGTTGACTGGATCCTGGGTTTTTTCGGGTTTGAATCACGTAGTAATGTGGTACCACACAGAAACAGTCCATTAAACCTGGTTACGGACAGTATTTTAGAGGATAACACCGGTTAGGTCTGGGATATGCGCGCATCTGGCTTGTACTTTCGCCTTTTTCGCAAACTTGTTGGCCAGATCCTGGGTTTTTTTCGTGTTTGAATCACGTAGTAATGTGGTAACACACTGAAGCAGTCAATTAAACCTCGTTTCGATCAATGTTTTAGAGGATAACACCGGTTAGGTCTGGGATATGCGCGCATCTGGCTTATACTTTCGCCTTTTTCGCAAACTTGTTGGCTAGATCCTGGGTTTTTTTCGTGTTTGAATCGCGTAGTAATGTGGTACCAGACAGAAGCATTCCATTAAACCTCGATTCGGACAGTATTTTAGCGGATAACACCGGTTAGGTCTGGGTTTCGTCTGGGTTATGCCCGCATCTGGCTAATGAATTTGCCTTCTTCGCATACTTGTTGGCCAGATCCTGGGTTTCTTTCGTGTTTGAATCACGTAGTAATGTGGTAACACACTGAAGCAGTCAATTAAACCTGGTTTCGATCAATATTTTAGAGGATAACACCGGTTAGGTCTGGGTTAGGTCTGGGATATGCCCGCGTCTGGCTTATACCTTCGCCTTTTTCGCAAACTTGTTGGCCAGATCCTGGGTTTTTTTCGTGTTTGAATCACGTAGTAATGTGGTACCACATTGAAGCAGTCAATTAAACCTGGTTTCGATCAATATTTTAGAGGATAACACCGGTTAGGTCTGGGTTAGGTCTGGGATATGCACGCATCTGGCTTATACTTTCGCCTTTTTCGCAAACTTGTTGGCTAGATCCTGGGTTTTTTCGTCTTTGAATCACGTAGTAATGTGGTAACACACTGGAGCAGTCAATTAAACCTGCTTTCGATCAATATTTTAGAGGATAACACCGGTTAGGTCTGGGTTAGGTCTAGGATATGCGCGCATCTGGCTTATACTTTCGCCCTTTTCGCAAACTTGTTGGCTAGATCCTGGGTTTTTTTCGGGTTTGAATCACGTAGTAATGTGGTACCACATAGAAACAGTCCATTAAACCTGGTTTCGGACAGTATTTTAGAGAATAACACCGGATAGGTCTGGGTTTCGTCTGGGTTATGCCCGCATCTGGCTCATGATTTTGCCTTCTTCGCATACTTGTTGGCCAGATCCTGGGTTTTTTTCGTGTTTGAATCACGTAGTAATGTGGTACCGCACAGAAGCAGTCCATTAAACCTGGATTCGGACAGTATTTTAGCGGATAACACCGGTTAGGTCTGGGTTTCGTCTGGGTTATGCCCGCATCTGGCTCATGATTTTGCCTTCTTCGCATACTTGTTGGCCAGATCCTGGGTTTTTTTCGTGTTTGAATCACGTAGTAATGTGGTACCGCACAGAAGCAGTCCATTAAACCTGGATTCGGACAGTATTTTAGCGGATAACACCGGTTAGGTCTGGGTTTCGTCTGGGTTCTGCCCGCATCTGGCTAATGAATTTGCCTTCTTCGCATACTTGTTGGCCAGATCCTGGGTTTTGTTCGTGTTTGAATCACGTAGTAATGTGGTACCACACAGAAGCAGTCCATTAAACCTGGATTCGGACAGTATTTTAGCGGATAACACCGGTTAGGTCTGGGTTAGGTCTGGGATATGCGCCCATCTGGCTTATACTTTCGCCATTTCGCAAACTTGTTGGCCGGATCCTGGGTTTATTTCGTGTTTGAATCACGTAGTAATGTGGTAACACACTGAAGCAGTCAATTAAACCTGCTTTCGATCAATATTTTACAGGAGAACTCCGGCTAGGTCTGGGTTAGGTCTGGGATTTGCGCCCATCTGGCTTATACTTTCGCCTTTTTTGCAAACTTGTTGGCCAGATCCTGGGTTTTTTTCGTGTTTGAATCACGTAGTAATGTGGTACCACATTGAAGCAGTCAATTAAACCTGGTTTCGATCAATATTTTAGAGGATACCACCGGTTAGGTCTGGGTTAGGTCTGGGTTATGCCTGCATCTGGCTTATACCTTCGCCTTTTTCGCAAACTTGTTGGCCAGATCCTGGGTTTTTTTCGTGTTTGAATCACGTAGTAATGTGGTAACACACTGAAGCAGTCCATTAAACCTGGATTCGGACAGTATTTTAGCGGATAACACCGGTTAGGTCTGGGTTTCGTCTGGGTTATGCCCGCATCTGGCTCATGATTTGACCTTCTTCGCATACTTGTTGGCCAGATCCTGGGTTTTTTTCGTGTTTGAATCACGTAGTAATGTGGTAACACACTGAAGCAGTCAATTAAACCTGGTTTCGAACAATGTTATAGAGGATAACACCGGTTAGGTCTGGGTTAGGTCTGGGATATGCGCCCATCTGGCTTATACTTTCACCTTTTTTGCAAACTTGTTGGCCAGATCCTGGGTTTTTTTCGTGTTTGAATCACGTAGTAATGTGGTACCACACAGAAACAGTCCATTAAACCTGGGTTCGATCAATATTTTAGAGGATAACAGCTGTTAGGTCTGGGTTAGGTCTGGGTTATGCCCGCATCTGGCTTATACTTTCGCCTTTTAAGCAAACTTGTTGGCTAGATCCTGGGTTTTTTTCGGGTTTGAATCTCGTAGTAATGTGGTACCACACAGAAGCAGTCCATTAAACCTGGATTCGGACAGTATTTTAGCGGATAACACCGGTTAGGTCTGGGTTTCGTCTGGGTTATGCCCGCATATGGCTAATGAATTTGCCTTCTTCGCATACTTGTTGGCCAGATCCTGGGTTTTTTTCGTGTTTGAATCACGTAGTAATGTGGTACCACACAGAAACAGTCCATTAAACCTGGGTTCGATCAATATTTCAGAGGATAACAGCTGTTAGGTCTGGGTTAGGTCTGGGTTATGCCCGCATCTGGCTTATACTTTCGCCTTTTAAGCAAACTTGTTGGCTAGATCCTGGGCTTTTTTCGGGTTTGAATCTCGTAGTAATGTGGTACCGCACAGAAGCAGTCCATTAAACCTGGATTCGGACAGTATTTTAGCGGATAACACCGGTTAGGTCTGGGTTTCGGCTGGGTTATGCCCGCATATGGCTAATGAATTTGCCTTCTTCACATACTTGTTGGCCAGATCCTGGGTTTTTTTCGTGTTTGAATCACGTAGTAATGTGGTAACACACTGAAGCAGTCACATAAACCTGGTTTCGATCAATGTTTTAGAGGATAACACCGGTTAGGTCTGGGTTAGGTCTGGGATATGCGCGCATCTGGCTTATACTTTCGCCTTTTTCGCAAACTTGTTGGCTAGATCCTGGGTTTTTGTCGGGTTTGAATCACGTAGTAATGTGGTACCACACAGAAACAGTCCATTAAACCTGGATTCGGACAGTATTTTAGCGGATAACACCGGTTAGGTCTGGGTTGGGTCTGGGACATGCGCGCATCTGGCTTATACTTTCGCCTTTTTCGCAAACTTGTTGGCCAGATCCTGGGTTTTTTTCGTGTTTGAATCACGTAGTAATGTGGTAACACACTGAAGCAGTCAACTAAACCTGGTTTCGATCGATATTTTAGAGGATAACACCGGTTAGGTCTGGGTTAGGTCTGGGTTATACCAGCATCTGGCTAATGAATTTGCCTTCTTCGCATACTTGTTGGCCAGATCCTGGGTCTTTTCGTGTTTGAATCACGTAGTAATGTGGTAACACACTGAAGCAGTCCATTAAACCTGGTTTCGGACAGTATTTTAGAGGATAACACCGGTTAGGTCTGAGTTAGGTCTGGGTTATGCCCGCACCTGGCTAATGATTTTGCCTTCTTCGCATACTTGTTGGCCAGATCCTGGGTTTTTTTCGTGTTTGAATCACGTAGTAATGTGGTAACACACTGAAGCAGTCAATTAAACCTGGTTTCGATCAATGTTTTAGAGGATAACACCGGTTAGGTCTGGGTTTCGTCTGGGTTATGCCCGCATATGGCTAATGAATTTGCCTTCTTCGCATACTTGTTGGCCAGATCCTGGGTTTTTTTCGTGTTTGAATCACGTAGTAATGTGGCACCACATTGAAGCAGTCAATTAAACCTGGTTTCGATCAATATTTTAGAGGATACCACCGGTTAGGTCTGGGTTAGGTCTGGGTTATGCCTGCATCTGGCTTATACCTTCGCCTTTTTCGCAAACTTGTTGGCCAGATCCTGGGTTTTTTTCGTGTTTGAATCACGTAGTTATGTGGTAACACACTGAAGCAGTCCATTAAACCTGGATTCGGACAGTATTTTAGCGGATAACACCGGTTAGGTCTGGGTTTCGTCTGGGTTATGCCCGCATCTGGCTCATGATTTGACCTTCTTCGCATACTTGTTGGCCAGATCCTGGGTTTTTTTCGTGTTTGAATCACGTAGTAATGTGGTAACACACTGAAGCAGTCAATTAAACCTGGTTTCGAACAATGTTATAGAGGATAACACCGGTTAGGTCTGGGTTAGGTCTGGGATATGCGCCCATCTGGCTTATACTTTCACCTTTTTTGCAAACTTGTTGGCCAGATCCTGGGTTTTTGTCGGGTTTGAATCACGTAGTAATGTGGTACCACACAGAAACAGTCCATTAAACCTGGATTCGGACAGTATTTTAGCGGATAACACCGGTTAGGTCTTGGTTAGGTCTGGGATATGCGCCCATCTGGCTTATACTTTCACCTTTTTTGCAAACTTGTTGGCCAGATCCTGGGTTTTTGTCGGGTTTGAATCACGTAGTAATGTGGTACCACACAGAAACAGTCCATTAAACCTGGATTCGGACAGTATTTTAGCGGATAACACCGGTTAGGTCTGGGTTTCGTCTGGGTTATGCCCGCATATGGCTAATGAATTTGCCTTCTTCGCATACTTGTTGGCCAGATCCTGGGTTTTTTTCGTGTTTGAATCACGTAGTAATGTGGTAACACACTGAAGCAGTCAATTAAACCTGGTTTCGATCAATGTTTTAGAGGATAACACCGGTTAGGTCTGGGTTAGGTCTGGGATATGCGCGCATCTGGCTCATGATTTGGCCTTCTTCGCATACTTGTTGGCCAGATCCTGGGTTTTTTTCGTGTTTGAATCACGTAGTAATGTGGTACCACACAGAAACAGTCCATTAACCATGGATTCGGACAGTATTTTAGCCGATAACACCGGTTAGGTCTTGGTTAGGTCTGGGTTATGCCCGCATCTGGCTTATACTTTCGCCTTTTTTGCACACTTGTTGGCTAGATCCTGGGTTTTTTTCGGGTATGAATCTCGTAGTAATGTGGTACCACACAGAGGCAGTCCATTAAACCTGGATTCGGACAGTATTTTAGCGGATAACACCGGTTAGGTCTGGGTTTCGGCTGGGTTATGCCCGCATATGGCTAATGAATTTGCCTTCTTCACATACTTGTTGGCCAGATCCTGGGTTTTTTTCGTGTTTGAATCACGTAGTAATGTGGTAACACACTGAAGCAGTCACATAAACCTGGTTTCGATCAATGTTTTAGAGGATAACACCGGTTAGGTCTGGGTTAGGTCTGGGATATGCGCGCATCTGGCTTATACTTTCGCCTTTTTTGCACACTTGTTGGCTAGATCCTGGGTTTTTTTCGGGTATGAATCTCGTAGTAATGTGGTACCACACAGAGGCAGTCCATTAAACCTGGATTCGGACAGTATTTTAGCGGATAACACCGGTTAGGTCTGGGTTTCGGCTGGGTTATGCCCGCATATGGCTAATGAATTTGCCTTCTTCACATACTTGTTGGCCAGATCCTGGGTTTTTTTCGTGTTTGAATCACGTAGTAATGTGGTAACACACTGAAGCAGTCAATTAAACCTGGTTTCGATCAATATTTCAGAGGATAACACCGGTTAGGTCTGGGATATGCGCGCATCTGGCTTATACTTTCGCCCTTTTCGCAAACTTGTTGGCTAGATCCTGGGTTTTTTTCGGGTTTTGAATCACGTAGTAATGTGGTACCACACAGAAACAGTCCATTAAACCTGGTATCGGACAGTATTTTAGAGAATAACACCGGTTAGGTCTGGGATATGCGCGCATCTGGCTTATACTTTCGCCTTTTTCGCATACTTGTTGGCCAGATCCTGGGTTTTTTTCGTGTTTGAATCACGTAGTAATGTGGTACAACACTGAAGCAGTCAATTAAACCTGGTTTCGATCAATATGTTAGAGGATAACACCGGTTAGGTCTGGGATATGCGCGCATCTGGCTTATACTTTCGCCTTTTTCGCAATCTTGTTGGCTAGATCCTGGGTTTTTTCGTCTTTGAATCACGTAGTAATGTGGTAACACACTGAAGCAGTCAATTAAACCTGCTTTCGATCAATATTTTAGAGGGTAACACCGGTTAGGTCTGGGTTAGGTCTGGGATATGCGCGCATCTGGCTCATGATTTTGCCTCCTTTGCATACTTGTTGGCCAGATCCTGGGTTTTTTTCGTGTTTGAATCACGTAGTAATGTGGTACAACACTGAAGCAGTCAATTAAACCTGCTTTCGATCAATATTTTAGAGGGTAACACCGGTTAGGTCTGGGTTAGGTCTGGGATATGCGCGCATCTGGCTTATACCTTCGCCTTTTTCGCAAACTTGTTGGCCAGATCCTGGGTTTTTTTCGTGTTTGAATCACGTAGTAATGTGGTAACACACTGAAGCAGTCAATTAAACCTGGTTTCGATCAATATTCTAGAGGATAACACCGGTTAGGTCTGGGTTAGGTCTGGGTTATGCCCGCATCTGGCTCATGATTTGACCTTCTTCGCATACTTGTTGGCCAGATCCTGGGTTTTTTTCGTGTTTGAATCACGTAGTAATGTGGTAACACACTGAAGCAGTCAATTAAACCTGGTTTCGATCAATGTTTTAGAGGATAACACCGGTTAGGTCTGGGTTAGGTCTGGGATATGCGCCCATCTGGCTTATACTTTCGCCTTTTTCGCATACTTGTTGGCCAGATCCTGGGTTTTTTCGTGTTTGAATCACGTAGTAATGTGGTACCACATTGAAGCAGTCAAATAAACCTGGTTTCGATCAATATTTTAGAGGATACCACCGGTTAGGTCTGGGTTAGGTCTGGGTTATGCCCGCATCTGGCTTATCCCTTCGCCTTTTTCGCAAACTTGTTGGCCATATCCTGGGTTTTTTTTCGTGTTTGAATCACGTAGTAATGTGGTAACACACTGAAGCAGTCAATTAAACCTGGTTTCGATCTATATTTTAGAGGATAACACCGGTTAGGTCTGGGTTAGGTCTGGGTTATGCCCGCATCTGGCTTATACTTTCGCCTTTCTCGCAAACTTGTTGGCTAGATCCTGGGTTTTTTTCGGGTATGAATCTCGTAGTAATGTGGTACCACACAGAAGCAGTCCATTAAACCTGGATTCGGACAGTATTTTAGCCGATAACACCGGTTAGGTCTGGGTATCGTCTAGGTTCTGCCCGCATCTGGCTCTTGATTTTGCCTTCTTCGCATACTTGTTGGCCAGATCCTGGGATTTTTTTCGTGTTTGAATCACGTAGTAATGTGGTAACACACTCAAGCAGTCAATTAAACCTGGTTTCGATCGATATTTTAGAGGATAACACCGGTTAGGTCTGGGTTAGGTCTGGGACATGCGCGCATCTGGCTTATACTTTCGCCTTTTTCGCAAACTTGTTGGCCAGATCCTGGGTTTTTTTCGGGTTTGAATCACGTAGTAATGTGGTACCACATAGAAACAGTCCATTAAACCTGGTTTCGGACAGTATTTTAGAGAATAACACCGGATAGGTCTGGGTTTCGTCTGGGTTATGCCCGCATCTGGCTCATGATTTTGCCTTCTTCGCATACTTGTTGGCCAGATCCTGGGTTTTTTTCGTGTTTGAATCACGTAGTAATGTGGTACCACACAGAAGCAGTCCATTAAACCTGGATTCGGACAGTATTTTAGCGGATAACACCGGTTAGGTCTGGGTTTCGTCTGGGTTCTGCCCGCATATGGCTAATGAATTTGCCTTCTTCACATACTTGTTGGCCAGATCCTGGGTTTTTTTCGTGTTTGAATCACGTAGTAATGTGGTAACACACTGAAGCAGTCACATAAACCTGGTTTCGATCAATGTTTTAGAGGATAACACCGGTTAGGTCTGGGTTAGGTCTGGGATATGCGCGCATCTGGCTTATACTTTCGCCTTTTTTGCACACTTGTTGGCTAGATCCTGGGTTTTTTTCGGGTATGAATCTCGTAGTAATGTGGTACCACACAGAGGCAGTCCATTAAACCTGGATTCGGACAGTATTTTAGCGGATAACACCGGTTAGGTCTGGGTTTCGGCTGGGTTATGCCCGCATATGGCTAATGAATTTGCCTTCTTCACATACTTGTTGGCCAGATCCTGGGTTTTTTTCGTGTTTGAATCACGTAGTAATGTGGTAACACACTGAAGCAGTCAATTAAACCTGGTTTCGATCAATATTTCAGAGGATAACACCGGTTAGGTCTGGGATATGCGCGCATCTGGCTTATACTTTCGCCCTTTTCGCAAACTTGTTGGCTAGATCCTGGGTTTTTTTCGGGTTTTGAATCACGTAGTAATGTGGTACCACACAGAAACAGTCCATTAAACCTGGTATCGGACAGTATTTTAGAGAATAACACCGGTTAGGTCTGGGATATGCGCGCATCTGGCTTATACTTTCGCCTTTTTCGCATACTTGTTGGCCAGATCCTGGGTTTTTTTCGTGTTTGAATCACGTAGTAATGTGGTACAACACTGAAGCAGTCAATTAAACCTGGTTTCGATCAATATGTTAGAGGATAACACCGGTTAGGTCTGGGATATGCGCGCATCTGGCTTATACTTTCGCCTTTTTCGCAATCTTGTTGGCTAGATCCTGGGTTTTTTCGTCTTTGAATCACGTAGTAATGTGGTAACACACTGAAGCAGTCAATTAAACCTGCTTTCGATCAATATTTTAGAGGGTAACACCGGTTAGGTCTGGGTTAGGTCTGGGATATGCGCGCATCTGGCTCATGATTTTGCCTCCTTTGCATACTTGTTGGCCAGATCCTGGGTTTTTTTCGTGTTTGAATCACGTAGTAATGTGGTACAACACTGAAGCAGTCAATTAAACCTGCTTTCGATCAATATTTTAGAGGGTAACACCGGTTAGGTCTGGGTTAGGTCTGGGATATGCGCGCATCTGGCTTATACCTTCGCCTTTTTCGCAAACTTGTTGGCCAGATCCTGGGTTTTTTTCGTGTTTGAATCACGTAGTAATGTGGTAACACACTGAAGCAGTCAATTAAACCTGGTTTCGATCAATATTCTAGAGGATAACACCGGTTAGGTCTGGGTTAGGTCTGGGTTATGCCCGCATCTGGCTCATGATTTGACCTTCTTCGCATACTTGTTGGCCAGATCCTGGGTTTTTTTCGTGTTTGAATCACGTAGTAATGTGGTAACACACTGAAGCAGTCAATTAAACCTGGTTTCGATCAATGTTTTAGAGGATAACACCGGTTAGGTCTGGGTTAGGTCTGGGATATGCGCCCATCTGGCTTATACTTTCGCCTTTTTCGCATACTTGTTGGCCAGATCCTGGGTTTTTTCGTGTTTGAATCACGTAGTAATGTGGTACCACATTGAAGCAGTCAAATAAACCTGGTTTCGATCAATATTTTAGAGGATACCACCGGTTAGGTCTGGGTTAGGTCTGGGTTATGCCCGCATCTGGCTTATCCCTTCGCCTTTTTCGCAAACTTGTTGGCCATATCCTGGGTTTTTTTTCGTGTTTGAATCACGTAGTAATGTGGTAACACACTGAAGCAGTCAATTAAACCTGGTTTCGATCTATATTTTAGAGGATAACACCGGTTAGGTCTGGGTTAGGTCTGGGTTATGCCCGCATCTGGCTTATACTTTCGCCTTTCTCGCAAACTTGTTGGCTAGATCCTGGGTTTTTTTCGGGTATGAATCTCGTAGTAATGTGGTACCACACAGAAGCAGTCCATTAAACCTGGATTCGGACAGTATTTTAGCCGATAACACCGGTTAGGTCTGGGTATCGTCTAGGTTCTGCCCGCATCTGGCTCTTGATTTTGCCTTCTTCGCATACTTGTTGGCCAGATCCTGGGATTTTTTTCGTGTTTGAATCACGTAGTAATGTGGTAACACACTCAAGCAGTCAATTAAACCTGGTTTCGATCGATATTTTAGAGGATAACACCGGTTAGGTCTGGGTTAGGTCTGGGACATGCGCGCATCTGGCTTATACTTTCGCCTTTTTCGCAAACTTGTTGGCCAGATCCTGGGTTTTTTTCGGGTTTGAATCACGTAGTAATGTGGTACCACATAGAAACAGTCCATTAAACCTGGTTTCGGACAGTATTTTAGAGAATAACACCGGATAGGTCTGGGTTTCGTCTGGGTTATGCCCGCATCTGGCTCATGATTTTGCCTTCTTCGCATACTTGTTGGCCAGATCCTGGGTTTTTTTCGTGTTTGAATCACGTAGTAATGTGGTACCACACAGAAGCAGTCCATTAAACCTGGATTCGGACAGTATTTTAGCGGATAACACCGGTTAGGTCTGGGTTTCGTCTGGGTTCTGCCCGCATCTGGCTAATGAATTTGCCTTCTTCGCATACTTGTTGGCCAGATCCTGGGTTTTTTTCGTGTTTGAATCACGTAGTAATGTGGTAACACACTGAAGCAGTCAATTAAACCTGGTTTCGATCAATATTTTAGAGGATAACACCGGTTAGGTCTGGGTTAGGTCTAGGATATGCGCGCATCTGGCTTATACTTTCGCCTTTTTCGCAATCTTGTTCACCAGATCCTGGGTTTTTTTCGTGTTTGAATCACGTAGTAATGCGGTACCACATTGAAGCAGTGAATTAATACTGGTTTCGATCAATATTTTAGAGGATAACACCGGTTAGGTCTGGGTTAGGTCTGGGATATGCGGGCATCTGGCTTATACTTTCGCCTTTTTCGCAAACTTGTTGGCCAGATCCTGGGTTTTTTTCGTGTTTGAATCACGTAGTAATGTGGTAACACACTGAAGCAGTCAATTAAACCTGGTTTCGACCAATATTTTAGAGGATAACACCGGTTAGGTCTGGGTTAGGTCTGGGTTATACCATCATCTGGCTCATGATTTTGCCTTCTTCGCATACTTGTTGGCCAGATCCTGGGTTTTTTTCGTGTTTGAATCACGTAGTAATGTGGTAACACACTGAAGCAGTCAATTAAACCTGGTTTCGATCAATATTTTAGAGGATAACACCGGTTAGGTCTGGGATATGCGCGCATCTGGCTTATACTTTCGCCCTTTTCGCAAACTTGTTGGCTAGATCCTGGGTTTTTTTCGGGTTTGAATCACGTAGTAATGTGGTACCACACAGAAACAGTCCATTAAACCTGGTTTCGGACAGTATTTTAGAGAATAACACCGGTTAGGTCTGGGATATGCGCGCATCTGGCTTATACTTTCGCCTTTTTCGCATACTTGCTGGCCAGATCCTGGGTTTTTTTCGGGTTTGAATCACGTAGTAATGTGGTACCACACAGAAGCAGTCCATCAAACCTGGTTTCGACCAATGTTTTAGAGGATAACACCGGTTAGGTCTTGGTTAGGTCTGGGATATGCGCCCATCTGGCTTATACTTTCGCCTTTTTCGCAAACTTGTTCACCAGATCCTGGGTTTTTTTCGTGTTTGAATCACGTAGTAATGCGGTACCACATTGAAGCAGTGAATTAATACTGGTTTCGATCAATATTTTAGAGGATAACACCGGTTAGGTCTGGGTTAGGTCTGGGATATGCGGGCATCTGGCTTATACTTTCGCCTTTTTCGCAAACTTGTTGGCCAGATCCTGGGTTTTTTTCGTGTTTGAATCACGTAGTAATGTGGTACAACACTGAAGCAGTCAATTAAACCTGGTTTCGATCAATATGTTAGAGGATAACACCGGTTAGGTCTGGGATATGCGCGCATCTGGCTTATACTTTCGCCTTTTTCGCAATCTTGTTGGCTAGATCCTGGGTTTTTTCGTCTTGGATCACGTAGTAATGTGGTAACACACTGAAGCAGTCAATTAAACCTGCTTTCGATCAATATTTTAGAGGGTAACACCGGTTAGGTCTGGGTTAGGTCTGGGATATGCGCGCATCTGGCTCATGATTTTGCCTCCTTTGCATACTTGTTGGCCAGATCCTGGGTTTTTTTCGTGTTTGAATCACGTAGTAATGTGGTACAACACTGAAGCAGTCAATTAAAGCTGCTTTCGATCAATATTTTAGAGGGTAACACCGGTTAGGTCTGGGTTAGGTCTGGGATATGCGCGCATCTGGCTTATACCTTCGCCTTTTTCGCAAACTTGTTGGCCAGATCCTGGGTTTTTTTCGTGTTTGAATCACGTAGTAATGTGGTAACACACTGGAGCAGTCAATTAAACCTGGTTTCGATCAATATTCTAGAGGATAACACCGGTTAGGTCTGGGTTAGGTCTGGGTTATGCCCGCATCTGGCTCATGATTTGACCTTCTTCGCATACGTGTTGGCCATGTGTTGGCGATAAAACTGTAAGATAAAGGATGAATTAAGTTCCAAGTCCCTAAAATTTTCCAAATCATAGATTTAAAAATGATTTAGATATTTGCATGATTTTAGTGTGGGTATTTATACAAGTATGTAAATCTCTATTTATGCATAACATGTTACCCCTAAATGGGCAAGTTAATGAATTATATACATGTTAATTGTATAATAATAACCCTTTGTTCCTCATAAAAATTCACAACTGAATTGTTATCATTCTTAAAAAATCCATCCCAAAATATATTATCAAAACTAGTAATAAATTATTTGAACACGGTGATAACAGATTTGAAATATTTAATAAAATTTAAATACCAGAGATTGATAGTATTAATAAAAGATAATATTAATACTATTTTGACACTGTTATTTGATTTTAATATTAATTATAGATACTTTGATTATTGATTTATTAAAACATAAAGTTAATGAAGTCCCAGTAGATTATAAATATTTTAAAGAGCATGAATTAGCATAGAATTTCATAAAAAATTTGATGAGTGATAGAAGTAACTTGAATAATCTGAATTTTGTAGCTTTTACTATATCTTTGGATATGGAATCACAGATTCATTTTATTAATAAAAATAGAGATAGTACTGATGATTTACTCAGACTCGTTAAAGTAAGTGGGCCAAGTGGGAAGAATATTAAGATAGATGGATAGATATTGGTAAAAGTATTCTTCTTGTCCTTATATAGGAAATCTTTAATATTACAAATAAACTCTTTCTGTAAAATCTTGAACTTATCATTATAATTTATAGAATTAAAGTCAACGCATCTAATAATGAAAGTAGAAACTGACTTTAAAATCTTGTCTATTGGATAACATAGAGTTAGATTCTTTTATCGATGAATTATGAACAAACTGAACTGAAGTATTTTATAGACTTGTCAAGAACGTTTTTTGGTATATTCCTAGCAAACGACCCGTTCAACGATCGGGATGAGTTATACGTAATTCGATTCGTCTAATTCAGTATATTATTTATATGCATTTCATTATCTGCGGAAATTCGGTATTTTTACAAAGTAACTAAGTATTTTAAATATATTCTGATAGGTTCACAGGTGGAAACAAGTGACTGTCGTTACATGTGTTCAAAATGCCAGCTAGTCAAATGCTAATTTGTTAACAATAACATTTATTGAATGAAATTTCTGCTATTTCTGCAAATATCTCATTGAATAAATCACCATCTTTCTATTATATATACATTTACTAAATACATAATGGCTCAGGTATCCAATGAAGTTACTCTTATTGAAAATATAAAATATTGATAGTATTATATGTTAGAAAAAAGTGGCGTCTTCAATTTAATTCATGTAAGCATCAGTAATGAGATCTTGAAAATTGACGCTGTGATTAATTTTCAAATGGCCTCTGTGCCATTATTTCTACAACAAAATGTTGATTCATCAGTCTCTATCTACTCTACCCTTCCACAATTGCTGCGCAGTATTTTTATTTAATGTTAGTTATATAATATCACGACATTGCTCATAATTATATGTTAGCATATATGGTAATTTTAAAACAATATCTGTAACTGAGTTTGTTTTTAGAAAACCACGTTCTTTGCTTTTCAAATATCTTTATATAATGCAATGGCTTTTAAAAACTAAGGGTATAAACATCTCACCGTAAACCGTAAATAGTTTACATTTTAAAGATCCAGAAACAGGCGCTCATACGAATAAAACAGAAACTACGTGGAAGCATAGTAAACACTTTTTGCCTGAATATTGTCGGTTAGTATTTGCAGTTCCACACGTTTTTTAATATGTTTTTCTAACATATAATACAAAATAATAAATATTATATTTTCTATTTTCAGCAAAAAAGATAATTTCATTGGGTACTTAAGCCATTACGTGTTTTATAAACCTTCCAAGCAAGGAAAGGATGATTTATTTAATCAGTTCTTAAAAGAAATTTCAGAAATTTCATTTGATGATGATTGATTCTGTAAAAAATCAAAATATACCAGACTTAGATGATAATGAAATTTAATAATAAAAACAAGTTAAACCAACGTACTGCGTGCAATAGTAATTTACTATATATTGTAAACACTGTCAGCGGCGGGGAGACATTTTTTACTGTTGCTGCATGTACTGTCTACATACCTGGTTTTAATACTGTCCACCTGACCGACTCGTGGAAGTTCTATGCCTAAAAAAATGATTTTTATGCATCATACACGTTCTACAAATTCCCATTTGACAATGTAGAATAGATCCAATTAGATAAATTATTTATAATTTTTAAAATGAACATAGCAACGATGGTCACTAGTTTCTATCTGTGAACCTGTCAAAAAATCTACTTGACCTTACTTTTTTACTGTAACTTTTTATAATAACTGTTAAAATACTGTTTATATTATTTATTATAATGAATCTTGTTACAAAACAAACACACTTATTTTCCATTGTGAAAAGAAAACTTAAAAACTAAAAGAACATTCCTCTACATGTGCTTCTTTCACACACACACACACACACACACACACCACACTACCCCTCTTATCTGAAACGGTAAACTCCTAAACACTAAAGAAACTAACGAATTTTAAGTCATATTTCTAACACGCCTTCTTGACTTAAAATTTATCAAAACAACAACAAAAATTTTGTCTTTCATAACGTTTTAGTCAGTATATCTGCAATTTGATCGTCCGTAGTCACACTTATTAGTCCCTTTTTTTCATAATCATAAACAAAATTATAACTTATATCTATATGCTTGGAATTTTTTGAAAATTTTCCATTTTTTGATAAGGCTATCGCTCCACTATTGTCTTCATATATTTTTACCGGATTGTCATTCTTCACGTCAAAAACAGATAAAATGCCCTTAATTGGAATGATTTCTTCTACACAATCAGCAAGAGCGTAATATTCAGCATGCGTTGAGGCTCTGGAGACAATTTTTTGTTTTTGCGATTTCCATAGTACCACATTTCCAAAAACTCGTATGATTATCCCTGTAGTCGATTTTCTGTCCGTAGTGTCTGCAGCCCAATCAGCGTCAACAAATGCATCCATTATTTCCTGAGTAGTTGAGTTATAAACAAGATTTATGGAACGAGTGTGATACAAGTATTTTAGAACACGTGTGCTGTCATAGCTATTTTGGAATCGACTTAGGTAATTGACCGCAAATGAAATGTCTGGGCGAGTACCATTTGCAATATACAATAATGCTCCAATTAAATTCCTATATTTCAGTTCTTCATCCACTATATCAGCAGGTTCAATTTTTCGATTCATTTCCATAGGTGTATCGAACCTTTTACTATTTATTATTCCGTACTTATGACTAAGATTTTCAATATATTTTTCTTGATTCAAGTATATTTCCTCTTTACTTTGGTTACGTTGTACTTCAATTCCCAAGTATTGCTTTATTTGTCCCAAGTCTTTCATGCGAAATCGTTTATTAAGCATGATCTTAACTTCATCTATAGCCATTTCATTTATACCACTGATTAATATATCATCCACATATAAAATAATATATATTTTTGTGTCGTTTATCTCTCCAGTATACAGACAGTAATCATAATCAGATCTTTTAAAATGCAAGCTTATCATGTAATTATGAAAACAATCATACCAGTCACGTGGACTTTCTCTCAATCCATAAAGCGCCTTCTTAAGTAAACAAACCTTATCTGACTGTATATTACTACCATCAGGAGGGTAGATGTAAACTTCAGACTTGATATTTCCGTTTAAAAAAGCTGTTTGAACATCCATTTGTTCTATTTTTAAATTTTTAACACATGCAATTGACAGCAACACCTTTAGCGTGCTCATTCTTGCAACCGGTGAATAAACTTCTTCATCGCTTTGGTACAACTGTTGGAAATGCGACTTTGGCGACAATGCGCGCTTTGCACACTCCATCTGTCTTAATTCTATATATCCACTTTACTTCAATTATTTTCTTATTTATTGGAACGTTGACCAAATCCCATGTGTCGTTTTCTTTTAAACCATCAAGTTCTTGTTTCATAGCCGCTTTCCATTTTCTTGACTCTTCGCAGTTCAATGGTTCTTGGTAGTTTTCAGGTATCAAAGCATTGCAATAGTTTGTATATACGACATGATCATCAAATTTCACAACATTTCACACATTATGTTACGCTTGGGGCGTGTATCTTATTTAACTTCCTCGGTTTTGCTGCATTGATCATCGTCAGTTTTATTTTCTTTCATTTTCAAAACTCTTTCTTCTTCTTCTTCTTCTTCTTCTTCTTTTGGCGTTTCCCCTTCGTATTTTTCTTCGTTATCAGTATTTCTATAAATGGTATATCTTGCACGTGACGACTTACAACTATTTTGTCATTAACCAATATCTTATATCCGGTATCTGTATACCCTATTAATATTAATTCCTTTTTCGGCCTTTGGATTTAGCTTTGAATATCTGCATGCCTCGGGAATTCGTACAAAAGCAGTGCTTCCATATAAGTGTAAGTTTTAAACATCAGCCCTTTTATTAAAAAATATTTCATATGGTGTTTTTCTTATTCTTGTGTTTGCTAATAGGCGATTTCCAATGTAGGCAGCCGTGTAAATACATTCTGGCCAATAAAACTTGTCGACATTTGCCTCTGACAGCAAGCAGCGTGCACGATCCATTATCGTTCTGTTGTGCCTTTCGGCGACTCCGTTCAATTCGTGTGTGTATGCTGGTCCTGGTTTCAAATAAATACCTTCTCGTTTCGCTAATTCATCAAAGTTTTTGTTAAGATATGATCCTCTTCCATTGTCACATCGAATTTCTTTAATACTTTTTCCAGTTTGATTTTTTACTAATTTCCTAATATACCTAATGAAGCAATAAAAAACATCACTTTTTTGTTTTATGCAATACACAACAGCAATTTTACTGAAATCATCTATAAAAGACACAAAGTATTTCTCACCATTATGACCTGTCTGAGTTATTGGACCATGGACATCTGTATGGACTATTTGTAACAAATCATTTGCTCTTGTACGTTTGTTTTTAAATTTCAAATTTGTCATTTTATTCTCCGGACAAACTTCGCATTTTATAAATTCGTTTTCGAGTTTCACCGGTGTTCCATTTAGCATCTGAGCTTCACACAAATATTTTAAATCTCTAAAATTTGTGTGACAAAGTATATATCTATGCCATTTTTCTATATTTGAAATTCCCATTGAACTAGTGTACGTACTTGTTTTCTTATTCTCAAGTCTGGCAACTTCTCCATTTAATTCAAAGAGTTTATTTCTTTTAACAGCAATAGCAATGAGTTTTTCTTTCGAATTACAAATTTTATTGTAATTCATTGTCTTTCTCAAACATTATTTTTAATTGTTTTGATTTACAAATACAAGAGACACTTAGTAAGTTTTGTTTCATTTCTGGTACATAGTATATACATTTTTAATCTTTATTTCCTCCGACTTATCATTAATGTTAATCATTACATTACCAATTTTTCCAGATATTAGTTTAAAACCATCACTAACTTTAATATCAACCGGGTTTTGTAGATTTTTGGATTCATAAAAGTACTCATCTGTGTTTATTATGTGATTTGAGCAACCACTATCTAGTAGCCATTTAATATTTCTACTTCTTCTATTTTGCTACTTTTCATTACTTCAACCTTGAATGAATTGTAATTTCTACTGTCATCTAGACTCGAATTTCCAGCCACTTTTCTATCGTGTCTATTTTGTATATGTTTGAAAAGGTTGCATTTTGTAATAATTATTAAAGTTTTCTGGGCAGTAACGTTGGATGTGCCCTGACTTATTACACTGACTTAACATACCGCTTCAGTAGTCGTTGCACTGCTATGCTGATTATCCTTTGAATTGAGATACTTGTTCTGATTGCGTTGTACGTGTCGAAACCTATGACCTCTAGGATTTTTAGTTAAATTTGAACTAAACGTGCGAGTGTAATTTCTGCTGTACTCAAAGTAGTAACTTTTACCGTTTCTCTTTTGATACTCTAACAGTAATTTAGATTTTACATACTCAACTGTTTTCTCCTTCGTTGGCATTGCATCAATAATATCAACAATACGTGAGAAGTTAACGTTAATAACAGATAATTCAATTTATCCTCTTCATTCACAGTCTCACCAGTATTTTTGAGCCTATTTATATGCGTTTCAAATTCGTTAAAGAAGTCACTTGGATTTTCACCTTCTTTCATTTTTAATTCTAACAATCTTCTTTTACACAATAGCTTTACTGCACTGTTTTTAACTAGATAAATTTCGTCAAGCTTTGCAATCATATTTTTCGCAGTCGTTTCTGATATTATTAATTCTAACTGAGTGTTTGAAATACTGTTTACGATGTAACTTTTTGCTTTAATTTCCTTTTTTATTCCAATCTTCGACTCTTATTTCAGCCGGTCTTTCATCATGTAGAATAACCTCGTTAGTCTTTCATTTCTAAAAATAAATTTAGCCTGAATTTCCAGTTCCATAAAATATTTGTAACATGAAATCGTCCTTTTTTTCACTTGCCATGCTTCAAACTTAGGTTATCTTCCTTTCACAACTAAATTTCTTTTCTTTACTGTTAACGAACAAACCACGGACCTCTGCTACCATGTTAAAATACTGTTTATATTATTTATTATAATGAATCTTGTTACAAAACAAACACACTTATTTTCCATTGTGAAAAGAAAACTTAAAAACTAAAAGAACATTCCTCGACGTGTGCTTCTTTCATACACACACACCACACTACCCCTCTTGTCTGAAACGGTAAACTCCTAAACACTAAAGAAACTAACGAATTTTAAGTCATATTTCTAACAATAACAGTAACAGTTTATAAAAAAATAACGAATTTCCACAGATGCATAGAAATGCATATCAATAATGTACTGAATTAGGCGAATCGAATAATGTATAACTCACCCCGATCCGTGAACGGGCCTAGCGTTTGCTAGGAATGTTCCATAACTTTTCAACAAAGTCTAAAATTTTTCCCAAGGGTGAATACCTATACACTGTATAGATATCCTGTTTCCTTCAACCGAACGACACGTGTCCCTAAAAAATATATTTATAAAGTAAGTCGGTCAAGTAGGAAGAATATTCAGATATTTAAGAATATGAATATATTGGTAAAAATATCCATTCCTCTTACCTTTATGTCCTGTGTATTGGATAATATAGATTTACATACTTTTACCGCTGAATTCGAAATTCTGAACTAAACATAGGTACAGGACTCGTCAAAACCGTTTTTCATTCTTTTTATAGTTTTATCTGTTTTCCACAAAACAACCAATTAAATTAAGTTGCAAGAATGCAAAAGCGATAAAACTTACAGAGGCTTTAAATGTTTACTTAAGACTTTACCTTTTGTAAAAACCGGCGATATTGACTGTGTGTGTGTAAATCGTCGTACGTTCGTGCCCGGTGCAGTAAAACACGTGCATCGATCTAGGTTACGTACGTTCCTCACGTGCCACTTTCTCAATCTATACTTTTACATAAAAATTTTCGATGAGGTGCATTTGTAGCTATTACGTGTAGCATCATGAGCAAACTCTTAGAAAATCACTCCTACTCCTCATTTGGACAGAATTTTTACTTTCATGATTTTAGCGAAAAGTCGTTTTCCTGCTCGGGGAACACATATGTACAGGGTGTTCGGCCACCCCTGGGAAAAATTTTAATGGGGGATTCTAGATGCCAAAATACGAAAATACAGACGAAAATCAAGAATACCAATTTGTTGATAGAGGCTACGTTGAAAAGTTATTAACAATTAAACTCAAAAATTTCAAATCGTTCTGGAAAAATTGTTATCGGTTGCGGGGGTCAATTGCAATCATTTTTGGTGAATACACATACCTCCGAAATCTTACCCACTTTCGAGATAAAAATTCGAGAATGTGTGAAATTTTTTCGATGGAAAAGAAAAATTTCAAATCGTTTTGGAAAAATTGTTATCGGTTGCGGGGGTTACTTACAACCATTTTGGGTGAATCGTCATACCCCCCTAATCATGCGCATTTTCGAGAAAGAAATTCAGTACGGGCGGAACTTTAAACGTTAATAACTTTTTAATAAAGCCTCCATTAACAAATTGGTATTCTTGATTTTCGTCTTACTTTGGTCTCTAGAATCCCCTGGGAGAAATTGTAATGGGAGATTCTAGAGGTTAAAGTAGGACGAAAATCAAGAATACCAATTTGTTGATGGAGTAATACGATACTAAACAAGTTATTGACGTTTAAAGTTCCGCTCTTACTTTCGAATTTTTTTCTCGAAAATGCGCAGGATTTCGTATGTGGTATGTCTATTCACCGAAAATAATTGTAATTGACCCCCGAAACCGAAAGTAATTTTTTCAGAACGATTTGAAATTTTCTTTTTTTTTCGTCGAAAAATTTAGGCACTGCCTGTCGATTTTTCTTAAAAATTCCTTTTTGATTTTTATTCAGTTTGTTTGTGGCCCGACAAAATAGTTGTTTAATAATACTTTTTGTGTAGGTACCCATGAGCTCTACTCGCGAAAAAAAACGTTTCATTGGAATATATTCACTATTCACTATATCAGTAGGAGTTGCGGGGGCTGTTTGAAAATTTGACCAGTTATATGGGATTTTTCTCACTTTACGGGGTCAAGGAACAACTTTTCCAACATCTCTACATATTCTCCATTAAAATATGCGTTGTGTTGCTGTTTGAAACATTAACCCCTGCAACGAAAACTAATTCTTCCAAGACGATTCGAAATTCTTTTTTACTTGAATTTTTTTTGTCGAAACTGAGTAGGATTTCGGGGGTACGATTCTAACTGACCTCCGCGACCAGAAATAATTTTTTCAGAACGATTTGAAATTTTTTTATTTAATGTTATTAATAACTACTTTTTAACGAAACCTCAGTCGAAAAATTGATATTCTTAATTTTCGTCTTATTTTGGCTTCTAGAATCTCCCATTAAAATTTTTCCCAGGTGTGGCCAAACACCCTGTATATATTAAATCAATATTAATGAAATTACACCTTGACCGAATTCATTTCAATCCCCACACTAATACATATATTGTGTGTATGTACCATAAATGGTCGAGAATGGAGTCACCTTTCCTATACTGGTATTATTAGATGGTCGCAGGTCCTGCATAAATTTCAATTTACATAATTTTTGTTTTGAGTAAACTCATTTTACTTTTTTGTATATTACCTAATGCAACTCATATTTTCCAGCCATGCGATGTAGGAATATTTAGACGATTAAAAGTTGCATGGCGAAAGGTAGTACAGGAACATAGACAAAGTACGTAGGTAGACTAAACCCATTACGAAGGTGAATTTCGCACCAATATATCATACCATATATAAATTCCATGAAGAAGGAAATGCTTTTAAAGCTTGTGGTGGCCTATGACCGTTTAACTCAAATACAATTTACTACACAAAACGTATTTCAGAAAGAAGAAAGTAAATTAGAATTCATGTCGCCAGATGAAACTGACATCAATGACAGCAATATAGGTAGTTTTACATAGCATTCAAGAGCATATTCCAGATGATCTGAGAGGGGAACAATTTTGTTTTCTATATAGAAAATATTAAAATACAATCGGGACACAACTAAGACACAACACAAGACACAACTCGCAGAGAGAAAGCACTGCTGATGTTCAACGCAGTGCAGTTCATAGTAACAGTAAAACCAATACCAGTGTAGAAGACTAATTTAACAACGTTTCGCTAGAAGAAACTAATATATGATATACTGATCATTAATTAACTTTAATATTTCATGACAATGATGCTTTTACTTTTTTCTAATGGGAATTGTTTTGTTTCCGATGGTACTGAAATCAAACTACATTAATTCTACAACATTACTTTACTTATTTTCTCATAAAGACAAAGATTCTTCAGAATCTATTCTGGATAAACATTATCAACATTATCAAAAAATTGAAAAAACAACAAAGAAAAGAAAAGAAAAGAAAAGAAATATAGAAAGGTGTGTGCAATCAAAGTTACATCAAAGACATGGAAATAGGCTCAGCTTGAAAAAATAGAAGCAATTGATAACCAGGAAAAAGAAAAACAAAGAATGAAAGAAGAACGATTAGAAAAGAAAAAAACAAGCCGAGAAATTAAAAGAAGAAAAGCTATTGAAAAAAGAAAGAAAAACAGAAAAATGAAAAGGAAAAGGAGAAAGAAAAGCAAGACGAAGAGAAGGAGAAATGTAAAACTCAAACTAAAAATAAAAATAAAGTTAAGAACGTGAAAAGAAAATAATAAATAATATTATTTTGTGTGTGTGTTTTTTACAGGGTGAATGTAGTAACTGAACCAGGTGGTTATGACTATGCAACATTTTTATTAGCATCTTTTTCAAACTCCACTTGGAACAACACTGTACGTATGTATGTATGGGATTATCAGGAACCGTGTTTGTTCGTTAATCGGCACACTCGTATTTATTTCGTTAAACACAGTCACACCTACTACGTACTTTTCTTCAATCTTTCTCTCTTCCGTGCTGTCTTTTCTCGCTTTCTGGGTTATTCACCCATCAGCTGTTCGGCCGTACGTTCGCAGCGTGTTGACGGCTTTTTCGGCGGTAACCGTCTTCGCTCGTGCAAGCTCGTGGACAGCGAACGATTCGCTGTACGGCCAAAAATTCGTGCGCGATTTAATAATTTTCAACTGCACGGTTCCCTACATACAGGGTGTTTGGCCATCCATGGGAAAAATTTTAATGGGGGATTCTAGAGGTCAAAATAAGACGAAAATCAAGAATACCAATTTGTTGATGGAGGCACTGTTAAAAAGTTATTAATGTTTAAAGTTCCGCTCGTACTGAATTTTTTTCTCGAAAATGCGCAAGATTTCGGGGGTATGTCTATACATAAAAAATGATTGTCACCGACCCTCGCAACTGAAAATAATTTTTCACAGAACGATTTGAAATCTTTTTTTTTCATCGAAAAATATAGGCACCCGATTAGATTTTCGGTAAGGAATTTTTTTCTCGAAAGTGGGTAGGATTTCGGGGGTATGTGTAATGACCAAAAATGATTGTAATTGACCCCTGCTACCGAAAATAATTTTTTTAGAAAAATTTTTGAAAAATTTGTTTCTCGCCGAAAACTATCAACACATACTCGAATTTTTTTCTCGAAACTGAGTAAGATTTCGAATATATGTCTATTCACTAAAAATGCTTGTAATTGACCTCCGCAGCCGAAAATAATTTTCCTGGAACGATTTGAAATTTTTGAATTTAATTGTTAATAACTTTTTAACGAAGCCTCCATCAACAAATTGGTATTCTTGATTTTCGTCTTAGTTTGGTCTCTAGAATCTCCTATTAAAATGTTCCTCAGGGCTGGCCGAACACCCTCTATACTACTATGTTTGCTAGATCCTGGGTTTTTTTCGGGTTTGAATCACGTAGTAATGTGGTAACACACTGAAGCAGTCAATTAAACCTGGTTTCGATCAATATTTTAGAGGATAACACCGGTTAGGTCTGGGATATGCGCCCATCTGGCTTATACTTTCGCCTTTTTCGCAAACTTGTTGGCCAGATCCTGGGTTTTTTTCGTGTTTGAATCACGTAGTAATGTGGTACAACACTGAAGCAGTCAATTAAACCTGGTTTCGATCAATATTTTAGAGGATAACACCGGTTAGGTCTGGGTTAGGTCTGGGATATGACCGCATCTGGCTCATGATTTGGCCTTCTTCGCATACTTGTTGGCCAGATCCTGGGTTTTTTTCGTGTTTGAATCACGTAGTAATGTGGTACAACACTGAAGCAGTCAATTAAACCTGGTTTCGATCATTATTTTAGAGGATAACACCGGTTAGGTCTGGGATATGCGCGCATCTGGCTTATACTTTCGCCTTTTTCGCAAACTTGTTCGCTAGATCCTGGGTTTTTTTCGGGTTTGAATCTCGTAGTAATGTGGTACCACACAGAAACAGTCCATTAAACCTGGTTTCAGACAGTATTTTAGAGGATAACACCGGTTAGGTATGGGTTTCGTCTGGGTTATGCCCGCATCAGGCTCATGATTTGGCCTTCTTCGCATACTTGTTGGCCAGATCCTGGGTTTTTTTCGTGTTTGAATCACGTAGTAATGTGGTAACACACTGAAGCAGTCAATTAAACCTGGTTTCGATCAATATTCTAGACGATAACACCGGTTAGGTCTGGGTTAGGTCTGGGTTATGCCCGCATCTGGCTCATGATTTGACCTTCTTCGCATACTTTTTGGCCAGATCCTGGGTTTTTTTTCGTGTTTGAATCACGTAGTAATGTGGTACCACACAGAAACAGTCCATTAAACCTGGATTCGATCAATATTTTAGAGGATAACACCGGTTAGGTCTGGGATATGCGCCCATCTGGCTTATACTTTCGCCTTTTTCGCAAACTCGTTGGCCAGATCCTGGGTTTTTTTCGTGTTTGAATCACGTAGTAATGTGGTACAACACTGAAGCAGTCAATTAAACCTGGTTTCGATCAATATTTTAGAGGATAACACCGGTTAGGTCTGGGTTAGGTCTGGGATATGACCGCATCTGGCTCATGATTTGGCCTTCTTCGCATACTTGTTGGCCAGATCCTGGGTTTTTTTCGTGTTTGAATCACGTAGTAATGTGGTACAACACTGAAGCAGTCAATTAAACCTGGTTTCGATCATTATTTTAGAGGATAACACCGGTTAGGTCTGGGATATGCGCGCATCTGGCTTATACTTTCGCCTTTTTCGCAAACTTGTTCGCTAGATCCTGGGTTTTTTTCGGGTTTGAATCTCGTAGTAATGTGGTACCACACAGAAACAGTCCATTAAACCTGGTTTCAGACAGTATTTTAGAGGATAACACCGGTTAGGTATGGGTTTCGTCTGGGTTATGCCCGCATCAGGCTCATGATTTGGCCTTCTTCGCATACTTGTTGGCCAGATCCTGGGTTTTTTTCGTGTTTGAATCACGTAGTAATGTGGTAACACACTGAAGCAGTCAATTAAACCTGGTTTCGATCAATATTCTAGACGATAACACCGGTTAGGTCTGGGTTAGGTCTGGGTTATGCCCGCATCTGGCTCATGATTTGACCTTCTTCGCATACTTTTTGGCCAGATCCTGGGTTTTTTTTCGTGTTTGAATCACGTAGTAATGTGGTACCACACAGAAACAGTCCATTAAACCTGGATTCGATCAATATTTTAGAGGATAACACCGGTTAGGTCTGGGATATGCGCCCATCTGGCTTACACTTTCGCCTTTTTCGCAAACTTGTTGGCCAGATCCTGGGTTTTTTTCGTGTTTGAATCACGTAGTAATGTGGTACAACACTGAAGCAGTCAATTAAACCTGGTTTCGATCAATATTTTAGAGGATAACACCGGTTAGGTCTGGCTTAGGTCTGGGATATGACCGCATCTGGCTCATGATTTGGCCTTCTTCGCATACTTGTGGCCAGATCCTGGGTTTTTTTCGTGTTTGAAACACGTAGTAATGTGGTATCACACTGAAGCAGTCAATTAAACCTGGTTTCGATCAATATTTTAGAGGATAACACCGGTTAGGTCTGGGATATGCACGCATCTGGCTTATACTTTCGCCTTTTTCGCAAACTTGTTGGCTAGATCCTGGGTTTTATTCGTGTTTGAATCTCGTAGTAATGTGGTACCACACAGAAGCAGTCCATTAAACCTGGATTCGGACAGTATTTTAGCGGATAACACCGGTTAGGTATGGGTTTCGTCTGGGTTATGCCCGCATCTGGCTCATGATTTTGCCTTTTTCGCAAACTTGTTGGCCAGATCCTGGGTTTTTTTCGTGTTTGAATCACGTAGTAATGTGGTAACACACTGGATCAGTCAATTAAACCTGGTTTCGATCAATGTTTTAGAGGATAACACCGGTTAGGTCTGGGTTAGGTCTGGGATATGCGCCCATCAGGCTTATACTTTCGCGTTTTTCGCAAACTTGTTGGCCAGATCCTGGGTTTTTTTCGTGTTTGAATCACGTAGTAATGTGGTACCACATTGAAGCAGTCAATTAAACCTGGTTTCGATCAATATTTTAGAGGATAACACCGGTTAGGTCTGGGTTAGGTCTGGGACGTGCGCGCATCTGACTTATACTTTCGCCCTTTTCGCAAACTTGTTGGCTAGATTCTGGGTTTTTTTCGGGTTTGACTCACGTAGTAATGTGGTACCACACAGAAACAGTCCATTAAACCTGGATTCGGACAGTATTTTAGCCGATAACACCGGTTATGTCTGGGTTTCGTCTAGGTTCTGCCCGCATCTGGCTCATGATTTTGCCTTCTTCGCATACTTGTTGGCCAGATCCTGGGTTTTTTTCGTGTTTGAATCACGTAGTAATGTGGTAACACACTGAAGCAGTCAATTAAACCTGGTTTCGATCAATATTTTAGAGGATAACACCGGTTAGGTCTGGGTTAAGTCTGGGATATGCGCGCATCTGGCTTATGCTTTGGCCTTTTTCGCAAACTTGTTGGCTAGATCCTGGGTTTTTTCGTCTTTGAATCACGTAGTAATGTGGTAACACACTGAATCAGTCAATTAAACCTGGTTTCGATCAATATTTTAGAGGATAACGCCGGTTAGGTCTGGGTTAGGTCTGGGATATGCGCGCATCTGGCTTATACTTTCGCCCTTTTCGCAAACTTGTTGGCTAGATCCTGGGTTTTTTTCGGGTTTGAATCACGTAGTAATGTGGTACCACACAGAAACAGTCCATTAAACCTGGTTACGGACAGTATTTTAGAGGATAACACCGGTTAGGTCTGGGATATGCGCGCATCTGGCTTATACTTTCGCCTTTTTCGCAAACTTGTTGGCCAGATCCTGGGTTTTTTTCGGGTTTGAATCACGTAGTAATGTGGTACCACACAGAAACAGTCAATTAAACCTGGTTTCGATCAATATTTTAGAGGATAACACCGGTTAGGTCTGGGTTAGGTCTGGGATATGCGCCCATCAGGCTTATACTTTCGCCTTTTTCGCAAACTTGTTGGCCAGATCCTGGGTTTTTTTCGTGTTTGAATCACGTAGTAATGTGGTACCACATTGAAGCAGTCAATTAAACCTGGTTTCGATCAATATCTTAGAGGATAACACCGGTTAGGTCTGGGTTAGGTCTGGGATATGCGCGCATCTGGCTTATACTTTCGCCTTTTTCGCAAACTTGTTGGCTAGATCCTGGGTTTTTTCGTCTTTGAATCACGTAGTAATGTGGTAACACACTGAAGCAGTCAATTAAACCTGCTTTCGATCAATATTTTAGAGGATAACACCGGTTAGGTCTGGGTTAGGTCTGGGATATGCGCCCATCTGGCTTATACTTTCGTCTTTTTCGCAAAATTGCTGGCCAGATCCTGGGTTTTTTTCGTGTTTGAATCACGTAGTAATGTGGTACAACACTGAAGCAGTCAACTAAACCTGGTTTCGATCAATATTTTAGGGAATAACACCGGTTAGGTCTGGGTTAGGTCTGGGATATGCGCGCATCTGGCTTATACTTTCGCCTTTTTCGCAAACTTGTTGGCTAGATCCTGGGTTTTTTTCGTGTTTGAATCACGTAGTTATGTGGTACAACACTGAAGCAGTCAATTAAACCTGGTTTCGATCAATATTTTAGAGGATTACATCGGTTAGGTCTGGGATATTCGCCCATCTGGCTTATACTTTCGCCTTTTTCGCAAACTTGTTGGCCAGATCCTGGGTTTTTTTCGTGTTTGAAACACGTAGTAATGTGGTACAACACTGAAGCAGTCAATCAAACCTTGTTTCGATCAATATTTTAGTGGATAACTCCGGTTAGGTCGGGGATATGCGCGCATCTGGCTTATACTTTCGCCTTTTTCGCAAACTTGTTGGCTAGATCCTGGGTTTTTTTCGTGTTTGAATCACGTAGTAATGTGGTAACACACTGAAGCAGTCAATTAAACCTGGTTTCGATCACTATTTTAGTGGATAACACCGGTTAGGTCTGGGTTAGGTCTGGGATATGCGCGCATCTGGCTTATACTTTCGCCATTTCCGCAAACTTGTTGGCTAGATCCTGGGTTTTTTTTCGGGTTCGAATCACGTAGTTATGTGGTACAACACTGAAGCAGTCAATTAAACCTGGTTTCGATCAATATTTTAGAGGATTACATGGGTTAGGTCTGGGATATTCGCCCATCTGGCTTATACTTTCGCCTTTTTCGCAAACTTGTTGGCCAGATCCTGGGTTTTTTTCGTGTTTGAAACACGTAGTAATGTGGTACAACACTGAAGCAGTCAATCAAACCTTGTTTCGATCAATATTTTAGTGGATAACTCCGGTTAGGTCGGGGATATGCGCGCATCTGGCTTATACTTTCGCCTTTTTCGCAAACTTGTTGGCTAGATCCTGGGTTTTTTTCGTGTTTGAATCACGTAGTAATGTGGTAACACACTGAAGCAGTCAATTAAACCTGGTTTCGATCACTATTTTAGTGGATAACACCGGTTAGGTCTGGGTTAGGTCTGGGATATGCGCGCATCTGGCTTATACTTTCGCCTTTTTCGCAAACTTGTTGGCTAGATCCTGGGTTTTTTTCGTGTTTGAATCACGTAGTTATGTGGTACAACACTGAAGCAGTCAATTAAACCTGGTTTCGATCAATATTTTAGAGGATTACATCGGTTAGGTCTGGGATATTCGCCCATCTGGCTTATACTTTCGCCTTTTTCGCAAACTTGTTGGCCAGATCCTGGGTTTTTTTCGTGTTTGAAACACGTAGTAATGTGGTACAACACTGAAGCAGTCAATCAAACCTTGTTTCGATCAATATTTTAGTGGATAACTCCGGTTAGGTCGGGGATATGCGCGCATCTGGCTTATACTTTCGCCTTTTTCGCAAACTTGTTGGCTAGATCCTGGGTTTTTTTCGTGTTTGAATCACGTAGTAATGTGGTAACACACTGAAGCAGTCAATTAAACCTGGTTTCGATCACTATTTTAGTGGATAACACCGGTTAGGTCTGGGTTAGGTCTGGGATATGCGCGCATCTGGCTTATACTTTCGCCATTTCCGCAAACTTGTTGGCTAGATCCTGGGTTTTTTTTCGGGTTCGAATCACGTAGTAATGTGGTACCACACAGAAACAGTCCAATAAACCCGGATTCGATCAATGTTTTAGAGGATAACACCGGTTAGGTCTGGGTTAGGTCTGGGATATGCGCGCATCTGGCTTATACTTTCGCCTTTTTCGCAAACTTGTTGGCTAGATCCTGGGCTTTTTCGGGTTTGAATCACGTAGTAATGTGGTACCACACAGAAGCAGTCCAATAAACCTGGATTCGGACAGTATTTTAGAGGATAACACCGGTTAGGTCTGGGTTTCGTCTGGGTTATGCCCGCATCTGGCTCATGATTTTGCCTTCTTCGCATACTTGTTGGCCAGATCCTGGGTTTTTTTCGTGTTTGAATCACGTAGTAATGTGGTACCACACAGAAACAGTCCATTAAACCTGGTTTCGGACAGTATTTTAGAGGATAACACCGGTTAGGTCTGGGTTAGGTCTGGGTTATGCCCGCATCTGGCTAATGATTTTGCCTTCTTCGCATACTTGTTGGCCAGATCCTGGGTTTTTTTCGTGTTTGAATCACGTAGTAATGTGGTAACACACTGAATCGGTCATTTAAACCTGGTTTCGATCAATGTTTTAGAGGATAACACCGGTTAGGTCTGGGTTAGGTCTGGGATATGCGCGCATCTGGCTTATACTTTCGCCATTTTCGCAAACTTGTTGGCTAGATCCTGGGTTTTTTTCGGGTTTGAATCACGTAGTAATGTGGTACCACACAGAAACAGTCCAATAAACCCGGATTCGATCAATGTTTTAGAGGATAACACCGGTTTGGTCTGGGTTAGGTCTGGTTTATGCCCGCATCTGGCTAATGATTTTGCCTTCTTCGCATACTTGTTGGCCAGATCCTGGGTTTTTTCGTGTTTGAATCACGTAGTAATGTGGTAACACACTGAATCAGTCATTTAAACCTGGTTTCGATCAATGTTTTAGTGGATAACACCGGTTAGGTCTGGGTTAGGTCTGGGATATGCCCGCATCTGGCTAATGATTTTGCCTTCTTCGCATACTTGTTGGCCAGATCCTGGGTTTTTTTCGTGTTTGAATCACGCAGTAATGTGGTAACACACTGAAGCAGTCAATTAAACCTGGTTTCGATCAATATTTTAGAGGATAACACCGGTTAGGTCTGGGATATGCGCGCATCTGGCCTATACTTTCCCCTTTTTCGCAAACTTGTTGGCCAGATCCTGGGTTTTTTTCGTGTTTGAATCACGTAGTAATGTGGTAACACACTGGAGCAGTCATTTAAACCTGGTTTCGATCAATATTTTAGAGGATAACACCGGTTAGGTCTGGGAAATGCGCGCATCTGTCTTATACTTTCGCCTTTTTCGCAAACTTGTTGGCTAGATCCTGGGCTTTTTTCGGGTTTGAATCTCGTAGTAATCTGGTACCACACAGAAACAGTCCATTAAACCTGGTTACGGACAGTATTTTAGAGGATAACACCGGTTAGGTCTGGGATATGCGCGCATCTGGCTTATACTTTCGCCTGTTTCGCAAACCTGTTGGCCAGATCTTGGGTTTTTTTCGTGTTTGAATCACGCAGTAATGTGGTAACACACTGAAGCAGTCAACTAAACCTGGTTTCGATCAATATTTTAGAGGATAACACCGGTTAGGTCTGGGATATGCGCGCAGCTGGCTTATACTTTCGCCTTTTTCGCAAACTTGTTGGCCAGATCGTGGGTTTTTTTCGTGTTTGAATCACGTAGTAATGTGGTACCACATTGAAGCAGTCTATTAAACCTGGTTTCGATCAATATTTTAGAGGATAACACCGGTTAGGTCTGGGTTAGGTCTGGGATATGCGCGCATCTGGCTTATACTTTCGCCTTTTTCGCAAACTTGTTGGCTAGATCCTGGGTTTTTTCGTCTTTGAATCACGTAGTAATGTGGTAACACACTGAAGCAGTCAATTAAACCTGGTTTCGATCAATATTTTAGAGGATAACACCGGTTAGGTCTGGGATATGCGCGCATCTGGCTTATACTTTCCCCTTTTTCGCAAACTTTTTGGCTAGATCCTGGGGTTTTCACGGGTTTGAATCTCGCAGTAATGTGGTACCACACAGAAACAGACCATTAAACCTGGTTTCGGACAGTATTTTACAGAATAACACCGGATAGGTCTGGGTTTCGTCTGGGTTATGCCCGCATCTGGCTCATGATTTTGCCTTCTTCGCATAATTGTTGGCCAGATCCTGGGTTTTTTTCGTGTTTGAATCACGTAGTAATGTGGTAACACACTGAAGCAGTCAATTAATCCTGGTTTTGATCAATATTTTAGAGGATAACACCGGTTAGGTCTGGGTTTCGTCTGGGTTATGCCCGCATCTGGCTAATGAATTTGCCTTCTTCGCATACTTGTTGGCCAGATCCTGGGTTTTTTTCGTGTTTGAATCACGTAGTAATGTGGTAACACACTGAAGCAGTCAATTAAACCTGGTTTCGATCAATATTTTAGAGGATAACACCGGTTAGGTCTGGGTTAGGTCTGGGATATGCCCGCGTCTGGCTTATACCTTCGCCTTTTTCGCAAACTTGTTGGCCAGATCCTGGGGTTTTTTCGTGTTTGAATCACGTAGTAATGTGGTACCACATTGAAGCAGTCAATTAAACCTGGTTTCGATCAATATTTTAGAGGATAACACCGGTTAGGTCTGGGTTAGGTCTGGGATATGCGCGCATCTGGCTCATGATTTGGCCTTCTTCGCAAACTTGTAGGCCAGATCCTGGGTTTTTTCGTGTTTGAATCACGTAGTAATGTGGTAACACAATGAAGCAGTCAATTAAACCTGGTTTCGATCAATATTTTAGAGGATAACACCGGTTAGGTCTGGGATATGCGCGCATCTGGCTTATACTTTCGCCGTTTTCGCAAACTTGTTGGCTAGATCTTGGGTTTTTTCGTCTTTGAATCACGTAGTAATGTGGTAACACACTGAAGAAGTCAATTAAACCTGGTTTCGACCAATATTTTAGAGGATAACACCGGTTAGGTCTGGGTTATACCATCATCTGGCTCATGATTTTGCCTTCTTCGCATACTTGTTGGCCAGATCCTGGGTTTTGTTCGTGTTTGAATCACGTAGTAATGTGGTAACACACTGAAGCAGTCATTTAAACCTGGTTTCGATCAATATTTTAGAGGATAACACCGGTTAGGTCTGGGATATGCGCGCATCTGTCTTATACTTTCGCCTTTTTCGCAAACTTGTTGGCTAGATCCTGGGTTTTTCTCGGGTTTGAATCTCGCAGTAATGTGGCACCACACAGAAACAGACCATTAAACCTGGTTTCGGACAGTATTTTACAGAATAACACCGGATAGGTTTGGGTTTCGTCTGGGTTATGCCCGCATCTGGCTCATGATTTTGCCTTCTTCGCATACTTGTTGGCCAGATCCTGGGTTTTTTTTCGTGTTTGAATCACGTAGTAATGTGGTACCCGACAGAAGCAGTCCATTAAACCTGGATTCGGACAGTATTTTAGCGGATAACACCGGTTAGGTCTGGGTTTCGTCTGGGTTATGCCCGCATCTGGCTCATGATTACGCTTTTTTCGCAAACTTGTTGGCTAGATCCTGGGTTTTTTTCGGGTTTGAATCAGGTAGTAATGTGGTACCACACAGAAACAGTCCATTAAACCTGGTTACGGACAGTATTTTAGAGGATAACACCGGTTAGGTCTGGGATATGCGCGCATCTGGCTTATACTTTCGCCTTTTTCGCAAACTTGTTGGCCAGATCCTGGGTTTTTTTCGGGTTTGAATCACGTAGTAATGTGGTACCACACAGAAACAGTCAATTAAACCTGGTTTCGATCAATATTTTAGAGGATAACACCGGTTAGGTCTGGGTTAGGTCTGGGATATGCGCCCATCAGGCTTATACTTTCGCCTTTTTCGCAAACTTGTTGGCCAGATCCTGGGTTTTTTTCGTGTTTGAATCACGTAGTAATGTGGTACCACATTGAAGCAGTCAATTAAACCTGGTTTCGATCAATATCTTAGAGGATAACACCGGTTAGGTCTGGGTTAGGTCTGGGATATGCGGCCATCTGGCTTATACTTTCGTCTTTTTCGCAAAATTGCTGGCCAGATCCTGGGTTTTCTTCGTGTTTGAATCACGTAGTAATGTGGTACAACACTGAAGCAGTCAACTAAACCTGGTTTCGATCAATATTTTAGGGAATAACACCGGTTAGGTCTGGGTTAGGTCTGGGATATGCGCGCATCTGGCTTATACTTTCGCCTTTTTCGCAAACTTGTTGGCTAGATCCTGGGTTTTTTTCGTGTTTGAATCACGTAGTTATGTGGTACAACACTGAAGCAGTCAATTAAACCTGGTTTCGATCAATATTTTAGAGGATTACATCGGTTAGGTCTGGGATATTCGCCCATCTGGCTTATACTTTCGCCTTTTTCGCAAACTTGTTGGCCAGATCCTGGGTTTTTTTCGTGTTTGAAACACGTAGTAATGTGGTACAACACTGAAGCAGTCCATCAAACCTTGTTTCGATCAATATTTTAGTGGATAACTCCGGTTAGGTCGGGGATATGCGCGCATCTGGCTTATACTTTCGCCTTTTTCGCAAACTTGTTGGCTAGATCCTGGGTTTTTTTCGTGTTTGAATCACGTAGTAATGTGGTAACACACTGAAGCAGTCAATTAAACCTGGTTTCGATCACTATTTTAGTGGATAACACCGGTTAGGTCTGGGTTAGGTCTGGGATATGCGCGCATCTGGCTTATACTTTCGCCATTTTCGCAAACTTGTTGGCTAGATCCTGGGTTTTTTTTCGGGTTCGAATCACGTAGTAATGTGGTACCACACAGAAACAGTCCAATAAACCCGGATTCGATCAATGTTTTAGAGGATAACACCGGTTAGGTCTGGGTTAGGTCTGGGATATGCGCGCATCTGGCTTATACTTTCGCCTTTTTCGCAAACTTGTTGGCTAGATCCTGGGTTTTTTTTCGTGTTTGAATCACGTAGTAACGTGGTACCACATTGAAGCAGTCATTTAAACCTGGTTTCGATCAATGTTTTAGAGGATAACACCGGTTAGGTCTGGGTTAGGTCTGGGATATGCCCGCATCTGGCTAATGATTTTGCCTTCTTCGCATACTTGTTGGCCAGATCCTGGGTTTTTTTCGTGTTTGAATCACGCAGTAATGTGGTAACACACTGGAGCAGTCATTTAAACCTGGTTTCGATCAATATTTTAGAGGATAACACCGGTTAGGTCTGGGAAATGCGCGCATCTGTCTTATACTTTCGCCTTTTTCGCAAACTTGTTGGCTAGATCCTGGGCTTTTTTCGGGTTTGAATCTCGTAGTAATCTGGTACCACACAGAAACAGTCCATTAAACCTGGTTACGGACAGTATTTTAGAGGATAACACCGGTTAGGTCTGGGATATGCGCGCATCTGGCTTATACTTTCGCCTGTTTCGCAAACCTGTTGGCCAGATCTTGGGTTTTTTTCGTGTTTGAATCACGCAGTAATGTGGTAACACACTGAAGCAGTCAATTAAACCTGGTTTCGATCAATATTTTAGAGGATAACACCGGTTAGGTCTGGGATATGCGCGCATCTGGCTTATACTTTCGCCTTTTTCGCAAACTTGTTGGCCAGATCGTGGGTTTTTTTCGTGTTTGAATCACGTAGTAATGTGGTACCACATTGAAGCAGTCTATTAAACCTGGTTTCGATCAATATTTTAGAGGATAACACCGGTTAGGTCTGGGTTAGGTCTGGGATATGCGCGCATCTGGCTTATACTTTCGCCTTTTTCGCAAACTTGTTGGCTAGATCCTGGGTTTTTTCGTCTTTGAATCACGTAGTAATGTGGTAACACACTGAAGCAGTCAATTAAACCTGGTTTCGATCAATATTTTAGAGGATAACACCGGTTAGGTCTGGGATATGCGCGCATCTGGCTTATACTTTCCCGTTTTTCGCAAACTTTTTGGCTAGATCCTGGGGTTTTCACGGGTTTGAATCTCGCAGTAATGTGGTACCACACAGAAACAGACCATTAAACCTGGTTTCGGACAGTATTTTACAGAATAACACCGGATAGGTCTGGGTTTCGTCTGGGTTATGCCCGCATCTGGCTCATGATTTTGCCTTCTTCGCATAATTGTTGGCCAGATCCTGGGTTTTTTACTTGTTTGAATCACGTAGTAATGTGGTAACACACTGAAGCAGTCAATTAATCCTGGTTTTGATCAATATTTTAGAGGATAACACCGGTTAGGTCTGGGTTTCGTCTGGGTTATGCCCGCATCTGGCTAATGAATTTGCCTTCTTCGCATACTTGTTGGCCAGATCCTGGGTTTTTTTCGTGTTTGAATCACGTAGTAATGTGGTAACACACTGAAGCAGTCAATTAAACCTGGTTTCGATCAATATTTTAGAGGATAACACCGGTTAGGTCTGGGTTAGGTCTGGGATATGCCCGCGTCTGGCTTATACCTTCGCCTTTTTCGCAAACTTGTTGGCCAGATCCTGGGTTTTTTTCGTGTTTGAATCACGTAGTAATGTGGTACCACATTGAAGCAGTCAATTAAACCTGGTTTCGATCAATATTTTAGAGGATAACACCGGTTAGGTCTGGGTTAGGTCTGGGATATGCGCGCATCTGGCTCATGATTTGGCCTTCTTCGCAAACTTGTAGGCCAGATCCTGGGTTTTTTCGTGTTTGAATCACGTAGTAATGTGGTAACACACTCAAGCAGTCAATTAAACCTGGTTTCGATCAATATTTTAGAGGATAACACCGGTTAGGTCTGGGATATGCGCGCATCTGGCTTATACTTTCGCCGTTTTCGCAAACTTGTTGGCTAGATCTTGGGTTTTTTCGTCTTTGAATCACGTAGTAATGTGGTAACACACTGAAGAAGTCAATTAAACCTGGTTTCGACCAATATTTTAGGGGATAACACCGGTTAGGTCTGGGTTAGGTCTGGGTTATACCATCATCTGGCTCATGATTTTGCCTTCTTCGCATACTTGTTGGCCAGATCCTGGGTTTTGTTCGTGTTTGAATCACGTAGTAATGTGGTAACACACTGAAGCAGTCAATTAAACCTGGTTTCGATCAATATTTTAGAGGATAACACCGGTTAGGTCTGGGATATGCGCGCATCTGGCTTATACTTTCGCCTTTTTCGCATACTTGCTGGCCAGATCCTGGGTTTTTTTCGGGTTTGAATCAATGTGGTACCACACAGAAGCAGTCCATCAAACCTGGTTTCGACCAATGTTTTAGAGGATAACACCGGTTAGGTCTTGGTTAGGTCTGGGATATGCGCCCATCTGGCTTATACTTTCGCCATTTTCGCAAACTTGTTGACCAGATCCTGGGTTTTTTTCGTGTTTGAATCACGTAGTAATGCGGTACCACATTGAAGCAGTGAATTAATCCTGGTTTCGATCAATATTTTAGAGGATAACACCGGTTAGGTCTGGGTTAGGTCTGGGATATGCGGGCATCTGGCTTATACTTTCGCCTTTTTCGCAAACTTGTTGGCCAGATCCTGGGTTTATTACGTGTTTGAATCACGTAGTAATGTGGTAACACACTGAAGCAGTCAATTAAACCTGCTTTCGATCAATATTTTAGAGGATAACACCGGTTAGGTCTGGGTTAGGTCTGGGATATGCGCGCATCTGGCTTATACTTTCGCCTTTTTCGCATACTTGTTGGACAGATCCTGGGTCTTTTTCGTGTTTGAATCACGTAGTAATGTGGTACCACACAGAAACAGTCCATTAAACCTGGGTTCGATCAATATTTTAGAGGATAACACCGGTTAGGTCTGGGTTAGGTCTGGGTTATGCCCGCATCTGGCTTATACTTTCGCCTTGTAAGCAAACTTGTTGGCTATATCCTGGGTTTTTTTCGGGTTTGAATCTCGTAGTAATGTGGTACCACACAGAAGCAGTCCATTAAACCTGGTTTCGATCAATGTTTTAGAGGATAACACCGGTTAGGTCTGGGTTAGGTCTGGGATATGCCCGCATCTGGCTAATGATTTTGCCTTCTTCGCATACTTGTTGGCCAGATCCTGGGTTTTTTTCGTGTTTGAATCACGCAGTAATGTGGTAACACACTGAAGCAGTCAATTAAACCTGGTTTCGATCAATATTTTAGAGGATAACACCGGTTAGGTCTGGGATATGCGCGCATCTGGCCTATACTTTCCCCTTTTTCGCAAACTTGTTGGCCAGATCCTGGGTTTTTTTCGTGTTTGAATCACGTAGTAATGTGGTAACACACTGGAGCAGTCATTTAAACCTGGTTTCGATCAATATTTTAGAGGATAACACCGGTTAGGTCTGGGAAATGCGCGCATCTGTCTTATACTTTCGCCTTTTTCGCAAACTTGTTGGCTAGATCCTGGGCTTTTTTCGGGTTTGAATCTCGTAGTAATCTGGTACCACACAGAAACAGTCCATTAAACCTGGTTACGGACAGTATTTTAGAGGATAACACCGGTTAGGTCTGGGATATGCGCGCATCTGGCTTATACTTTCGCCTGTTTCGCAAACCTGTTGGCCAGATCTTGGGTTTTTTTCGTGTTTGAATCACGCAGTAATGTGGTAACACACTGAAGCAGTCAATTAAACCTGGTTTCGATCAATATTTTAGAGGATAACACCGGTTAGGTCTGGGATATGCGCGCAGCTGGCTTATACTTTCGCCTTTTTCGCAAACTTGTTGGCCAGATCGTGGGTTTTTTTCGTGTTTGAATCACGTAGTAATGTGGTACCACATTGAAGCAGTCTATTAAACCTGGTTTCGATCAATATTTTAGAGGATAACACCGGTTAGGTCTGGGTTAGGTCTGGGATATGCGCGCATCTGGCTTATACTTTCGCCTTTTTCGCAAACTTGTTGGCTAGATCCTGGGTTTTTTCGTCTTTGAATCACGTAGTAATGTGGTAACACACTGAAGCAGTCAATTAAACCTGGTTTCGATCAATATTTTAGAGGATAACACCGGTTAGGTCTGGGATATGCGCGCATCTGGCTTATACTTTCCCCTTTTTCGCAAAGTTTTTGGCTAGATCCTGGGGTTTTCACGGGTTTGAATCTCGCAGTAATGTGGTACCACACAGAAACAGACCATTAAACCTGGTTTCGGACAGTATTTTACAGAATAACACCGGATAGGTCTGGGTTTCGTCTGGGTTATGCCCGCATCTGGCTCATGATTTTGCCTTCTTCGCATAATTGTTGGCCAGATCCTGGGTTTTTTTCGTGTTTGAATCACGTAGTAATGTGGTAACACACTGAAGCAGTCAATTAATCCTGGTTTTGATCAATATTTTAGAGGATAACACCGGTTAGGTCTGGGTTTCGTCTGGGTTATGCCCGCATCTGGCTAATGAATTTGCCTTCTTCGCATACTTGTTGGCCAGATCCTGGGTTTTTTTCGTGTTTGAATCACGTAGTAATGTGGTAACACACTGAAGCAGTCAATTAAACCTGGTTTCGATCAATATTTTAGAGGATAACACCGGTTAGGTCTGGGTTAGGTCTGGGATATGCCCGCGTCTGGCTTATACCTTCGCCTTTTTCGCAAACTTGTTGGCCAGATCCTGGGTTTTTTTCGTGTTTGAATCACGTAGTAATGTGGTACCACATTGAAGCAGTCAATTAAACCTGGTTTCGATCAATATTTTAGAGGATAACACCGGTTAGGTCTGGGTTAGGTCTGGGATATGCGCGCATCTGGCTCATGATTTGGCCTTCTTCGCAAACTTGTAGGCCAGATCCTGGGTTTTTTCGTGTTTGAATCACGTAGTAATGTGGTAACACAATGAAGCAGTCAATTAAACCTGGTTTCGATCAATATTTTAGAGGATAACACCGGTTAGGTCTGGGATATGCGCGCATCTGGCTTATACTTTCGCCGTTTTCGCAAACTTGTTGGCTAGATCTTGGGTTTTTTCGTCTTTGAATCACGTAGTAATGTGGTAACACACTGAAGAAGTCAATTAAACCTGGTTTCGACCAATATTTTAGAGGATAACACCGGTTAGGTCTGGGTTATACCATCATCTGGCTCATGATTTTGCCTTCTTCGCATACTTGTTGGCCAGATCCTGGGTTTTGTTCGTGTTTGAATCACGTAGTAATGTGGTAACACACTGAAGCAGTCAATTAAACCTGGTTTCGATTAATATTTTAGAGGATAACACCGGTTAGGTCTGGGATATGCGCGCATCTGGCTTATACTTTCGCCTTTTTCGCATACTTGCTGGCCAGATCCTGGGTTTTTTTCGGGTTTGAATCACGTAGTAATGTGGTACCACACAGAAGCAGTCCATTAAACCTGGTTTCGATCAATATTTTAGAGGATAACACCGGTTAGGTCGGGGTTAGGTCTGGGATATGCGCGCATCTGGCTTATACTTTCGCCCTTTTCGCAAACTTGTTGGCTAGATCCTGGGTTTTTTTCGGGTTTGAATCACGTAGTAATGTGGTAACACACAGAAACAGTCCATTAAACCTGGATTCGATCAATGTTTTAGAGGATAACACCGGTTAGGTCTGGGTTAGGTCTGGGATATGCCCGCATCTGGCTCATGATTTGGCCTTCTTCGCATACTTGTTGGCCAGATCCTGGGTTTTTTTCGTGTTTGAATCACGTAGTAATGTGGTAACACACTGAAGCAGTCAATTAAACCTGGTTTCGAGCAATATTTTAGAGGATAACACCGGTTAGGTCTGGGTTAGGTCTGGGATATGCCCGCATCTGGCTCATGATTTGGCCTTCTTCGCATACTTGTTGGCCAGATCCTGGGTTTTTTTCGTGTTTGAATCACGTAGTAATGTGGTAACACACTGAAGCAGTCAATTAAACCTGCTTTCGATCAATATTTTAGAGGATAACACCGGTTAGGTCTGGGATATGCGCGCATCTGGGTTATACTTTCGCCTTTTTCGCAAACTTGTTGGCTAGATCCTGGTTTTTTTTCGGGTTTGAATCTCGTAGTAATGTGGTACCACACTGAAACAGTCCATTAAACCTGGTTTCGGACAGTATTTTAGAGGATAACACCGGTTTGGTCTGGGTTTCGTCTGGGTTATGCCCGCATCTGGCTATTGATTTTGCCTTCTTCGCATACTGGTTGGCCTGATCCTGGGTTTTTTTCGTGTTTGAATCACGTAGTAATGTGGTAACACACTGCAGCAGTCAATTAAACCTGGATTCGATCATTATTTTCGAGGATAACACCGGTTAGGTCTGGGTTAGGTCTGGGTTATGCCCGCATCTGGCTCATGATTTTGCCTTCTTCGCATACTTGTTGGCCAGATCCTGGGTTTTTTTCGTGTTTGAATCACGTAGTAATGTGGTAACACACTGAAGCAGTCAATTAAACCTGGTTTCAATCAATATTTTAGAGGATAACACCGGTTAGGTCTGGGTTAGGTCTGGGATATGACCGCATCTGGCTCATGATTTGGCCTTCTTCGCATACTTGTTGGCCAGATCTTGGGTTTTTTTCGTGTTTGAATCACGCAGTAATGTGGTAACACACTGAAGCAGTCAATTAAACCTGGTTTCGATCAATATTTTAGAGGATAACACCGGTTAGGTCTGGAATATGCGCGCATCTGGCTTATACTTTCCCCTTTTTCGCAAACTTGTTGGCCAGATCCTGGGTTTTTTTCGTGTTTGAATCACGTAGTAATGTGGTAACACACTGAAGCAGTCATTTAAACCTGGTTTCGATCAATATTTTAGAGGATAACACCGGTTAGGTCTGGGATATGCGCGCATCTGTCTTATACTTTCGCCTTTTTCGCAAACTTGTTGGCTAGATCCTGGGTTTTTCTCGGGTTTGAATCTCGCAGTAATGTGGCACCACACAGAAACAGACCATTAAACCTGGTTTCGGACAGTATTTTACAGAATAACACCGGATAGGTTTGGGTTTCGTCTGGGTTATGCCCGCATCTGGCTCATGATTTTGCCTTCTTCGCATACTTGTTGGCCAGATCCTGGGTTTTTTTTCGTGTTTGAATCACGTAGTAATGTGGTACCCGACAGAAGCAGTCCATTAAACCTGGATTCGGACAGTATTTTAGCGGATAACACCGGTTAGGTCTGGGTTTCGTCTGGGTTATGCCCGCATCTGGCTCATGATTACGCTTTTTTCGCAAACTTGTTGGCTAGATCCTGGGTTTTTTTCGGGTTTGAATCAGGTAGTAATGTGGTACCACACAGAAACAGTCCATTAAACCTGGTTACGGACAGTATTTTAGAGGATAACACCGGTTAGGTCTGGGATATGCGCGCATCTGGCTTATACTTTCGCCTTTTTCGCAAACTTGTTGGCCAGATCCTGGGTTTTTTTCGGGTTTGAATCACGTAGTAATGTGGTACCACACAGAAACAGTCAATTAAACCTGGTTTCGATCAATATTTTAGAGGATAACACCGGTTAGGTCTGGGTTAGGTCTGGGATATGCGCCCATCAGGCTTATACTTTCGCCTTTTTCGCAAACTTGTTGGCCAGATCCTGGGTTTTTTTCGTGTTTGAATCACGTAGTAATGTGGTACCACATTGAAGCAGTCAATTAAACCTGGTTTCGATCAATATCTTAGAGGATAACACCGGTTAGGTCTGGGTTAGGTCTGGGATATGCGGCCATCTGGCTTATACTTTCGTCTTTTTCGCAAAATTGCTGGCCAGATCCTGGGTTTTTTTCGTGTTTGAATCACGTAGTAATGTGGTACAACACTGAAGCAGTCAACTAAACCTGGTTTCGATCAATATTTTAGGGAATAACACCGGTTAGGTCTGGGTTAGGTCTGGGATATGCGCGCATCTGGCTTATACTTTCGCCTTTTTCGCAAACTTGTTGGCTAGATCCTGGGTTTTTTTCGTGTTTGAATCACGTAGTTATGTGGTACAACACTGAAGCAGTCAATTAAACCTGGTTTCGATCAATATTTTAGAGGATTACATCGGTTAGGTCTGGGATATTCGCCCATCTGGCTTATACTTTCGCCTTTTTCGCAAACTTGTTGGCCAGATCCTGGGTTTTTTTCGTGTTTGAAACACGTAGTAATGTGGTACAACACTGAAGCAGTCAATCAAACCTTGTTTCGATCAATATTTTAGTGGATAACTCCGGTTAGGTCGGGGATATGCGCGCATCTGGCTTATACTTTCGCCTTTTTCGCAAACTTGTTGGCTAGATCCTGGGTTTTTTTCGTGTTTGAATCACGTAGTAATGTGGTAACACACTGAAGCAGTCAATTAAACCTGGTTTCGATCACTATTTTAGTGGATAACACCGGTTAGGTCTGGGTTAGGTCTGGGATATGCGCGCATCTGGCTTATACTTTCGCCATTTTCGCAAACTTGTTGGCTAGATCCTGGGTTTTTTTTCGGGTTCGAATCACGTAGTAATGTGGTACCACACAGAAACAGTCCAATAAACCCGGATTCGATCAATGTTTTAGAGGATAACACCGGTTAGGTCTGGGTTAGGTCTGGGATATGCGCGCATCTGGCTTATACTTTCGCCTTTTTCGCAAACTTGTTGGCTATATCCTGGGTTTTTTTTCGTGTTTGAATCACGTAGTAATGTGGTACCACATTGAAGCAGTCATTTAAACCTGGTTTCGATCAATGTTTTAGAGGATAACACCGGTTAGGTCTGGGTTAGGTCTGGGATATGCCCGCATCTGGCTAATGATTTTGCCTTCTTCGCATACTTGTTGGCCAGATCCTGGGTTTTTTTCGTGTTTGAATCACGCAGTAATGGGGTAACACACTGAAGCAGTCAATTAAACCTGGTTTCGATCAATATTTTAGAGGATAACACCGGTTAGGTCTGGGATATGCGCGCATCTGGCCTATACTTTCCCCTTTTTCGCAAACTTGTTGGCCAGATCCTGGGTTTTTTTCGTGTTTGAATCACGTAGTAATGTGGTAACACACTGGAGCAGTCATTTAAACCTGGTTTCGATCAATATTTTAGAGGATAACACCGGTTAGGTCTGGGAAATGCGCGCATCTGTCTTATACTTTCGCCTTTTTCGCAAACTTGTTGGCTAGATCCTGGGCTTTTTTCGGGTTTGAATCTCGTAGTAATCTGGTACCACACAGAAACAGTCCATTAAACCTGGTTACGGACAGTATTTTAGAGGATAACACCGGTTAGGTCTGGGATATGCGCGCATCTGGCTTATACTTTCGCCTGTTTCGCAAACCTGTTGGCCAGATCTTGGGTTTTTTTCGTGTTTGAATCACGCAGTAATGTGGTAACACATTGAAGCAGTCTATTAAACCTGGTTTCGATCAATATTTTAGAGGATAACACCGGTTAGGTCTGGGTTAGGTCTGGGATATGCGCGCATCTGGCTTATACTTTCGCCTTTTTCGCAAACTTGTTGGCTAGATCCTGGGTTTTTTCGTCTTTGAATCACGTAGTAATGTGGTAACACACTGAAGCAGTCAATTAAACCTGGTTTCGATCAATATTTTAGAGGATAACACCGGTTAGGTCTGGGATATGCGCGCATCTGGCTTATACTTTCCCGTTTTTCGCAAACTTTTTGGCTAGATCCTGGGGTTTTCACGGGTTTGAATCTCGCAGTAATGTGGTACCACACAGAAACAGACCATTAAACCTGGTTTCGGACAGTATTTTACAGAATAACACCGGATAGGTCTGGGTTTCGTCTGGGTTATGCCCGCATCTGGCTCATGATTTTGCCTTCTTCGCATAATTGTTGGCCAGATCCTGGGTTTTTTTCTTGTTTGAATCACGTAGTAATGTGGTAACACACTGAAGCAGTCAATTAATCCTGGTTTTGATCAATATTTTAGAGGATAACACCGGTTAGGTCTGGGTTTCGTCTGGGTTATGCCCGCATCTGGCTAATGAATTTGCCTTCTTCGCATACTTGTTGGCCAGATCCTGGGTTTTTTTCGTGTTTGAATCACGTAGTAATGTGGTAACACACTGAAGCAGTCAATTAAACCTGGTTTCGATCAATATTTTAGAGGATAACACCGGTTAGGTCTGGGTTAGGTCTGGGATATGCCCGCGTCTGGCTTATACCTTCGCCTTTTTCGCAAACTTGTTGGCCAGATCCTGGGTTTTTTTCGTGTTTGAATCACGTAGTAATGTGGTACCACATTGAAGCAGTCAATTAAACCTGGTTTCGATCAATATTTTAGAGGATAACACCGGTTAGGTCTGGGTTAGGTCTGGGATATGCGCGCATCTGGCTCATGATTTGGCCTTCTTCGCAAACTTGTAGGCCAGATCCTGGGTTTTTTCGTGTTTGAATCACGTAGTAATGTGGTAACACACTGAAGCAGTCAATTAAACCTGGTTTCGATCAATATTTTAGAGGATAACACCGGTTAGGTCTGGGATATGCGCGCATCTGGCTTATACTTTCGCCGTTTTCGCAAACTTGTTGGCTAGATCTTGGGTTTTTTCGTCTTTGAATCACGTAGTAATGTGGTAACACACTGAAGAAGTCAATTAAACCTGGTTTCGACCAATATTTTAGAGGATAACACCGGTTAGGTCTGGGTTAGGTCTGGGTTATACCATCATCTGGCTCATGATTTTGCCTTCTTCGCATACTTGTTGGCCAGATCCTGGGTTTTGTTCGTGTTTGAATCACGTAGTAATGTGGTAACACACTGAAGCAGTCAATTAAACCTGGTTTCGATCAATATTTTAGAGGATAACACCGGTTAGGTCTGGGATATGCGCGCATCTGGCTTATACTTTCGCCTTTTTCGCATACTTGCTGGCCAGATCCTGGGTTTTTTTCGGGTTTGATTCAATGTGGTACCACACAGAAGCAGTCCATCAAACCTGGTTTCGACCAATGTTTTAGAGGATAACACCGGTTAGGTCTTGGTTAGGTCTGGGATATGCGCCCATCTGGCTTATACTTTCGCCATTTTCGCAAACTTGTTGACCAGATCCTGGGTTTTTTTCGTGTTTGAATCACGTAGTAATGCGGTACCACATTGAAGCAGTGAATTAATCCTGGTTTCGATCAATATTTTAGAGGATAACACCGGTTAGGTCTGGGTTAGGTCTGGGATATGCGGGCATCTGGCTTATACTTTCGCCTTTTTCGCAAACTTGTTGGCCAGATCCTGGGTTTATTACGTGTTTGAATCACGTAGTAATGTGGTAACACACTGAAGCAGTCAATTAAACCTGCTTTCGATCAATATTTTAGAGGATAACACCGGTTAGGTCTGGGTTAGGTCTGGGATATGCGCGCATCTGGCTCATGATTTGGCCTTCTTCGCATACTTGTTGGCCAGATCCTGGGTTTTTTTCGTGTTTGAATCACGTAGTAATGTGGTAACACACTGAAGCAGTCAATTAAACCTGGTTTCGAGCAATATTTTAGAGGATAACACCGGTTAGGTCTGGGTTAGGTCTGGGATATGCCCGCATCTGGCTCATGATTTGGCCTTCTTCGCATACTTGTTGGCCAGATCCTGGGTTTTTTTCGTGTTTGAATCACGTAGTAATGTGGTAACACACTGAAGCAGTCAATTAAACCTGGTTTCGATCAATATTTTAGAGGATAACACCGGTTAGGTCTGGGATATGCGCGCATCTGGGTTATACTTTCGCCTTTTTCGCAAACTTGTTGGCTAGATCCTGGTTTTTTTTCGGGTTTGAATCTCGTAGTAATGTGGTACCACACTGAAACAGTCCATTAAACCTGGTTTCGGACAGTATTTTAGAGGATAACACCGGTTTGGTCTGGGTTTCGTCTGGGTTATGCCCGCATCTGGCTATTGATTTTGCCTTCTTCGCATACTGGTTGGCCTGATCCTGGGTTTTTTTCGTGTTTGAATCACGTAGTAATGTGGTAACACACTGCAGCAGTCAATTAAACCTGGATTCGATCATTATTTTCGAGGATAACACCGGTTAGGTCTGGGTTAGGTCTGGGTTATGCCCGCATCTGGCTCATGATTTTGCCTTCTTCGCATACTTGTTGGCCAGATCCTGGGTTTTTTTCGTGTTTGAATCACGTAGTAATGTGGTAACACACTGAAGCAGTCAATTAAACCTGGTTTCAATCAATATTTTAGAGGATAACACCGGTTAGGTCTGGGTTAGGTCTGGGATATGACCGCATCTGGCTCATGATTTGGCCTTCTTCGCATACTTGTTGGCCAGATCTTGGGTTTTTTTCGTGTTTGAATCACGCAGTAATGTGGTAACACACTGAAGCAGTCAATTAAACCTGGTTTCGATCAATATTTTAGAGGATAACACCGGTTAGGTCTGGGATATGCGCGCATCTGGCTTATACTTTCCCCTTTTTCGCAAACTTGTTGGCCAGATCCTGGGTTTTTTTCGTGTTTGAATCACGTAGTAATGTGGTAACACACTGAAGCAGTCATTTAAACCTGGTTTTGATCAATATTTTAGAGGATAACACCGGTTAGGTCTGGGATATGCGCGCATCTGTCTTATACTTTCGCCTTTTTCGCAAACTTGTTGGCTAGATCCTGGGTTTTTCTCGGGTTTGAATCTCGCAGTAATGTGGCACCACACAGAAACAGACCATTAAACCTGGTTTCGGACAGTATTTTACAGAATAACACCGGATAGGTTTGGGTTTCGTCTGGGTTATGCCCGCATCTGGCTCATGATTTTGCCTTCTTCGCATACTTGTTGGCCAGATCCTGGGTTTTTTTTCGTGTTTGAATCACGTAGTAATGTGGTACCCGACAGAAGCAGTCCATTAAACCTGGATTCGGACAGTATTTTAGCGGATAACACCGGTTAGGTCTGGGTTTCGTCTGGGTTATGCCCGCATCTGGCTCATGATTACGCTTTTTTCGCAAACTTGTTGGCTAGATCCTGGGTTTTTTTCGGGTTTGAATCAGGTAGTAATGTGGTACCACACAGAAACAGTCCATTAAACCTGGTTACGGACAGTATTTTAGAGGATAACACCGGTTAGGTCTGGGATATGCGCGCATCTGGCTTATACTTTCGCCTTTTTCGCAAACTTGTTGGCCAGATCCTGGGTTTTTTTCGGGTTTGAATCACGTAGTAATGTGGTACCACACAGAAACAGTCAATTAAACCTGGTTTCGATCAATATTTTAGAGGATAACACCGGTTAGGTCTGGGTTAGGTCTGGGATATGCGCCCATCAGGCTTATACTTTCGCCTTTTTCGCAAACTTGTTGGCCAGATCCTGGGTTTTTTTCGTGTTTGAATCACGTAGTAATGTGGTACCACATTGAAGCAGTCAATTAAACCTGGTTTCGATCAATATCTTAGAGGATAACACCGGTTAGGTCTGGGTTAGGTCTGGGATATGCGGCCATCTGGCTTATACTTTCGTCTTTTTCGCAAAATTGCTGGCCAGATCCTGGGTTTTTTTCGTGTTTGAATCACGTAGTAATGTGGTACAACACTGAAGCAGTCAACTAAACCTGGTTTCGATCAATATTTTAGGGAATAACACCGGTTAGGTCTGGGTTAGGTCTGGGATATGCGCGCATCTGGCTTATACTTTCGCCTTTTTCGCAAACCTGTTGGCCAGATCTTGGGTTTTTTTCGTGTTTGAATCACGCAGTAATGTGGTAACACACTGAAGCAGTCAATTAAACCTGGTTTCGATCAATATTTTAGAGGATAACACCGGTTAGGTCTGGGATATGCGCGCATCTGGCTTATACTTTCGCATTTTTCGCAAACTTGTTGGCCAGATCGTGGGTTTTTTTCGTGTTTGAATCACGTAGTAATGTGGTACCACATTGAAGCAGTCTATTAAACCTGGTTTCGATCAATATTTTAGTGGATAACTCCGGTTAGGTCGGGGATATGCGCGCATCTGGCTTATACTTTCGCCTTTTTCGCAAACTTGTTGGCTAGATCCTGGGTTTTTTTCGTGTTTGAATCACGTAGTAATGTGGTAACACACTGAAGCAGTCAATTAAACCTGGTTTCGATCACTATTTTAGTGGATAACACCGGTTAGGTCTGGGTTAGGTCTGGGATATGCGCGCATCTGGCTTATACTTTCGCCATTTTCGCAAACTTGTTGGCTAGATCCTGGGTTTTTTTTCGGGTTCGAATCACGTAGTAATGTGGTACCACACAGAAACAGTCCAATAAACCCGGATTCGATCAATGTTTTAGAGGATAACACCGGTTAGGTCTGGGTTAGGTCTGGGATATGCGCGCATCTGGCTTATACTTTCGCCTTTTTCGCAAACTTGTTGGCTATATCCTGGGTTTTTTTTCGTGTTTGAATCACGTAGTAATGTGGTACCACATTGAAGCAGTCATTTAAACCTGGTTTCGATCAATGTTTTAGAGGATAACACCGGTTAGGTCTGGGTTAGGTCTGGGATATGCCCGCATCTGGCTAATGATTTTGCCTTCTTCGCATACTTGTTGGCCAGATCCTGGGTTTTTTTCGTGTTTGAATCACGCAGTAATGGGGTAACACACTGAAGCAGTCAATTAAACCTGGTTTCGATCAATATTTTAGAGGATAACACCGGTTAGGTCTGGGATATGCGCGCATCTGGCTCATGATTTGGCCTTCTTCGCAAACTTGTAGGCCAGATCCTGGGTTTTTTTCGTGTTTGAATCACGCAGTAATGTGGTAACACACTGAAGCAGTCAATTAAACCTGGTTTCGATCAATATTTTAGAGGATAACACCGGTTAGGTCTGGGATATGCGCGCATCTGGCCTATACTTTCCCCTTTTTCGCAAACTTGTTGGCCAGATCCTGGGTTTTTTTCGTGTTTGAATCACGTAGTAATGTGGTAACACACTGGAGCAGTCATTTAAACCTGGTTTCGATCAATATTTTAGAGGATAACACCGGTTAGGTCTGGGAAATGCGCGCATCTGTCTTATACTTTCGCCTTTTTCGCAAACTTGTTGGCTAGATCCTGGGCTTTTTTCGGGTTTGAATCTCGTAGTAATCTGGTACCACACAGAAACAGTCCATTAAACCTGGTTACGGACAGTATTTTAGAGGATAACACCGGTTAGGTCTGGGATATGCGCGCATCTGGCTTATACTTTCGCCTGTTTCGCAAACCTGTTGGCCAGATCTTGGGTTTTTTTCGTGTTTGAATCACGCAGTAATGTGGTAACACACTGAAGCAGTCAATTAAACCTGGTTTCGATCAATATTTTAGAGGATAACACCGGTTAGGTCTGGGATATGCGCGCATCTGGCTTATACTTTCGCATTTTTCGCAAACTTGTTGGCCAGATCGTGGGTTTTTTTCGTGTTTGAATCACGTAGTAATGTGGTACCACATTGAAGCAGTCTATTAAACCTGGTTTCGATCAATATTTTAGAGGATAACACCGGTTAGGTCTGGGTTAGGTCTGGGATATGCGCGCATCTGGCTTATACTTTCGCCTTTTTCGCAAACTTGTTGGCTAGATCCTGGGTTTTTTCGTCTTTGAATCACGTAGTAATGTGGTAACACACTGAAGCAGTCAATTAAACCTGGTTTCGATCAATATTTTAGAGGATAACACCGGTTAGGTCTGGGATATGCGCGCATCTGGCTTATACTTTCCCGTTTTTCGCAAACTTTTTGGCTAGATCCTGGGGTTTTCACGGGTTTGAATCTCGCAGTAATGTGGTACCACACAGAAACAGACCATTAAACCTGGTTTCGGACAGTATTTTACAGAATAACACCGGATAGGTCTGGGTTTCGTCTGGGTTATGCCCGCATCTGGCTCATGATTTTGCCTTCTTCGCATAATTGTTGGCCAGATCCTGGGTTTTTTTCTTGTTTGAATCACGTAGTAATGTGGTAACACACTGAAGCAGTCAATTAATCCTGGTTTTGATCAATATTTTAGAGGATAACACCGGTTAGGTCTGGGTTTCGTCTGGGTTATGCCCGCATCTGGCTAATGAATTTGCCTTCTTCGCATACTTGTTGGCCAGATCCTGGGTTTTTTTCGTGTTTGAATCACGTAGTAATGTGGTAACACACTGAAGCAGTCAATTAAACCTGGTTTCGATCAATATTTTAGAGGATAACACCGGTTAGGTCTGGGTTAGGTCTGGGATATGCCCGCGTCTGGCTTATACCTTCGCCTTTTTCGCAAACTTGTTGGCCAGATCCTGGGTTTTTTTCGTGTTTGAATCACGTAGTAATGTGGTACCACATTGAAGCAGTCAATTAGACCTGGTTTCGATCAATATTTTAGAGGATAACACCGGTTAGGTCTGGGTTAGGTCTGGGATATGCGCGCATCTGGCTCATGATTTGGCCTTCTTCGCAAACTTGTAGGCCAGATCCTGGGTTTTTTCGTGTTTGAATCACGTAGTAATGTGGTAACACACTGAAGCAGTCAATTAAACCTGGTTTCGATCAATATTTTAGAGGATAACACCGGTTAGGTCTGGGATATGCGCGCATCTGGCTTATACTTTCGCCGTTTTCGCAAACTTGTTGGCTAGATCTTGGGTTTTTTCGTCTTTGAATCACGTAGTAATGTGGTAACACACTGAAGAAGTCAATTAAACCTGGTTTCGACCAATATTTTAGAGGATAACACCGGTTAGGTCTGGGTTAGGTCTGGGTTATACCATCATCTGGCTCATGATTTTGCCTTCTTCGCATACTTGTTGGCCAGATCCTGGGTTTTGTTCGTGTTTGAATCACGTAGTAATGTGGTAACACACTGAAGCAGTCAATTAAACCTGGTTTCGATCAATATTTTAGAGGATAACACCGGTTAGGTCTGGGATATGCGCGCATCTGGCTTATACTTTCGCCTTTTTCGCATACTTGCTGGCCAGATCCTGGGTTTTTTTCGGGTTTGATTCAATGTGGTACCACACAGAAGCAGTCCATCAAACCTGGTTTCGACCAATGTTTTAGAGGATAACACCGGTTAGGTCTTGGTTAGGTCTGGGATATGCGCCCATCTGGCTTATACTTTCGCCATTTTCGCAAACTTGTTGACCAGATCCTGGGTTTTTTTCGTGTTTGAATCACGTAGTAATGCGGTACCACATTGAAGCAGTGAATTAATCCTGGTTTCGATCAATATTTTAGAGGATAACACCGGTTAGGTCTGGGTTAGGTCTGGGATATGCGGGCATCTGGCTTATACTTTCGCCTTTTTCGCAAACTTGTTGGCCAGATCCTGGGTTTATTACGTGTTTGAATCACGTAGTAATGTGGTAACACACTGAAGCAGTCAATTAAACCTGCTTTCGATCAATATTTTAGAGGATAACACCGGTTAGGTCTGGGTTAGGTCTGGGATATGCGCGCATCTGGCTTATACTTTCGCCTTTTTCGCATACTTGTTGGCCAGATCCTGGGTCTTTTTCGTGTTTGAATCACGTAGTAATGTGGTACCACACAGAAACAGTCCATTAAACCTGGGTTCGATCAATATTTTAGAGGATAACACCGGTTAGGTCTGGGTTAGGTCTGGGTTATGCCCGCATCTGGCTTATACTTTCGCCTTGTAAGCAAACTTGTTGGCTATATCCTGGGTTTTTTTCGGGTTTGAATCTCGTAGTAATGTGGTACCACACAGAAGCAGTCCATTAAACCTAGATTCGGACAGTATTTTAGCGGATAACACCGGTTAGCTCTGGGTTTCGTCTGGGTTATGCCCGCATATGGCTAATGAATTTGCCTTCTTCGCATACTTGTTGGCCAGATCCTGGGTTTTTTTCGTGTTTGAATCACGTAGTAATGTGGTAACACACTGAAGCAGTCAATTAAACCTGGTTTCGATCAATGTTATAGAGGATAACACCGGTTTGGTCTGGGTTAGGTCTGGGATATGCGCGCATCTGGCTTATACTTTCGCCTTTTTCGCAAACTTGTTGGCCAGATCGTGGGTTTTTTTCGTGTTTGAATCACGTAGTAATGTGGTACCACATTGAAGCAGTCAACTAAACCTGGTTTCGATCAATATTTTAGAGGATAACACCGGTTAGGTCTGGGTTAGGTCTGGGATATGCGCGCATCTGGCTCATGATTTGGCCCTCTTCGCAAACTTGTAGGCCAGATCCTGGGTTTTTTCGTGTTTGAATCACGTAGTAATGTGGTAACACACTGAAGCAGTCAATTAAACCTGGTTTCGATCAATATTTTAGAGGATAACACCGGTTAGGTCTGGGATATGCGCGCATCTGGCTTATACTTTCGCCGTTTTCGCAAACTTGTTGGCTAGATCTTGGGTTTTTTCGTCTTTGAATCACGTAGTAATGTGGTAACACACTGAAGAAGTCAATTAAACCTGGTTTCGACCAATATTTTAGAGGATAACACCGGTTAGGTCTGGGTTAGGTCTGGGTTATACCATCATCTGGCTCATGATTTTGCCTTCTTCGCATACTTGTTGGCCAGATCCTGGGTTTTGTTCGTGTTTGAATCACGTAGTAATGTGGTAACACACTGAAGCAGTCAATTAAACCTGGTTTCGATCAATATTTTAGAGGATAACACCGGTTAGGTCTGGGATATGCGCGCATCTGGCTTATACTTTCGCCTTTTTCGCATACTTGCTGGCCAGATCCTGGGTTTTTTTCGGGTTTGAATCACGTAGTAATGTAGTAACACACTGAAGCAGTCAACTAAACCTGGTTTCGACCAATGTTTTAGAGGATAACACCGGTTAGGTCTTGGTTAGGTCTGGGATATGCGCCCATCTGGCTTATACTTTCGCCATTTTCGCAAACTTGTTGACCAGATCCTGGGTTTATTACGTGTTTGAATCACGTAGTAATGTAGTAACACACTGAAGCAGTCAACTAAACCTGGTTTCGATCAATGTTTTAGAGGATAACACCGGTTAGGTCTGGGTTAGGTCTGGGATATGCGCGCATCTGGCTTATACTTTCGCCTTTTTCGCAAACTTGTTGGCCAGATCCTGGGTTTATTACGTGTTTGAATCACGTAGTAATGTGGTAACACACTGAAGCAGTCAATTAAACCTGCTTTCGATCAATATTTTAGAGGATAACACCGGTTAGGTCTGGGTTAGGTCTGGGATATGCGCGCATCTGGCTTATACTTTCGCCTTTTTCGCATACTTGTTGGCCAGATCCTGGGTCTCTTTCGTGTTTGAATCACGTAGTAATGTGGTACCACACAGAAACAGTCCATTAAACCTGGGTTCGATCAATATTTTAGAGGATAACACCGGTTAGGTCTGGGTTAGGTCTGGGTTATGCCCGCATCTGGCTTATACTTTCGCCTTGTAAGCAAACTTGTTGGCTAGATCCTGGGTTTTTTTCGGGTTTGAATCTCGTAGTAATGTGGTACCACACAGAAGCAGTCCATTAAACCTGGATTCGGACAGTATTTTAGCGGATAACACCGGTTAGGTCTGGGTTTCGTCTGGGTTATGCCCGCATATGGCTAATGAATTTGCCTTCTTCGCATACTTGTTGGCCAGATCCTGGGTTTTTTTCGTGTTTGAATCACGTAGTAATGTGGTAACACACTGAAGCAGTCAATTAAACCTGGTTTCGATCAATGATATAGAGGATAACACCGGTTTGGTCTGGGTTAGGTCTGGGATATGCGCGCATCTGGCTTATACTTTCGCCTTTTTCGCAAACTTGTTGGCCAGATCGTGGGTTTTTTTCGTGTTTGAATCACGTAGTAATGTGGTACCACATTGAAGCAGTCAACTAAACCTGGTTTCGATCAATATTTTAGAGGATAACACCGGTTAGGTCTGGGTTAGGTCTGGGACATGCGCGCATCTGGCTTATACTTTCGCCTTTTTCGCAAACTTGTTGGCCAGATCGTGGGTTTTTTTCGTGTTTGAATCACGTAGTAATGTGGTACCACATTGAAGCAGTCTATTAAACCTGGTTTCGATCAATATTTTAGAGGATAACACCGGTTAGGTCTGGGTTAGGTCTGGGATATGCGCGCATCTGGCTTATACTTTCGCCTTTTTCGCAAACTTGTTGGCTAGATCCTGGGTTTTTTCGTCTTTGAATCACGTAGTAATGTGGTAACACACTGAAGCAGTCAATTAAACCTGGTTTCGATCAATATTTTAGAGGATAACACCGGTTAGGTCTGGGATATGCGCGCATCTGGCTTATACTTTCCCCTTTTTCGCAAACTTTTTGGCTAGATCCTGGGGTTTTCACGGGTTTGAATCTCGCAGTAATGTGGTACCACACAAAACAGACCATTAAACCTGGTTTCGGACAGTATTTTACAGAATAACACCGGATAGGTCTGGGTTTCGTCTGGGTTATGCCCGCATCTGGCTCATGATTTTGCCTTCTTCGCATAATTGTTGGCCAGATCCTGGGTTTTTTTCGTGTTTGAATCACGTAGTAATGTGGTAACACACTGAAGCAGTCAATTAATCCTGGTTTTGATCAATATTTTAGAGGATAACACCGGTTAGGTCTGGGTTTCGTCTGGGTTATGCCCGCATCTGGCTAATGAATTTGCCTTCTTCGCATACTTGTTGGCCAGATCCTGGGTTTTTTTCGTGTTTGAATCACGTAGTAATGTGGTAACACACTGAAGCAGTCAATTAAACCTGGTTTCGATCAATATTTTAGAGGATAACACCGGTTAGGTCTGGGTTAGGTCTGGGATATGCCCGCGTCTGGCATATACCTTCGCCTTTTTCGCAAACTTGTTGGCCAGATCGTGGGTTTTTTTCGTGTTTGAATCACGTAGTAATGTGGTACCACATTGAAGCAGTCTATTAAACCTGGTTTCGATCAATATTTTAGAGGATAACACCGGTTAGGTCTGGGTTAGGTCTGGGATATGCGCGCATCTGGCTTATACTTTCGCCTTTTTCGCAAACTTGTTGGCTAGATCCTGGGTTTTTTCGTCTTTGAATCACGTAGTAATGTGGTAACACTCTGAAGCAGTCAATTAAACCTGGTTTCGATCAATATTTTAGAGGATAACACCGGTTAGGTCTGGGATATGCGCGCATCTGGCTTATACTTTCCCCTTTTTCGCAAACTTTTTGGCTAGATCCTGGGGTTTTCACGGGTTTGAATCTCGCAGTAATGTGGTACCACACAAAACAGACCATTAAACCTGGTTTCGGACAGTATTTTACAGAATAACACCGGATAGGTCTGGGTTTCGTCTGGGTTATGCCCGCATCTGGCTCATGATTTTGCCTTCTTCGCATAATTGTTGGCCAGATCCTGGGTTTTTTTCGTGTTTGAATCACGTAGTAATGTGGTAACACACTGAAGCAGTCAATTAATCCTGGTTTTGATCAATATTTTAGAGGATAACACCGGTTAGGTCTGGGTTTCGTCTGGGTTATGCCCGCATCTGGCTAATGAATTTGCCTTCTTCGCATACTTGTTGGCCAGATCCTGGGTTTTTTTCGTGTTTGAATCACGTAGTAATGTGGTAACACACTGAAGCAGTCAATTAAGCCTGGTTTCGATCAATATTTTAGAGGATAACACCGGTTAGGTCTGGGTTAGGTCTGGGATATGCCCGCGTCTGGCATATACCTTCGCCTTTTTCGCAAACTTGTTGGCCAGATCCTGGGTTTTTTTCGTGTTTGAATCACGTAGTAATGTGGTACCACATTGAAGCAGTCAATTAAACCTGGTTTCGATCAATATTTTAGAGGATAACACCGGTTAGGTCTGGGTTAGGTCTGGGATATGCGCGCATCTGGCTCATGATTTGGCCTTCTTCGCAAACTTGTAGGGCAGATCCTGGGTTTTTTCGTGTTTGAATCACGTAGTAATGTGGTAACACACTGAAGCAGTCAATTAAACCTGGTTTCGATCAATATTTTAGAGGATAACACTGGTTAGGTCTGGGATATGCGCGCATCTGGCTTATACTTTCGCCGTTTTCGCAAACTTGTTGGCTAGATCTTGGGTTTTTTCGTCTTTGAATCAAGTAGTAATGTGGTAACACACTGAAGCAGTCAATTAATCCTGGTTTTGATCAATATTTTAGAGGATAACACCGGTTAGGTCTGGGTTTCGTCTGGGTTATGCCCGCATCTGGCTAATGAATTTGCCTTCTTCGCATACTTGTTGGCCAGATCCTGGGTTTTTTTCGTGTTTGAATCACGTAGTAATGTGGTAACACACTGAAGCAGTCAATTAAACCTGGTTTCGACCAATATTTTAGAGGATAACACCGGTTAGGTCTGGGTTAGGTCTGGGTTATGCCCGCATCTGGCTTATACTTTCGCCTTGTAAGCAAACTTGTTGGCTAGATCCTGGGTTTTTTTCGGGTTTGAATCTCGTAGTAAAGTGGTACCACACAGAAGCAGTCCATTAAACCTGGATTCGGACAGTATTTTAGCGGATAACACCGGTTAGGTCTGGGTTGGGTCTGGGACATGCGCGCATCTGGCTTATACTTTCGCCTTTTTCGCAAACTTGTTGGCCAGATCCTGGGTTTTTTTCGTGTTTGAATCACGTAGTAATGTGGTAACACACTGAAGCAGTCAACTAAACCTGGTTTCGATCAATGTTTTAGAGGATAACACCGGTTAGGTCTGGGATATGCGCGCATCAGGCTTATACTTTCGCCTTTTTCGCAAACTTGTTGGCTAGATCCTGGGTTTTTCTCGGGTTTGAATCTCGCAGTAATGTGGTACCACACAGAAACAGACCATTAAACCTGGTTTCGGACAGTATTTTACAGAATAACACCGGATAGGTTTGGGTTTCGTCTGGGTTATGCCCGCATCTGGCTCATGATTTTGCCTTCATCGCATACTTGTTGGCCAGATCCTGGGTTTTTTTCGTGTTTGAATCACGTAGTAATGTGGTACCAGACAGAAGCAGTCCATTAAACCTCGATTCGGACAGTATTTTAGCGGATAACACCGGTTAGGTCTGGGTTTCGTCTGGGTTATGCCCGCATCTGGCTAATGAATTTGCCTTCTTCGCATACTTGTTGGCCAGATCCTGGGTTTTTTTCGTGTTTGAATCACGTAGTAATGTGGTAACACACTGAAGTAGTCAATTAAACCTGGTTTCGATCAATATTTTAGAGGATAACACAGGTTAGGTCTGGGTTAGGTCTGGGATATGCCCGCGTATGGCTTATACCTTCGCCTTTTTCGCAAACTTGTTGGCCAGATCCTGGGTTTTTTTCGTGTTTGAATCACGTAGTAATGTGGTACCACATTGAAGCAGTCAATTAAACCTGGTTTCGATCAATATTTTAGAGGATAACACCGGTTAGGTCTGGGTTAGGTCTGGGATATGCGAGCATCTGGCTTATACTTTCGCCTTTTTCGCAAACTTGTTGGCTAGATCCTGGGTTTTTTTCGGGTTTGAATCACGTAGTAATGTGGTACCACATAGAAACAGTACATTAAACCTGGTTTCGGACAGTATTTTAGAGAATAACACCGGATAGGTCTGGGTTTCGTCTGGGTTATGCCCGCACCTGGCTAATGATTTTGCCTTCATCGCATACTTGTTGGCCAGATCCTGGGTTTTTTTCGTGTTTGAATCACGTAGTAATGTGGTGCAACACAGAAGCAGTCCATTAAACCTGGATTCGGACAGTATTTTAGCGGATAACACCGGTTAGGTCTGGGTTTCGTCTGGGTTCTGCCCGCATCTGGCTAATGAATTTGCCTTCTTCGCATACTTGTTGGCCAGATCCTGGGTTTTGTTCGTGTTTGAATCACGTAGTAATGTGGTACCACACAGAAGCAGTCCATTAAACCTGGATTCGGACAGTATTTTAGCGGATAAAACCGGTTAGGTCTGGGTTAGGTCTGGGATATGCGCCCATCTGGCTTATACTTTCGCCTTTTTCGCAAACTTGTTGGCCGGATCCTGGGTTTATTTCTTGTTTGAATCACGTAGTAATGTGGTAACACACTGAAGCGGTCAATTAAACCTGCTTTCGATCAATATTTTAGAGGATAACTCCGGCTAGGTCTGGATTAGGTCTGGGATATGCCCGCATCTGGCTCATGATTTGGCCTTCTTCGCATACTTGTTGGCCAGATCCTGGGTTTTTTTCGTGTTTGAATCACGTAGTAATGTGGTAACACACTCAAGCAGTCAATTAAACCTGGTTTCGATCAATATTTTAGAGGATAACACCGGTTAGGTCTGGGTTAGGTCTGGGATATGCGCCCATCTGGCTTCTTCTTTCGCCTTTTTCGCAAACTTGTTGGCCAGATCCTGGGTTTATTTCGTGTTTGAATCACGTAGTAATGTGGTAACACACTGAAGCAATCAATTAAACCTGGTTTCGATCAATACTTTAGAGGATAACACCGGCTAGGTCTGGGTTAGGTCTGGGATATGCCCGCATCTGGCTCATGATTTGGCCTTCTTCGCAAACTTGTTGGCCAGATCCTGGGTTTTTTCGTGTTTGAATCACCTAGTAATGTGGTACCACACAGAAACAGTCCATTAAACCTGGTTTCAGACAGTATTTTAGAGGATAACACCGGTCAGGTGTGGGTTTCGTCTGGGTTATGCCCGCATCAGGCTCATGATTTTGCCTTCTTCGGATACTTGTTGGCCAGATCCTGGGTTTTTTTCGTGTTTGAATCACGTAGTAATGTGGTAACACACTGAAGGAGTCAATTAAACCTGGTTTCGATCAATATTTTAGAGGATAACACCGGTTTGGTCTGGGTTAGGTCTGGGATATGACCGCATCTGGCTCATGATTTGGCCTTCTTCGCATACTTGTTGGCCAGATCCTGGGTTTTTTTCGTGTTTGAATCACGTAGTAATGTGGTACAACACTGAAGCAGTCAATTAAACCTGGTTTCGATCAATATTTTAGAGGATAACACCGGTTAGGTCTGGGATATGCGCGCATCTGGCATATACTTTCGCCTTTTTCGCAAACTTGTTGGCTAGATCCTGGGTTTTTTTCGGGTTTGAATCTCGTAGTAATGTGGTAACACACTGAAGCAGTCATTTAAACATGGTTTCGATCAATATTTTAGAGGATAACACCGGTTAGGTCTGGGATATGCGCGCATCTGGCTTATACTTTCGCCTTTTTCGCAAACTTGTTGGCTAGATCCTGGGTTTTTCTCGGGTTTGAATCTCGCAGTAATGTGGTACCACACAGAAACAGACCATTAAACCTGGTTTCGGACAGTATTTTACAGAATAACACCGGATAGGTTTGGGTTTCGTCTGGGTTATGCCCGCATCTGGCTCGATCAATATTTTAGAGGATAACACCGGTTAGGTCTGGGATATGCGCGCATCTGGCTTATACTTTCGCCGTTTTCGCAAACTTGTTGGCTAGATCTTGGGTTTTTTCGTCTTTGAATCACGTAGTAATGTGGTAACACACTGAAGAAGTCAATTAAACCTGGTTTCGACCAATATTTTAGAGGATAACACCGGTTAGGTCTGGGTTAGGTCTGGGTTATACCATCATCTGGCTCATGATTTGGCCTTCTTCGCAAACTTGTAGGCCAGATCCTGGGTTTTTTCGTGTTTGAATCACGTAGTAATGTGGTACCACATTGAAGCAGTCTATTAAACCTGGTTTCGATCAATATTTTAGAGGATAACACCGGTTAGGTCTGGGTTAGGTCTGGGATATGCGCGCATCTGGCTTATACTTTCGCCTTTTTCGCAAACTTGTTGGCTAGATCCTGGGTTTTTTCGTCTTTGAATCACGTAGTAATGTGGTAACACACTGAAGCAGTCAATTAAACCTGGTTTCGATCAATATTTTAGAGGATAACACCGGTTAGGTCTGGGATATGCGCGCATCTGGCTTATACTTTCCCGTTTTTCGCAAACTTTTTGGCTAGATCCTGGGGTTTTCACGGGTTTGAATCTCGCAGTAATGTGGTACCACACAGAAACAGACCATTAAACCTGGTTTCGGACAGTATTTTACAGAATAACACCGGATAGGTCTGGGTTTCGTCTGGGTTATGCCCGCATCTGGCTCATGATTTTGCCTTCTTCGCATAATTGTTGGCCAGATCCTGGGTTTTTTTCTTGTTTGAATCACGTAGTAATGTGGTAACACACTGAAGCAGTCAATTAATCCTGGTTTTGATCAATATTTTAGAGGATAACACCGGTTAGGTCTGGGTTTCGTCTGGGTTATGCCCGCATCTGGCTAATGAATTTGCCTTCTTCGCATACTTGTTGGCCAGATCCTGGGTTTTTTTCGTGTTTGAATCACGTAGTAATGTGGTAACACACTGAAGCAGTCAATTAAACCTGGTTTCGATCAATATTTTAGAGGATAACACCGGTTAGGTCTGGGTTAGGTCTGGGATATGCCCGCGTCTGGCTTATACCTTCGCCTTTTTCGCAAACTTGTTGGCCAGATCCTGGGTTTTTTTCGTGTTTGAATCACGTAGTAATGTGGTACCACATTGAAGCAGTCAATTAGACCTGGTTTCGATCAATATTTTAGAGGATAACACCGGTTAGGTCTGGGTTAGGTCTGGGATATGCGCGCATCTGGCTCATGATTTGGCCTTCTTCGCAAACTTGTAGGCCAGATCCTGGGTTTTTTCGTGTTTGAATCACGTAGTAATGTGGTAACACACTGAAGCAGTCAATTAAACCTGGTTTCGATCAATATTTTAGAGGATAACACCGGTTAGGTCTGGGATATGCGCGCATCTGGCTTATACTTTCGCCGTTTTCGCAAACTTGTTGGCTAGATCTTGGGTTTTTTCGTCTTTGAATCACGTAGTAATGTGGTAACACACTGAAGAAGTCAATTAAACCTGGTTTCGACCAATATTTTAGAGGATAACACCGGTTAGGTCTGGGTTAGGTCTGGGTTATACCATCATCTGGCTCATGATTTTGCCTTCTTCGCATACTTGTTGGCCAGATCCTGGGTTTTGTTCGTGTTTGAATCACGTAGTAATGTGGTAACACACTGAAGCAGTCAATTAAACCTGGTTTCGATCAATATTTTAGAGGATAACACCGGTTAGGTCTGGGATATGCGCGCATCTGGCTTATACTTTCGCCTTTTTCGCATACTTGCTGGCCAGATCCTGGGTTTTTTTCGGGTTTGATTCAATGTGGTACCACACAGAAGCAGTCCATCAAACCTGGTTTCGACCAATGTTTTAGAGGATAACACCGGTTAGGTCTTGGTTAGGTCTGGGATATGCGCCCATCTGGCTTATACTTTCGCCATTTTCGCAAACTTGTTGACCAGATCCTGGGTTTTTTTCGTGTTTGAATCACGTAGTAATGCGGTACCACATTGAAGCAGTGAATTAATCCTGGTTTCGATCAATATTTTAGAGGATAACACCGGTTAGGTCTGGGTTAGGTCTGGGATATGCGGGCATCTGGCTTATACTTTCGCCTTTTTCGCAAACTTGTTGGCCAGATCCTGGGTTTATTACGTGTTTGAATCACGTAGTAATGTGGTAACACACTGAAGCAGTCAATTAAACCTGCTTTCGATCAATATTTTAGAGGATAACACCGGTTAGGTCTGGGTTAGGTCTGGGATATGCGCGCATCTGGCTTATACTTTCGCCTTTTTCGCATACTTGTTGGCCAGATCCTGGGTCTTTTTCGTGTTTGAATCACGTAGTAATGTGGTACCACACAGAAACAGTCCATTAAACCTGGGTTCGATCAATATTTTAGAGGATAACACCGGTTAGGTCTGGGTTAGGTCTGGGTTATGCCCGCATCTGGCTTATACTTTCGCCTTGTAAGCAAACTTGTTGGCTATATCCTGGGTTTTTTTCGGGTTTGAATCTCGTAGTAATGTGGTACCACACAGAAGCAGTCCATTAAACCTAGATTCGGACAGTATTTTAGCGGATAACACCGGTTAGCTCTGGGTTTCGTCTGGGTTATGCCCGCATATGGCTAATGAATTTGCCTTCTTCGCATACTTGTTGGCCAGATCCTGGGTTTTTTTCGTGTTTGAATCACGTAGTAATGTGGTAACACACTGAAGCAGTCAATTAAACCTGGTTTCGATCAATGTTATAGAGGATAACACCGGTTTGGTCTGGGTTAGGTCTGGGATATGCGCGCATCTGGCTTATACTTTCGCCTTTTTCGCAAACTTGTTGGCCAGATCGTGGGTTTTTTTCGTGTTTGAATCACGTAGTAATGTGGTACCACATTGAAGCAGTCAACTAAACCTGGTTTCGATCAATATTTTAGAGGATAACACCGGTTAGGTCTGGGTTAGGTCTGGGATATGCGCGCATCTGGCTCATGATTTGGCCCTCTTCGCAAACTTGTAGGCCAGATCCTGGGTTTTTTCGTGTTTGAATCACGTAGTAATGTGGTAACACACTGAAGCAGTCAATTAAACCTGGTTTCGATCAATATTTTAGAGGATAACACCGGTTAGGTCTGGGATATGCGCGCATCTGGCTTATACTTTCGCCGTTTTCGCAAACTTGTTGGCTAGATCTTGGGTTTTTTCGTCTTTGAATCACGTAGTAATGTGGTAACACACTGAAGAAGTCAATTAAACCTGGTTTCGACCAATATTTTAGAGGATAACACCGGTTAGGTCTGGGTTAGGTCTGGGTTATACCATCATCTGGCTCATGATTTTGCCTTCTTCGCATACTTGTTGGCCAGATCCTGGGTTTTGTTCGTGTTTGAATCACGTAGTAATGTGGTAACACACTGAAGCAGTCAATTAAACCTGGTTTCGATCAATATTTTAGAGGATAACACCGGTTAGGTCTGGGATATGCGCGCATCTGGCTTATACTTTCGCCTTTTTCGCATACTTGCTGGCCAGATCCTGGGTTTTTTTCGGGTTTGAATCACGTAGTAATGTAGTAACACACTAAAGCAGTCAACTAAACCTGGTTTCGACCAATGTTTTAGAGGATAACACCGGTTAGGTCTTGGTTAGGTCTGGGATATGCGCCCATCTGGCTTATACTTTCGCCATTTTCGCAAACTTGTTGACCAGATCCTGGGTTTATTACGTGTTTGAATCACGTAGTAATGTAGTAACACACTGAAGCAGTCAACTAAACCTGGTTTCGATCAATGTTTTAGAGGATAACACCGGTTAGGTCTGGGTTAGGTCTGGGATATGCGCGCATCTGGCTTATACTTTCGCCTTTTTCGCAAACTTGTTGGCCAGATCCTGGGTTTATTACGTGTTTGAATCACGTAGTAATGTGGTAACACACTGAAGCAGTCAATTAAACCTGCTTTCGATCAATATTTTAGAGGATAACACCGGTTAGGTCTGGGTTAGGTCTGGGATATGCGCGCATCTGGCTTATACTTTCGCCTTTTTCGCATACTTGTTGGCCAGATCCTGGGTCTCTTTCGTGTTTGAATCACGTAGTAATGTGGTACCACACAGAAACAGTCCATTAAACCTGGGTTCGATCAATATTTTAGAGGATAACACCGGTTAGGTCTGGGTTAGGTCTGGGTTATGCCCGCATCTGGCTTATACTTTCGCCTTGTAAGCAAACTTGTTGGCTAGATCCTGGGTTTTTTTCGGGTTTGAATCTCGTAGTAATGTGGTACCACACAGAAGCAGTCCATTAAACCTGGATTCGGACAGTATTTTAGCGGATAACACCGGTTAGGTCTGGGTTTCGTCTGGGTTATGCCCGCATATGGCTAATGAATTTGCCTTCTTCGCATACTTGTTGGCCAGATCCTGGGTTTTTTTCGTGTTTGAATCACGTAGTAATGTGGTAACACACTGAAGCAGTCAATTAAACCTGGTTTCGATCAATGATATAGAGGATAACACCGGTTTGGTCTGGGTTAGGTCTGGGATATGCGCGCATCTGGCTTATACTTTCGCCTTTTTCGCAAACTTGTTGGCCAGATCGTGGGTTTTTTTCGTGTTTGAATCACGTAGTAATGTGGTACCACATTGAAGCAGTCAACTAAACCTGGTTTCGATCAATATTTTAGAGGATAACACCGGTTAGGTCTGGGTTAGGTCTGGGATATGCGCGCATCTGGCTTATACTTTCGCCTTTTTCGCAAACTTGTTGGCTAGATCCTGGGTTTTTTCGTCTTTGAATCACGTAGTAATGTGGTAACACACTGAAGCAGTCAATTAAACCTGGTTTCGATCAATATTTTAGAGGATAACACCGGTTAGGTCTGGGATATGCGCGCATCTGGCTTATACTTTCCCCTTTTTCGCAAACTTTTTGGCTAGATCCTGGGGTTTTCACGGGTTTGAATCTCGCAGTAATGTGGTACCACACAAAACAGACCATTAAACCTGGTTTCGGACAGTATTTTACAGAATAACACCGGATAGGTCTGGGTTTCGTCTGGGTTATGCCCGCATCTGGCTCATGATTTTGCCTTCTTCGCATAATTGTTGGCCAGATCCTGGGTTTTTTTCGTGTTTGAATCACGTAGTAATGTGGTAACACACTGAAGCAGTCAATTAATCCTGGTTTTGATCAATATTTTAGAGGATAACACCGGTTAGGTCTGGGTTTCGTCTGGGTTATGCCCGCATCTGGCTAATGAATTTGCCTTCTTCGCATACTTGTTGGCCAGATCCTGGGTTTTTTTCGTGTTTGAATCACGTAGTAATGTGGTAACACACTGAAGCAGTCAATTAAACCTGGTTTCGATCAATATTTTAGAGGATAACACCGGTTAGGTCTGGGTTAGGTCTGGGATATGCCCGCGTCTGGCATATACCTTCGCCTTTTTCGCAAACTTGTTGGCCAGATCGTGGGTTTTTTTCGTGTTTGAATCACGTAGTAATGTGGTACCACATTGAAGCAGTCTATTAAACCTGGTTTCGATCAATATTTTAGAGGATAACACCGGTTAGGTCTGGGTTAGGTCTGGGATATGCGCGCATCTGGCTTATACTTTCGCCTTTTTCGCAAACTTGTTGGCTAGATCCTGGGTTTTTTCGTCTTTGAATCACGTAGTAATGTGGTAACACTCTGAAGCAGTCAATTAAACCTGGTTTCGATCAATATTTTAGAGGATAACACCGGTTAGGTCTGGGATATGCGCGCATCTGGCTTATACTTTCCCCTTTTTCGCAAACTTTTTGGCTAGATCCTGGGGTTTTCACGGGTTTGAATCTCGCAGTAATGTGGTACCACACAAAACAGACCATTAAACCTGGTTTCGGACAGTATTTTACAGAATAACACCGGATAGGTCTGGGTTTCGTCTGGGTTATGCCCGCATCTGGCTCATGATTTTGCCTTCTTCGCATAATTGTTGGCCAGATCCTGGGTTTTTTTCGTGTTTGAATCACGTAGTAATGTGGTAACACACTGAAGCAGTCAATTAATCCTGGTTTTGATCAATATTTTAGAGGATAACACCGGTTAGGTCTGGGTTTCGTCTGGGTTATGCCCGCATCTGGCTAATGAATTTGCCTTCTTCGCATACTTGTTGGCCAGATCCTGGGTTTTTTTCGTGTTTGAATCACGTAGTAATGTGGTAACACACTGAAGCAGTCAATTAAACCTGGTTTCGATCAATATTTTAGAGGATAACACCGGTTAGGTCTGGGTTAGGTCTGGGATATGCCCGCGTCTGGCATATACCTTCGCCTTTTTCGCAAACTTGTTGGCCAGATCCTGGGTTTTTTTCGTGTTTGAATCACGTAGTAATGTGGTACCACATTGAAGCAGTCAATTAAACCTGGTTTCGATCAATATTTTAGAGGATAACACCGGTTAGGTCTGGGTTAGGTCTGGGATATGCGCGCATCTGGCTCATGATTTGGCCTTCTTCGCAAACTTGTAGGGCAGATCCTGGGTTTTTTCGTGTTTGAATCACGTAGTAATGTGGTAACACACTGAAGCAGTCAATTAAACCTGGTTTCGATCAATATTTTAGAGGATAACACTGGTTAGGTCTGGGATATGCGCGCATCTGGCTTATACTTTCGCCGTTTTCGCAAACTTGTTGGCTAGATCTTGGGTTTTTTCGTCTTTGAATCAAGTAGTAATGTGGTAACACACTGAAGAAGTCAATTAAACCTGGTTTCGACCAATATTTTAGAGGATAACACCGGTTAGGTCTGGGTTAGGTCTGGGTTATGCCCGCATCTGGCTTATACTTTCGCCTTGTAAGCAAACTTGTTGGCTAGATCCTGGGTTTTTTTCGGGTTTGAATCTCGTAGTAAAGTGGTACCACACAGAAGCAGTCCATTAAACCTGGATTCGGACAGTATTTTAGCGGATAACACCGGTTAGGTCTGGGTTTCGTCTGGGTTATGCCCGCATATGGCTAATGAATTTGCCTTCTTCGCATACTTGTTGGCCAGATCCTGGGTTTTTTTCGTGTTTGAATCACGTAGTAATGTGGTAACACACTGAAGCAGTCAATTAAACCTGGTTTCGATCAATGTTATAGAGGATAACACCGGTTTGGTCTGGGTTAGGTCTGGGATATGCGCGCATCTGGCTTATACTTTCGCCTTTTTCGCAAACTTGTTGGCCAGATCGTGGGTTTTTTTCGTGTTTGAATCACGTAGTAATGTGGTACCACATTGAAGCAGTCAACTAAACCCGGTTTCGATCAATATTTTAGAGGATAACACCGGTTAGGTCTGGGTTAGGTCTGGGACATGCGCGCATCTGGCTTATACTTTCGCCTTTTTCGCAAACTTGTTGGCCAGATCCTGGGATTTTTTCGTGTTTGAATCACGTAGTAATGTAGTAACACACTGAAGCAGTCAACTAAACCTGGTTTCGATCAATGTTTTAGAGGATAACACCGGTTAGGTCTGGGTTAGGTCTGGGATATGCGCGCATCTGGCTTATACTTTCGCCTTTTTCGCAAACTTGTTGGCCAGATCCTGGGTTTATTACGTGTTTGAATCACGTAGTAATGTGGTAACACACTGAAGCAGTCAACTAAACCTGGTTTCGATCAATGTTTTAGAGGATAACACCGGTTAGGTCTGGGTTAGGTCTGGGATATGCGCGCATCTGGCTTATACTTTCGCCTTTTTCGCAAACTTGTTGGCTAGATCCTGGGTTTTTGTCGGGTTTGAATCACGTAGTAATGTGGTACCACACAGAAACAGTCCATTAAACCTGGATTCGGACAGTATTTTAGCGGATAACACCGGTTAGGTCTGGGTTGGGTCTGGGACATGCGCGCATCTGGCTTATACTTTCGCCTTTTTCGCAAACTTGTTGGCCAGATCCTGGGTTTTTTTCGTGTTTGAATCACGTAGTAATGTGGTAACACACTGAAGCAGTCAACTAAACCTGGTTTCGATCAATGTTTTAGAGGATAACACCGGTTAGGTCTGGGATATGCGCGCATCAGGCTTATACTTTCGCCTTTTTCGCAAACTTGTTGGCTAGATCCTGGGTTTTTCTCGGGTTTGAATCTCGCAGTAATGTGGTACCACACAGAAACAGACCATTAAACCTGGTTTCGGACAGTATTTTACAGAATAACACCGGATAGGTTTGGGTTTCGTCTGGGTTATGCCCGCATCTGGCTCATGATTTTGCCTTCATCGCATACTTGTTGGCCAGATCCTGGGTTTTTTTCGTGTTTGAATCACGTAGTAATGTGGTACCAGACAGAAGCAGTCCATTAAACCTCGATTCGGACAGTATTTTAGCGGATAACACCGGTTAGGTCTGGGTTTCGTCTGGGTTATGCCCGCATCTGGCTAATGAATTTGCCTTCTTCGCATACTTGTTGGCCAGATCCTGGGTTTTTTTCGTGTTTGAATCACGTAGTAATGTGGTAACACACTGAAGTAGTCAATTAAACCTGGTTTCGATCAATATTTTAGAGGATAACACAGGTTAGGTCTGGGTTAGGTCTGGGATATGCCCGCGTATGGCTTATACCTTCGCCTTTTTCGCAAACTTGTTGGCCAGATCCTGGGTTTTTTTCGTGTTTGAATCACGTAGTAATGTGGTACCACATTGAAGCAGTCAATTAAACCTGGTTTCGATCAATATTTTAGAGGATAACACCGGTTAGGTCTGGGTTAGGTCTGGGATATGCGAGCATCTGGCTTATACTTTCGCCTTTTTCGCAAACTTGTTGGCTAGATCCTGGGTTTTTTTCGGGTTTGAATCACGTAGTAATGTGGTACCACATAGAAACAGTACATTAAACCTGGTTTCGGACAGTATTTTAGAGAATAACACCGGATAGGTCTGGGTTTCGTCTGGGTTATGCCCGCACCTGGCTAATGATTTTGCCTTCATCGCATACTTGTTGGCCAGATCCTGGGTTTTTTTCGTGTTTGAATCACGTAGTAATGTGGTGCAACACAGAAGCAGTCCATTAAACCTGGATTCGGACAGTATTTTAGCGGATAACACCGGTTAGGTCTGGGTTTCGTCTGGGTTCTGCCCGCATCTGGCTAATGAATTTGCCTTCTTCGCATACTTGTTGGCCAGATCCTGGGTTTTGTTCGTGTTTGAATCACGTAGTAATGTGGTACCACACAGAAGCAGTCCATTAAACCTGGATTCGGACAGTATTTTAGCGGATAAAACCGGTTAGGTCTGGGTTAGGTCTGGGATATGCGCCCATCTGGCTTATACTTTCGCCTTTTTCGCAAACTTGTTGGCCGGATCCTGGGTTTATTTCTTGTTTGAATCACGTAGTAATGTGGTAACACACTGAAGCGGTCAATTAAACCTGCTTTCGATCAATATTTTAGAGGATAACTCCGGCTAGGTCTGGATTAGGTCTGGGATATGCCCGCATCTGGCTCATGATTTGGCCTTCTTCGCATACTTGTTGGCCAGATCCTGGGTTTTTTTCGTGTTTGAATCACGTAGTAATGTGGTAACACACTCAAGCAGTCAATTAAACCTGGTTTCGATCAATATTTTAGAGGATAACACCGGTTAGGTCTGGGTTAGGTCTGGGATATGCGCCCATCTGGCTTCTTCTTTCGCCTTTTTCGCAAACTTGTTGGCCAGATCCTGGGTTTATTTCGTGTTTGAATCACGTAGTAATGTGGTAACACACTGAAGCAATCAATTAAACCTGGTTTCGATCAATACTTTAGAGGATAACACCGGCTAGGTCTGGGTTAGGTCTGGGATATGCCCGCATCTGGCTCATGATTTGGCCTTCTTCGCAAACTTGTTGGCCAGATCCTGGGTTTTTTCGTGTTTGAATCACCTAGTAATGTGGTACCACACAGAAACAGTCCATTAAACCTGGTTTCAGACAGTATTTTAGAGGATAACACCGGTCAGGTGTGGGTTTCGTCTGGGTTATGCCCGCATCAGGCTCATGATTTTGCCTTCTTCGGATACTTGTTGGCCAGATCCTGGGTTTTTTTCGTGTTTGAATCACGTAGTAATGTGGTAACACACTGAAGGAGTCAATTAAACCTGGTTTCGATCAATATTTTAGAGGATAACACCGGTTTGGTCTGGGTTAGGTCTGGGATATGACCGCATCTGGCTCATGATTTGGCCTTCTTCGCATACTTGTTGGCCAGATCCTGGGTTTTTTTCGTGTTTGAATCACGTAGTAATGTGGTACAACACTGAAGCAGTCAATTAAACCTGGTTTCGATCAATATTTTAGAGGATAACACCGGTTAGGTCTGGGATATGCGCGCATCTGGCATATACTTTCGCCTTTTTCGCAAACTTGTTGGCTAGATCCTGGGTTTTTTTCGGGTTTGAATCTCGTAGTAATGTGGTACCACACAGAAACAGTCCATTAAACCTGGTTTCAGACAGTATTTTAGAGGATAACACCGGTTAGGTGTGGGTTTCGTCTGGGTTATGCCCGCATCAGGCTCATGATTTTGCCTTCTTCGGATACTTGTTGGCCAGATCCTGGGTTTTTTTCGTGTTTGAATCACGTAGTAATGTGGTAACACACTGAAGCAGTCAATTAAACCTGGTTTCGATCAATATTCTAGAGGAAAACACCGGTTAGGTCTGGGTTAGGTCTGGGTTATGCCCGCATCTGGCTAATGATTTTGCCTTCTTCGCATACTTGTTGGCCAGATCCTGGGTTTTTTTCGTGTTTGAATCACGTAGTAATGTGGTAACACACTGAAGCAGTCATTTAAACATGGTTTCGATCAATATTTTAGAGGATAACACCGGTTAGGTCTGGGATATGCGCGCATCTGGCTTATACTTTCGCCTTTTTCGCAAACTTGTTGGCTAGATCCTGGGTTTTTCTCGGGTTTGAATCTCGCAGTAATGTGGTACCACACAGAAACAGACCATTAAACCTGGTTTCGGACAGTATTTTACAGAATAACACCGGATAGGTTTGGGTTTCGTCTGGGTTATGCCCGCATCTGGCTCATGATTTTGCCTTCTTCGCATACTTGTTGGCCAGATCCTGGGTTTTTTTCGTGTTTGAATCACGTAGTAATGTGGTACCAGACAGAAGCAGTCCATTAAACCTCGATTCGGACAGTATTTTCGCGGATAACACCGGTTAGGTCTGGGTTTCGTCTGGGTTATGCCCGCATCTGGCTAATGAATTTGCCTTCTTCGCATACTTGTTGGCCAGATCCTGGGATTTTTTCGTGTTTGAATCACGTAGTAATGTGGTAACACACTGAAGCAGTCAATTAAACCTGGTTTCGATCAATATTTTAGAGGATAACACCGGTTAGGTCTGGGATATGCGCGCATCTGGCTTATACTTTCGCCTTTTTCCCAAACTTGTTGGCCAGATCCTGGGTTTTTTTCGGGTTTGAATCACGTAGTAATGTGGTACCACATAGAAACAGTCCATTAAACCTGGATTCGGACAGTATTTTAGCGGATAACACCGGTTAGGTCTGGGTTTCGTCTGGGTTATGCCCGCATCTGGCTCATGATTTTGCCTTCTTCGCATATTTGTTGGCCAGATCCTGGGTTTTTTTCGTGTTTGAATCACGTAGTAATGTGGTAACACACTGAAGCAGTCAATTAAACCTGGTTTCGATCAATATTTTAGAGGATAACACCGGTTAGGTCTGGGTTAGGTCTGGGATATGCCCGCGTCTGGCTTATACCTTCGCCTTTTTCGCAAACTTGTTGGCCGGATCCAGGGTTTATTTCGTGTTTGAATCACGTAGTAATGTGGTAACACACTGAAGCAGTCAATTAAACCTGGTTTCGATCAATATTTTAGAGGATAACACCGGCTAGGTCTGGGTTAGGTCTGGGATATGCCCGCATCTGGCTCATGATTTGGCCTTCTTCGCAAACTTGTTGGCCAGATCCTGGGTTTTTTCGTGTTTGAATCACCTAGTAATGTGGTACCACACAGAAACAGTCCATTAAACCTGGATTCGGACAGTATTTTAGCCGATAACACCGGTTAGGTCTGGGTTTCGTCTGGGTTATGCCCGCATCTGGCTCATGATTTGACCTTCTTCGCATACTTGTTGGCCAGATCCTGGGTTATTTCGTGTTTGAATCACGTAGTAACGTGGTAACACACTGAAGCAGTCAATTAAACCTGGTTTCGAACAATGTTATAGAGGATAACACCGGTTAGGTCTGGGTTAGGTCTGGGATATGCGCCCATCTGGCTTATACTTTCACCTTTTTTGCAAACTTGTTGGCCAGATCCTGGGTTTTTTCCGTGTTTGAATCACGTAGTAATGTGGTACCACATTGAAGCAGTCAATTAAACCTGGTTTCGATCAATATTTTAGAGGATACCACCGGTTAGGTCTGGGTTAGGTCTGGGTTATGCCTGCATCTGGCTTATACCTTCGCCTTTTTCGCAAACTTGTTGGCCAGATCCTGGGTTTTTTTCGTGTTTGAATCACGTAGTAATGTGGTAACACACTGAAGCAGTCCATTAAACCTGGATTCGGACAGTATTTTAGCGGATAACACCGGTTAGGTCTGGGTTTCGTCTGGGTTATGCCCGCATCTGGCTCATGATTTGACCTTCTTCGTATACTTGTTGGCAGATCCTGGGTTTTTTTCGTGTTTGAATCACGTAGTAATGTGGTAACACACTGAAGCAGTCAATTAAACCTGGTTTCGAACAATGTTATAGAGGATAACACCGGTTAGGTCTGGGTTAGGTCTGGGATATGCGCCCATCTGGCTTATACTTTCACCTTTTTTGCAAACTTGTTGGCCAGATCCTGGGTTTTTTTCGTGTTTGAATCACGTAGTAATGTGGTACCACACAGAAACAGTCCATTAAACCTGGGTTCGATCAATATTTTAGAGGATAACACCGGTTAGGTCTGGGTTAGGTCTGGGTTATGCCCGCATCTGGCTTATACTTTCGCCTTTTAAGCAAACTTGTTGGCTAGATCCTGGGTTTTTTTCGGGTTTGAATCTCGTAGTAATGTGGTACCACACAGAAGCAGTCCATTAAACCTGGATTCGGACAGTATTTTAGCGGATAACACCGGTTAGGTCTGGGTTTCGTCTGGGTTATGCCCGCATATGGCTAATGAATTTGCCTTCTTCGCATACTTGTTGGCCAGATCCTGGGTTTTTTTCGTGTTTGAATCACGTAGTAATGTGGTAACACACTGGAGCAGTCAATTAAACCTGGTTTCGATCAATGTTTTAGAGGATAACACCGGTTAGGTCTGGGTTAGGTCTGGGATATGCGCCCATCTGCCTTATACTTTCGCCTTTTTCGCAAACTTGTTGGCCAGATCCTGGGTTTTTTTCGTGTTTGAATCACGTAGTAATGTGGTAACACATTGAAGCAGTCAATTAAACCTGGTTTCGATCAATATTTTAGAGGATAACACCGGTTAGGTCTTGGTTAGGTCTGGGATATGCGCGCATCTGGCTTATACTTTCGCCTTTTTCGCAAACTTGTTGGCCAGATCCTGGGTTTTTTTCGTGTTTGAATCACGTAGTAATGTGGTAACACACTGAAGCAGTCAATTAAACCTGGTTTCGATCAATGTTTTAGAGGATAACACCGGTTAGGTCTGGGTTAGGTCTGGGATATGCGCCCATCTGGTTTATACTTTCGCCTTTTTCGCAAACTTGTTGGCCAGATCCTGGGTTTTTTTCGTGTTTGAATCACGTAGTAATGTGGTAACACATTGAAGCAGTCAATTAAACCTGGTTTCGATCAATATTTTAGAGGATAACACCGGTTAGGTCTGGGTTAGGTCTGAGATATGACCGCATCTGGCTCATGGTTTGGCCTTCTTCGCATACTTGTTGGCCAGATCCTGGGTTTCTTTCGTGTTTGAACCACGTACTAATGTGGTACAACACTGAAGCAGTCAATTAAACCTGGTTTCGATCAATATTTTAGAGGATAACACCGGTTAGGTCTGGGTTAGGTCTGGGATATGACCGCATCTGGCTCATGATTTTGCCTTCTTCGCATACTTGTTGGCCAGATCCTGGGTTTTTTCGTGTTTGAATCACGTAGAAATGTGGTAACACATTGAAGCAGTCAATTAAACCTGGTTTCGATCAATATTTTAGAGGATAACACCGGTTAGGTCTGGGTTAGGTCTGGGATATGACCGCATCTGGCTCATGGTTTGGCCTTCTTCGCATACTTGTTGGCCAGATCCTGGGTTTCTTTCGTGTTTGAACCACGTACTAATGTGGTAACACACTGAAGCAGCCAATTAAACCTGGTTTCGATCAATATTTTAAGGGATAACACCGGTTAGGTCTGGGATATGCGCGCATCTGGCTCATACTTTCGCCTTTTTCGCAAATTTGTTTTCCAGATCCTGGGTTTTTTTCGGGTTTGAATCTCGTAGTAATGTGGTAACACACAGGAACAGTCCATTAAACCTGGTTACGGACAGTATTTTGGAGGATAACACCGGTTAGGTCTGGGTTTCGTCTGGGTTATGCCCGCGTCAGGCTCATGATTTTGCCTTCTTCGCATACTTGTTGGCCAGATCCTGGGTTTTTTTCGTGTTTGAATCACGTAGTAATGTGGTACCACACAGAAACAGTCCATTAAACCGGGTTACGGACAGTATTTTGGAGGATAACACCGGTTTGGTCTCGGTTTCGTCTGGGTTATGCCCGCATTAGGCTCATGATTTGGCCTTCTTCGCATACTTGTTGGCCAGATCCTGGGTTTTTTTCGTGTTTGAATCACGTAGTAATGTGGTACAACACTGAAGCAGTCAATTAAACCTGGTTTCGATCAATATTTTAGAGGATAACACCGGTTAGGTCTGGGTTAGGTCTGGGATATGACCGCATCTGGCTCATAATTTGGCCTTCTTCGCATACTTGTTTGCCAGATCCTGGGTTTTTTTCGTGTTTGAACCACGTACTAATGTGGTAACACACTGAATCAGTCAATTAAACCTGGTTTCGATCAATATTTTAAAGGATAACACCGGTTAGGTCTGGGATATGCGCGCATCTGGCTCATACTTTCGCCTTTTTCGCAAATTTGTTGGCTAGATCCTGGGTTTTTTTCGGGTTTGAATCTCGTAGTAATGTGGTACCACACAGAAACAGTCCATTAAACCGGGTTACGGACAGTATTTTGGAGGATAACACCGGTTTGGTCTGGGTTTCGTCTGGGTTATGCCCGCATCAGGCTCATGATTTTGCCTTCTTCGCATACTTGTTGGCCAGATCCTGGGTTTTTTTCGTGTTTGAATCACGTAGTAATGTGGTAACACATTGAAGCAGTCAATTAAACCTGGTTTCGATCAATGTTTTAGAGGATAACACCGGTTAGGTCTGGGTTAGGTCTGGGATATGCGCCCATCTGGTTTATACTTTCGCCTTTTTCGCAAACTTGTTGGCCAGATCCTGGGTTTTTTTCGTGTTTGAATCACGTAGTAATGTGGTAACACATTGAAGCAGTCAATTAAACCTGGTCTCGATCAATATTTTAGAGGATAACACCGGTTAGGTCTGGGTTAGGTCTGAGATATGACCGCATCTGGCTCATGGTTTGGCCTTCTTCGCATACTTGTTGGCCAGATCCTGGGTTTCTTTCGTGTTTGAACCACGTACTAATGTGGTACAACACTGAAGCAGTCAATTAAACCTGGTTTCGATCAATATTTTAGAGGATAACACCGGTTAGGTCTGGGTTAGGTCTGGGATATGACCGCATCTGGCTCATGATTTTGCCTTCTTCGCATACTTGTTGGCCAGATCCTGGGTTTTTTCGTGTTTGAATCACGTAGTAATGTGGTAACACATTGAAGCAGTCAATTAAACCTGGTTTCGATCAATATTTTAGAGGATAACACCGGTTAGGTCTGGGTTAGGTCTGGGATATGACCGCATCTGGCTCATGGTTTGGCCTTCTTCGCATACTTGTTGGCCAGATCCTGGGTTTCTTTCGTGTTTGAACCACGTACTAATGTGGTAACACACTGAAGCAGCCAATTAAACCTGGTTTCGATCAATATTTTAAAGGATAACACCGGTTAGGTCTGGGATATGCGCGCATCTGGCTCATACTTTCGCCTTTTTCGCAAATTTGTTTTCCAGATCCTGGGTTTTTTTCGGGTTTGAATCTCGTAGTAATGTGGTAACACACAGGAACAGTCCATTAAACCTGGTTACGGACAGTATTTTGGAGGATAACACCGGTTAGGTCTGGGTTTCGTCTGGGTTATGCCCGCGTCAGGCTCATGATTTTGCCTTCTTCGCATACTTGTTGGCCAGATCCTGGGTTTTTTTCGTGTTTGAATCACGTAGTAATGTGGTACCACACAGAAACAGTCCATTAAACCGGGTTACGGACAGTATTTTGGAGGATAACACCGGTTTGGTCTCGGTTTCGTCTGGGTTATGCCCGCATTAGGCTCATGATTTGGCCTTCTTCGCATACTTGTTGGCCAGATCCTGGGTTTTTTTCGTGTTTGAATCACGTAGTAATGTGGTACAACACTGAAGCAGTCAATTAAACCTGGTTTCGATCAATATTTTAGAGGATAACACCGGTTAGGTCTGGGTTAGGTCTGGGATATGACCGCATCTGGCTCATAATTTGGCCTTCTTCGCATACTTGTTGGCCAGATCCTGGGTTTTTTTCGTGTTTGAACCACGTACTAATGTGGTAACACACTGAATCAGTCAATTAAACCTGGTATCGATCAATATTTTAAAGGATAACACCGGTTAGGTCTGGGATATGCGCGCATCTGGCTCATACTTTCGCCTTTTTCGCAAATTTGTTGGCTAGATCCTGGGTTTTTTTCGGGTTTGAATCTCGTAGTAATGTGGTACCACACAGAAACAGTCCATTAAACCGGGTTACGGACAGTATTTTGGAGGATAACACCGGTTTGGTCTGGGTTTCGTCTGGGTTATGCCCGCATCAGGCTCATGATTTTGCCTTCTTCGCATACTTGTTGGCCAGATCCTGGGTTTTTTTCGTGTTTGAATCACGTAGTAATGTGGTAACACACTGAAGCAGTCAATTAAACCTGGTTTCGATCAATATTTTAGAGGATAACACCGGTTAGGTCTGGGTTAGGTCTGGGATATGACCGCATCTGGCTCATGATTTGGCCTTCTTCGCATACTTGTTGGCCAGATCCTGGGTTTTTTTCGTGTTTGAATCACGTAGTAATGTGGTACAACACTGAAGCAGTCAATTAAACCTGGTTTCGATCAATATTTTAGAGGATAACACCGGTTAGGTCTGGGATATGCGCGCATCTGGCATATACTTTCGCCTTTTTTGCAAACTTGTTGGCTAGATCCTGGGTTTTTTTCGGGTTTGAATCTCGTAGTAATGTGGTACCACACAGAAACAGTCCATTAAACCTGGTTTCAGACAGTATTTTAGAGGATAACACCGGTTAGGTGTGGGTTTCGTCTGGGTTATGCCCGCATCAGGCTCATGATTTTGCCTTCTTCGGATACTTGTTGGCCAGATCCTGGGTTTTTTTCGTGTTTGAATCACGTAGTAATGTGGTAACACACTGAAGCAGTCAATTAAACCTGGTTTCGATCAATATTCTAGAGGATAACACCGGTTAGGTCTGGGTTAGGTCTGAGATATGACCGCATCTGGCTCATGGTTTGGCCTTCTTCGCATACTTGTTGGCCAGATCCTGGGTTTCTTTCGTGTTTGAACCACGTACTAATGTGGTACAACACTGAAGCAGTCAATTAAACCTGGTTTCGATCAATATTTTAGAGGATAACACCGGTTAGGTCTGGGTTAGGTCTGGGATATGACCGCATCTGGCTCATGATTTTGCCTTCTTCGCATACTTGTTGGCCAGATCCTGGGTTTTTTCGTGTTTGAATCACGTAGTAATGTGGTAACACATTGAAGCAGTCAATTAAACCTGGTTTCGATCAATATTTTAGAGGATAACACCGGTTAGGTCTGGGTTAGGTCTGGGATATGACCGCATCTGGCTCATGGTTAGGCCTTCTTCGCATACTTGTTGGCCAGATCCTGGGTTTCTTTCGTGTTTGAACCACGTACTAATGTGGTAACACACTGAAGCAGTCAATTAAACCTGGTTTCGATCAATATTTTAAAGGATAACACCGGTTAGGTCTGGGATATGCGCGCATCTGGCTCATACTTTCGCCTTTTTCGCAAATTTGTTGGCTAGATCCTGGGTTTTTTTCGGGTTTGAATCTCGTAGTAATGTGGTACCACACAGAAACAGTCCATTAAACCGGGTTACGGACAGTATTGTGGAGGATAACACCGGTTTGGTCTGGGTTTCGTCTGGGTTATGCCCGCATCAGGCTCATGATTTTGCCTTCTTCGCATACTTGTTGGCCAGATCCTGGGTTTTTTTCGTGTTTGAATCACGTAGTAATGTGGTAACACACTGAAGCAGTCAATTAAACCTGGTTTCGATCAATATTTTAGAGGATAACACCGGTTAGGTCTGGGTTAGGTCTGGGATATGACCGCATCTGGCTCATGATTTGGCCTTCTTCGCATACTTGTTGGCCAGATCCTGGGTTTTTTTCGTGTTTGAATCACGTAGTAATGTGGTACAACACTGAAGCAGTCAATTAAACCTGGTTTCGATCAATATTTTAGAGGATAACACCGGTTAGGTCTGGGATATGCGCGCATCTGGCATATACTTTCGCCTTTTTTGCAAACTTGTTGGCTAGATCCTGGGTTTTTTTCGGGTTTGAATCTCGTAGTAATGTGGTACCACACAGAAACAGTCCATTAAACCTGGTTTCAGACAGTATTTTAGAGGATAACACCGGTTAGGTGTGGGTTTCGTCTGGGTTATGCCCGCATCAGGCTCATGATTTTGCCTTCTTCGGATACTTGTTGGCCAGATCCTGGGTTTTTTTCGTGTTTGAATCACGTAGTAATGTGGTAACACACTGAAGCAGTCAATTAAACCTGGTTTCGATCAATATTCTAGAGGATAACACCGGTTAGGTCTGGGTTAGGTCTGGGTTATGCCCGCATCTGGCTCATGATTTGACCTTCTTCGCATACTTGTTGGCCAGATCCTGGGTTTTTTTCGTGTTTGAATCACGTAGTAATGTGGTAACACACTGAAGCAGTCAACTAAACCTGGTTTCGATCAATGTTTTAGAGGATAACACCGGTTAGGTCTGGGTTAGGTCTGGGATATGCGCCCATCTGGCTTATACTTTCGCCTTTTTCGCATACTTGTTGGCCAGATCCCGGGTTTTTTCGTGTTTGAATCACGTAGTAATGTGGTACCACATTGAAGCAGTCAATTAAACCTGGTTTCGATCAATATTTTAGAGGATACCACCGGTTAGGTCTGGGTTAGGTCTGGGTTATGCCCGCATCTGGCTTATACCTTCGCCATTTTCGCAAACTTGTTGGCCATATCCTGGGTTTTTTTTCGTGTTTGAATCACGTAGTAATGTGGTAACACACTGAAGCAGTCAATTAAACCTGGTTTCGATCTATATTTTAGAGGATAACACCGGTTAGGTCTGGGTTAGGTCTGGGTTATGCCCGCATCTGGCTTATACTTTCGCCTTTTTCGCAAACTTGTTGGCTAGATCCTGGGTTTTTTTCGGGTATGAATCTCGTAGTAATGTGGTACCACACAGAAGCAGTCCATTAAACCTGGATTCGGACAGTATTTTAGCGGATAACACCGGTTAGGTCTGGGTTTCGTCTGGGTTATGCCCGTATATGGCTAATGAATTTGCCTTCTTCACATACTTGTTGGCCAGATCCTGGGTTTTTTTCGTGTTTGAATCACGTAGTAATGTGGTAACACACTGAAGCAGTCACATAAACCTGGTTTCGATCAATGTTTTAGAGGATAACACCGGTTAGGTCTGGGTTAGGTCTGGGATATGCGCCCATCTGGTTTATACTTTCGCCTTTTTCGCAAACTAGTTGGCCAGATCCTGGGTTTTTTTCGTGTTTGAATCACGTAGTAATGTGGTACCACATTGAAGCAGTCAATTAAACTTGGTTTCGATGAATATTTTAGAGGATAACACCGGTTAGCTCTGGGATATGCGCGCATCTGGCTTATACTTTCGCCTTTTTCGCAAACTTGTTGGATAGATTCTGGGTTTTTTTCGGGTTTGATTCACGTAGTAATGTGGTACCACACAGAAACAGTCCATTAAACCTGGATTCGATTTATATTTTAGAGGATAACACCGGTTAGGTCTGGGTTAGGTCTGGGATATGCGCGCATCTGGCTTATACTTTCGCCTTTTTCGCAAACTTGTTGGCTAGATCCTGGGTTTTTGTCGGGTTTGAATCACGTAGTAATGTGGTACCACACAGAAACAGTCCATTAAACCTGGATTCGGACAGTATTTTAGCGGATAACACCGGTTAGGTCTGGGTTGGGTCTGGGACATGCGCGCATCTGGCTTATACTTTCGCCTGTTTCGCAAACTTGTTGGCCAGATCCTGGGTTTTTTTCGTGTTTGAATCACGTAGTAATGTGGTAACACACTGAAGCAGTCAACTAAACCTGGTTTCGATCGATATTTTAGAGGATAACACCGGTTAGGTCTGGGTTAGGTCTGGGTTATACCAGCATCTGGCTAATGAATTTGCCTTCTTCGCATACTTGTTGGCCAGATCCTGGGTTTTTTTCGTGTTTGAATCACGTAGTAATGTGGTAACACACTGAAGCAGTCCATTAAACCTGGTTTCGGACAGTATTTTAGAGGATAACACCGGTTAGGTCTGAGTTAGGACTGGGTAATGCCCGCACCTGGCTAATGATTTTCCCTTCATCGCATACTTGTTGGCCAGATCCTGGGTTTTTTTCGTGTTTGAATCACGTAGTAATGTGGTAACACATTGAAGCAGTCAATTAAACCTGGTTTCGATCAATATTTTAAAGGATACCACCGGTTAGGTCTGGGTTAGGTCTGGGTTATGCCTGCATCTGGCTTATACCTTCGCCTTTTTCGCAAACTTGTTGGCCAGATCCTGGGTTTTTTTCGGGTTTGAATCTCGTAGTAATGTGGTAACACACAGGAACAGTCCATTAAACCTGGTTACGGACAGTATTTTGGAGGATAACACCGGTTAGGTCTGGGTTTCGTCTGGGTTATGCCCGCGTCAGGCTCATGATTTTGCCTTCTTCGCATACTTGTTGGCCAGATCCTGGGTTTTTTTCGTGTTTGAATCACGTAGTAATGTGGTACCACACAGAAACAGTCCATTAAACCGGGTTACGGACAGTATTTTGGAGGATAACACCGGTTTGGTCTGGGTTTCGTCTGGGTTATGCCCGCATCAGGCTCATGATTTGGCCTTCTTCGCATACTTGTTGGCCAGATCCTGGGTTTTTTTCGTGTTTGAATCACGTAGTAATGTGGTACAACACTGAAGCAGTCAATTAAACCTGGTTTCGATCAATATTGTAGAGGATAACACCGGTTAGGTCTGGGATATGCGCGCATCTGGCTCATACTTTCGCCTTTTTCGCAAATTTGTTGGCTAGATCCTGGGTTTTTTTCGGGTTTGAATCTCGTAGTAATGTGGTACCACACAGAAACAGTCCATTAAACCGGGTTACGGACAGTATTTTGGAGGATAACACCGGTTTGGTCTGGGTTTCGTCTGGGTTATGCCCGCATCAGGCTCATGATTTTGCCTTCTTCGCATACTTGTTGGCCAGATCCTGGGTTTTTCTCGTGTTTGAATCACGTAGTAATGTGGTACAACACTGAAGCAGTCAATTAAACCTGGTTTCGATCAATATTGTAGAGGATAACACCGGTTAGGTCTGGGATATGCGCGCATCTGGCTTATACTTTCGCCTTTTTCGCAAACTTGTTGGCTAGATCCTGGGTTTTTCTCGGGTTTGAATCTCGCAGTAATGTGGTACCACACAGAAACAGACCATTAAACCTGGTTTCGGACAGTATTTTACAGAATAACACCGGATAGGTTTGGGTTTCGTCTGGGTTATGCCCGCATCTGGCTCATGATTTTGCCCTCTTCGCATACTTGTTGGCCAGATCCTGGGTTTTTTTCGTGTTTGAATCACGTAGTAAAGTGGTACCAGACAGAAGCAGTCCATTAAACCTCGATCCGGACAGTATTTTAGCGGATAACACCGGTTAGGTCTGGGTTTCGTCTGGGTTATGCCCGCATCTGGCTAATGAATTTGCCTTCTTCGCATACTTGTTGGCCAGATCCTGGGTTTTTTTCGTGTTTGAATCACGTAGTAATGTGGTAACACACTGAAGCAGTCAATTAAACCTGGTTTCGATCAATATTTTAGAGGATAACACCGGTTAGGTCTGGGTTAAGTCTGGGATATGCCCGCGTCTGGCTTATACCTTCGCCTTTTTCGCAAACTTGTTGGCCAGATCCTGGGTTTTTTTCGTGTTTGAATCACGTAGTAATGTGGTACCACATTGAAGCAGTCAATTAAACCTGGTTTGGATCAATATTTTAGAGGATAACACCGGTTAGGTCTGGGTTAGGTCTGGGATATGCGAGCATCTGGCTTATACTTTCGCCTTTTTCGCAAACTTGTTGGCTAGATCCTGGGTTTTTTCGTCTTTGAATCACGTAGTAATGTGGTAACACACTGAAGCAGTCAATTAAACCTGCTTTCGATCAATATTTTAGAGGATAACACCGGTTAGGTCTGGGTTAGGTCTAGGATATGCGCGCATCTGACTTATACTTTCGCCCTTTTCGCAAACTTGTTGGCTAGATCCTGGGTTTTTTCGTCTTTGAATCACGTAGTAATGTGGTAACACACTGAAGCAGTCAATTAAACCTGCTTCCGATCAATATTTTAGAGGATAACACCGGTTAGGTCTGGGTTAGGTCTAGGATATGCGCGCATCTGGCTTATACTTTCGCCTTTTTCGCAAACTTGTTGGCTAGATCCTGGGTTTTTCTCGGGTTTGAATCTCGCAGTAATGTGGTACCACATAGAAACAGTCCATTAAACCTGGTTTCGGAAAGTATTTTAGAGAATAACACCGGATAGGTCTGGGTTTCGTCTGGGTTATGCCCGCATCTGGCTCATGATTTTGCCTTCTTCGCATATTTGTTGGCCAGATCCTGGGTTTATTTCGTGTTTGAATCACGTAGTAATGTGGTAACACACTGAACCAGTCAATTAAACCTGCTTTCGATCAATATTTTAGAGGATAACTCCGGCTAGGTCTGGGTTAGGTCTGGGATATGCCCGCATCTGGCTCATGATTTGGCCTTCTTCGCATACTTGTTGGCCAGATCCTGGGTTTTTTTCGTGTTTGAATCACGTAGTAATGTGGTAACACACTCAAGCAGTCAATTAAACCTGGTTTCGATCAATATTTTAGAGGATAACACCGGTTAGGTCTGGGTTAGGTCTGGGATATGCGCCCATCTGGCTTATTCTTTCGCCTTTTTCGCAAACTTGTTGGCCAGATCCTGGGTTTATTTCGTGTTTGAATCACGTAGTAATGTGGTAACACACTGAAGCAGTCAATTAAACCTGGTTTCGATCAATATTTTAGACGATAACACCGGCTAGGTCTGGGTTAGGTCTGGGATATGCCCGCATCTGGCTCATGATTTGGCCTTCTTCGCAAACTTGTTGGCCAGATCCTGGGTTTTTTCGTGTTTGAATCACCTAGTAATGTGGTACCACACAGAAACAGTCCATTAAACCTGGATTCGGACAGTATTTTAGCCGATAACACCGGTTAGGTCTGGGTTTCGTCTGGGTTATGCCCGCATCTGGCTCATGATTTGACCTTCTTCGCATACTTGTCGGCCAGATCCTGGGTTTTTTTCGTGTTTGAATCACGTAGTAATGTGGTACCACACAGAAACAGTCCATTAAACCTGGATTCGGACAGTATTTTAGCCGATAACACCGGTTAGGTCTTGGTTAGGTCTGGGATATGCGCGCATCTGGCTTATACTTTCGCCTTTTTCGCAAACTTGTTGGCCAGATCCTGGGTTTTTTTCGTGTTTGAATCACGTAGTAATGTGGTAACACACTGAAGCAGTCAATTAAACCTGGTTTCGATCAATATTTTAGAGGATAACACCGGTTAGGTCTGGGTTAGGTCTGGGATATGACCGCAACTGGCTCATGATTTGGCCTTCTTCGCATACTTGCTGGCCAGATCCTGGGTTTTTTTCGTGTTTGAATCACGTAGTAATGTGGTACAACACTGAAGCAGTCAATTAAACCTGGTTTCGATCAATATTGTAGAGGATAACACCGGTTAGGTCTGGGTTAGGTCTGGGATATGACCGCATCTGGCTCATGATTTGGCCTTCTTCGCATACTTGTTGGCCAGATCCAGGGTTTTTTTCGTGTTTCAATCACGTAGTAATGTGGTACAACACTGAAGCAGTCAATTAAACCTGGTTTCGATCAATATTTTAGAGGATAACACCGGTTAGGTCTGGGATATGCGCGCATCTGGCATATACTTTCGCCTTTTTCGCAAACTTGTTGGCTAGATCCTGGGTTTTTTTCGGGTCTGAATCTCGTAGTAATGTGGTACCACACAGAAACAGTCCATTAAACCTGGTTTCAGACAGTATTTTAGAGGATAACACCGGTTAGGTGTGGGTTTCGTCTGGGTTATGCCCGCATCAGGCTCATGATTTTGCCTTCTTCGGATACTTGTTGGCCAGATCCTGGGTTTTTTTCGTGTTTGAATCACGTAGTAATGTGGTAACACACTGAAGCAGTCAATTAAACCTGGTTTCGATCAATATTGTAGAGGATAACACCGGTTAGGTCTGGGTTAGGTCTGGGATATGACCGCATCTGGCTCATGATTTGGCCTTCTTCGCATACTTGTTGGCCAGATCCTGGGTTTTTTTCGTGTTTGAATCACGTAGTAATGTGGTAACACACTGAAGCAGTCAATTACACCTGGTTTCGATCAATGTTTTAGAGGATAACACCGGTTAGGTCTGGGTTAGGTCTGGGATATGCGCCCATCTGGCTTATACTTTCGCCTTTTTCGCATACTTGTTGGCCAGATCCTGGGTTTTTTCGTGTTTGAATCACGAAGTAATGTGGTACCACATTGAAGCAGTCAATTAAACCTGGTTTCGATCAATATTTTAGAGGATACCACCGGTTAGGTCTGGGTTAGGTCTGGGTTATGCCCGCATCTGGCTTATACCTTCGCCTTTTTCGCAAACTTGTTGGCCATATCCTGGGTTTTTTTTCGTGTTTGAATCACGTAGTAATGTGGTAACACACTGAAGCAGTCAATTAAACCTGGTTTCGATCTATATTTTAGAGGATAACACCGGTTATGTCTGGGTTAGGTCTGGGTTATGCCCGCATCTGGCTTATACTTTCGCCTTTTTCGCAAACTTGTTGGCTAGATTCTGGGTTTTTTTCGGGTATGAATCTCGTAGTAATGTGGTACCACACAGAAGCAGTCCATTAAACCTGGATTCGGACAGTATTTTAGCGGATAACACCGGTTAGGTCTGGGTTTCGTCTGGGTTATGCCCGCATATGGCTAATGAATTTGCCTTCTTCACATACTTGTTGGCCAGATCCTGGGATTTTTTCGTGTTTGAATCACGTAGTAATGTGGTAACACACTGAAGCAGTCACATAAACCTGGTTTCGATCAATGTTTTAGAGGATAACACCGGTTAGGTCTGGGTTAGGTCTGGGATATGCGCCCATCTGGTTTATACTTTCGCCTTTTTCGCAAACTTGTTGGCCAGATCCTGGGTTTTTTTCGTGTTTGAATCACGTAGTAATGTGGTACCACATTGAAGCAGTCAATTAAACTTGGTTTCGATGAATATTTTAGAGGATAACACCGGTTAGCTCTGGGATATGCGCGCATCTGGCTTATACTTTCGCCTTTTTCGCAAACTTGTTGGATAGATTCTGGGTTTTTTTCGGGTTTGATTCACGTAGTAATGTGGTACCACACAGAAACAGTCCATTAAACCTGGATTCGATTTATATTTTAGAGGATAACACCGGTTAGGTCTGGGTTAGGTCTGGGTTATGCCCGCATCTGGCTTATACGTTCGCCTTTTTCGCAAACTTGTTGGCTAGATCCTGGGTTTTTTTCGGGTATGAATCTCGTAGTAATGTGGTACCACACAGAAGCAGTCCATTAAACCTGGATTCGGACAGTATTTTAGCCGATAACACCGGTTAGGTCTGTGTATCGTCTAGGTTCTGCCCGCATCTGGCTCTTGATTTTGCCTTCTTCGCATACTTGTTGGCCAGATCCTGGGATTTTTTTCGTGTTTGAATCACGTAGTAATGTGGTAACACACTCAAGCAGTCAATTAAACCTGGTTTCGATCGATATTTTAGAGGATAACACCGGTTAGGTCTGGGTTAGGTCTGGGACATGCGCGCATCTGGCTTATACTTTCGCCTTTTTCGCAAACTTGTTGGCCAGATCCTGGGTTTTTTCGTGTTTGAATCACGAAGTAATGTGGTACCACATTGAAGCAGTCAATTAAACCTGGTTTCGATCAATATTTTAGAGGATACCACCGGTTAGGTCTGGGTTAGGTCTGGGTTATGCCCGCATCTGGCTTATACCTTCGCCTTTTTCGCAAACTTGTTGGCCATATCCTGGGTTTTTTTTCGTGTTTGAATCACGTAGTAATGTGGTAACACACTGAAGCAGTCAATTAAACCTGGTTTCGATCTATATTTTAGAGGATAACACCGGTTATGTCTGGGTTAGGTCTGGGTTATGCCCGCATCTGGCTTATACTTTCGCCTTTTTCGCAAACTTGTTGGCTAGATCCTGGGTTTTTTTCGGGTATGAATCTCGTAGTAATGTGGTACCACACAGAAGCAGTCCATTAAACCTGGTTTCGATCAATATTTTAGAGGATACCACCGGTTAGGTCTGGGTTAGGTCTGGGTTATGCCCGCATCTGGCTTATACCTTCGCCTTTTTCGCAAACTTGTTGGCCATATCCTGGGTTTTTTTTCGTGTTTGAATCACGTAGTAATGTGGTAACACACTGAAGCAGTCAATTAAACCTGGTTTCGATCTATATTTTAGAGGATAACACCGGTTATGTCTGGGTTAGGTCTGGGTTATGCCCGCATCTGGCTTATACTTTCGCCTTTTTCGCAAACTTGTTGGCTAGATCCTGGGTTTTTTTCGGGTATGAATCTCGTAGTAATGTTGTACCACACAGAAGCAGTCCATTAAACATGGATTCGGACAGTATTTTAGCGGATAACACCGGTTAGGTCTGGGTTTCGTCTGGGTTATGCCCGCATATGGCTAATGAATTTGCCTTCTTCACATACTTGTTGGCCAGATCCTGGGATTTTTTCGTGTTTGAATCACGTAGTAATGTGGTAACACACTGAAGCAGTCACATAAACCTGGTTTCGATCAATGTTTTAGAGGATAACACCGGTTAGGTCTGGGTTAGGTCTGGGATATGCGCCCATCTGGTTTATACTTTCGCCTTTTTCGCAAACTTGTTGGCCAGATCCTGGGTTTTTTTCGTGTTTGAATCACGTAGTAATGTGGTACCACATTGAAGCAATCAATTAAACTTGGTTTCGATGAATATTTTAGAGGATAACACCGGTTAGCTCTGGGATATGCGCGCATCTGGCTTATACTTTCGCCTTTTTCGCAAACTTGTTGGATAGATTCTGGGTTTTTTTCGGGTTTGATTCACGTAGTAATGTGGTACCACACAGAAACAGTCCATTAAACCTGGATTCGATTTATATTTTAGAGGATAACACCGGTTAGGTCTGGGTTAGGTCTGGGTTATGCCCGCATCTGGCTTATACGTTCGCCTTTTTCGCAAACTTGTTGGCTAGATCCTGGGTTTTTTTCGGGTATGAATCTCGTAGTAATGTGGTACCACACAGAAGCAGTCCATTAAACCTGGATTCGGACAGTATTTTAGCCGATAACACCGGTTAGGTCTGTGTATCGTCTAGGTTCTGCCCGCATCTGGCTCTTGATTTTGCCTTCTTCGCATACTTGTTGGCCAGATCCTGGGATTTTTTTCGTGTTTGAATCACGTAGTAATGTGGTAACACACTCAAGCAGTCAATTAAACCTGGTTTCGATCGATATTTTAGAGGATAACACCGGTTAGGTCTGGGTTAGGTCTGGGACATGCGCGCATCTGGCTTATACTTTCGCCTTTTTCGCAAACTTGTTGGCTAGATCCTGGGTTTTTGTCGGGTTTGAATCACGTAGTAATGTGGTACCACACAGAAACAGTCCATTAAACCTGGATTCGGACAGTATTTTAGCGGATAACACCGGTTAGGTCTGGGTTGGGTCTGGGACATGCGCGCATCTGGCTTATACTTTCGCCTTTTTCGCAAACTTGTTGGCCAGATCCTGGGTTTTTTTCGTGTTTGAATCACGTAGTAATGTGGTAACACACTGAAGCAGTCAACTAAACCTGGTTTCGATCGATATTTTAGAGGATAACACCGGTTAGGTCTGGGTTAGGTCTGGGTTATACCAGCATCTGGCTAATGAATTTGCCTTCTTCGCATACTTGTTGGCCAGATCCTGGGTTTTTTTCGTGTTTGAATCACGTAGTAATGTGGTAACACACTGAAGCAGTCCATTAAACCTGGTTTCGGACAGTATTTTAGAGGATAACACCGGTTAGGTCTGAGTTAGGTCTGGGTTATGCCCGCACCTGGCTAATGATTTTGCCTTCATCGCATACTTGTTGGCCAGATCCTGGGTTTTTTTCGTGTTTGAATCACGTAGTAATGTGGTAACACACTGAAGCAGTCAATTAAACCTGGTTTCGAACAATGTTATAGAGGATAACACCGGTTAGGTCTGGGTTAGTTCTGGGATATGCGCCCATCTGGCTTATACTTTCACCTTTTTTGCTAACCTGTTGGCCAGATCCTGGGTTTTTTTCGTGTTTGAATCACGTAGTAATGTGGTACCACACAGAAACAGTCCATTAAACCTGGATTCGGACAGTATTTTAGCCGATAACACCGGTTAGGTCTTGGTTAGGTCTGGGATATGCGCGCATCTGGCTTATACTTTCGCCTTTTTCGCAAACTTGTTGGCCAGATCCTGGGTTTTTTTCGTGTTTGAATCACGTAGTAATGTGGTAACACACTGAAGCAGTCAATTAAACCTGGTTTCGATCAATGTTTTAGAGGATAACACCGGTTAGGTCTGGGTTAGGTCTGGGATATGCGCCCATCTGGCTTATACTTTCGCCTTTTTCGCATACTTGTTGGCCAGATCCTGGGTTTCTTTCGTGTTTGAACCACGTACTAATGTGGTAACACACTGAAGCAGTCAATTAAACCTGGTTTCGATCAATATTTTAAAGGATAACACCGGTTAGGTCTGGGATATGCGCGCATCTGGCTCATACTTTCGCCTTTTTCGCAAATTTGTTTTCCAGATCCTGGGTTTTTTTCGGGTTTGAATCTCGTAGTAATGTGGTAACACACAGGAACAGTCCATTAAACCTGGTTACGGACAGTATTTTGGAGGATAACACCGGTTAGGTCTGGGTTTCGTCTGGGTTATGCCCGCGTCAGGCTCATGATTTTGCCTTCTTCGCATACTTGTTGGCTAGATCCTGGGTTTTTTTCGTGTTTGAAACACGTAGTAATGTGGTACCACACAGAAACAGTCCATTAAACCGGGTTACGGACAGTATTTTGGAGGATAACACCGGTTCGGTCTGGGTTTCGTCTGGGTTATGCCCGCATCAGGCTCATGATTTGGCCTTCTTCGCATACTTGTTGGCCAGATCCTGGGTTTTTTTCGTGTTTGAATCACGTAGTAATGTGGTACAACACTGAAGCAGTCAATTAAACCTGGTTACGATCAATATTTTAGAGGATAACACCGGTTAGGTCTGGGTTAGGTCTGGGATATGACCGCATCTGGCTCATGATTTGGCCTTCTTCGCATACTTGTTGGCCAGATCCTGGGTTTTTTTCGTGTTTGAATCACGTAGTAATGTGGTACAACACTGAAGCAGTCAATTAAACCTGGTTTCGATCAATATTTTAGAGGATAACACCGGTTAGGTCTGGGATATGCGCGCATCTGGCATATACTTTCGCCTTTTTCGCAAACTTGTTGGCTAGATCCTGGGTTTTTTTCGGGTTTGAATCTCGTAGTAATGTGGTACCACACAGAAACAGTCCATTAAACCTGGTTTCAGACAGTATTTTAGAGGATAACACCGGTTAGGTGTGGGTTTCGTCTGGGTTATGCCCGCATCAGGCTCATGATTTTGCCTTCTTCGGATACTTGTTGGCCAGATCCTGGGTTTTTTTCGTGTTTGAATCACGTAGTAATGTGGTAACACACTGAAGCAGTCAATTAAACCTGGTTTCGATCAATATTCTAGAGGATAACACCGGTTAGGTCTGGGTTAGGTCTGGGTTATGCCCGCATCTGGCTCATGATTTGACCTTCTTCGCATAGTTGTTGGCCAGATCCTGGGTTTTTTTCGTGTTTGAATCACGTAGTAATGTGGTAACACACTGAAGCAGTCAATTAAACCTGGTTTCGATCAATGTTTTAGAGGATAACACCGGTTAGGTCTGGGTTAGGTCTGGGATATGCGCCCATCTGGCTTATACTTTCGCCTTTTTCGCATACTTGTTGGCCAGATCCTGGGTTTTTTCGTGTTTAAATCACGTAGTAATGTGGTACCACATTGAAGCAGTCAATTAAACCTGGTTTCGATCAATATTTTAGAGGATACCACCGGTTAGGTCTGGGTTAGGTCTGGGTTATGCCCGCATCTGGCTTATACCTTCGCCTTTTTCGCAAACTTGTTGGCCATATCCTGGGTTTTTTTTCGTGTTTGAATCACGTAGTAATGTGGTAACACACTGAAGCAGTCAATTAAACCTGGTCTCGATCTATATTTTAGAGGATAACACCGGTTAGGTCTGGGTTAGGTCTGGGTTATGCCCGCATCTGGCTTATACTTTCGCCTTTTTCGCAAACTTGTTGGCTAGATCCTGGGTTTTTTTCGGGTATGAATCTCGTAGTAATGTGGTACCACACAGAAGCAGTCAATTAAACCTGGATTCGGACAGTATTTTAGCGGATAACACCGGTTAGGTCTGGGTTTCGTCTGGGTTATGCCCGCATATGGCTAATGAATTTGCCTTCTTCACATACTTGTTGGCCAGATCCTGGGTTTTTTTCGTGTTTGAATCACGTAGTAATGTGGTAACACACTGATGCAGTCACATAAACCTGGTTTCGATCAATGTTTTAGAGGATAACACCGGTTAGGTCTGGGTTAGGTCTGGGATATGCGCCCATCTGGCTTACACTTTCGCCTTTTTCGCAAACTTGTTGGCTAGATCCTGGGTTTTTTTCGGGTATGAATCTCGTAGTAATGTGGTACCACACAGAAGCAGTCAATTAAACCTGGATTCGGACAGTATTTTAGCGGATAACACCGGTTAGGTCTGGGTTTCGTCTGTGTTATGCCCGCATATGGCTAATGAATTTGCCTTCTTCACATACTTGTTGGCCAGATCCTGGGTTTTTTTCGGGTTTGATTCACGTAGTAATGTGGTACCACACAGAAACAGTCCATTGAACCTGGATTCGATTTATATTTTAGAGGATAACACCGGTTAGGTCTGGGTTAGGTCTGGGTTATGCCCGCATCTGGCTTATACTTTCGCCTTTTTCGCAAACTTGTTGGCTAGATCCTGGGTTTTTGTCGGGTTTGAATCACGTAGTAATGTGGTACCACACAGAAACAGTCCATTAAACCTGGATTCGGACAGTATTTTAGCGGATAACACCGGTTAGGTCTGGGTTGGGTCTGGGACATGCGCGCATCTGGCTTATACTTTCGCCTTTTTCGCAAACTTGTTGGCCAGATCCTGGGTTTTTTTCGTGTTTGAATCACGTAGTAATGTGGTAACACACTGAAGCAGTCAATTAAACCTGGTTTCGATCTATATTTTAGAGGATAACACCGGTTAGGTCTGGGTTAGGTCTGGGTTATGCCCGCATCTGGCTCATGATTTGACCTTCTTCGCATAGTTGTTGGCCAGATCCTGGGTTTTTTTCGTGTTTGAATCACGTAGTAATGTGGTAACACACTGAAGCAGTCAATTAAACCTGGTTTCGATCAATGTTTTAGAGGATAACACCGGTTAGGTCTGGGTTAGGTCTGGGATATGCGCCCATCTGGCTTATACTTTCGCCTTTTTCGCATACTTGTTGGCCAGATCCTGGGTTTTTTCGTGTTTAAATCACGTAGTAATGTGGTACCACATTGAAGCAGTCAATTAAACCTGGTTTCGATCAATATTTTAGAGGATACCACCGGTTAGGTCTGGGTTAGGTCTGGGTTATGCCCGCATCTGGCTTATACCTTCGCCTTTTTCGCAAACTTGTTGGCCATATCCTGGGTTTTTTTTCGTGTTTGAATCACGTAGTAATGTGGTAACACACTGAAGCAGTCAATTAAACCTGGTCTCGATCTATATTTTAGAGGATAACACCGGTTAGGTCTGGGTTAGGTCTGGGTTATGCCCGCATCTGGCTTATACTTTCGCCTTTTTCGCAAACTTGTTGGCTAGATCCTGGGTTTTTTTCGGGTATGAATCTCGTAGTAATGTGGTACCACACAGAAGCAGTCAATTAAACCTGGATTCGGACAGTATTTTAGCGGATAACACCGGTTAGGTCTGGGTTTCGTCTGGGTTATGCCCGCATATGGCTAATGAATTTGCCTTCTTCACATACTTGTTGGCCAGATCCTGGGTTTTTTTCGTGTTTGAATCACGTAGTAATGTGGTAACACACTGATGCAGTCACATAAACCTGGTTTCGATCAATGTTTTAGAGGATAACACCGGTTAGGTCTGGGTTAGGTCTGGGATATGCGCCCATCTGGCTTACACTTTCGCCTTTTTCGCAAACTTGTTGGCTAGATCCTGGGTTTTTTTCGGGTATGAATCTCGTAGTAATGTGGTACCACACAGAAGCAGTCAATTAAACCTGGATTCGGACAGTATTTTAGCGGATAACACCGGTTAGGTCTGGGTTTCGTCTGTGTTATGCCCGCATATGGCTAATGAATTTGCCTTCTTCACATACTTGTTGGCCAGATCCTGGGTTTTTTTCGGGTTTGATTCACGTAGTAATGTGGTACCACACAGAAACAGTCCATTGAACCTGGATTCGATTTATATTTTAGAGGATAACACCGGTTAGGTCTGGGTTAGGTCTGGGTTATGCCCGCATCTGGCTTATACTTTCGCCTTTTTCGCAAACTTGTTGGCTAGATCCTGGGTTTTTTTCGGGTATGAATCTCGTAGTAATGTGGTACCACACAGAAGCAGTCCATTAAACCTGGATTCGGACAGTATTTTAGCCGATAACACCGGTTAGGTCTGTGTATCGTCTAGGTTCTGCCCGCATCTGGCTCTTGATTTTGCCTTCTTCGCATACTTGTTGGCCAGATCCTGGGATTGTTTCGTGTTTGAATCACGTAGTAATGTGGTAACACACTCAAGCAGTCAATTAAACCTGGTTTCGATCGATATTTTAGAGGATAACACCGGTTAGGTCTGGGTTAGGTCTGGGACATGCGCGCATCTGGCTTATACTTTCGCCTTTTTCGCAAACTTGTTGGCCAGATCCTGGGTTTTTTTCGTGTTTGAATCACGTAGTAATGTGGTAACACACTGAAGCTGTCAACTAAACCTGGTTTCGATCAATGTTTTAGAGGATAACACCGGTTAGGTCTGGGTTAGGTCTGGGATATGCGCGCATCTGGCTTATACTTTCGCCTTTCTCGCAAACTTGTTGGCTAGATCCTGGGTTTTTGTCGGGTTTGAATCACGTAGTAATGTGGTACCACACAGAAACAGTCCATTAAACCTGGATTCGGACAGTATTTTAGCGGATAACACCGGTTAGGTCTGGGTTGGGTCTGGGACATGCGCGCATCTGGCTTATACTTTCGCCTTTTTCGCAAACTTGTTGGCCAGATCCTGGGTTTTTTTCGTGTTTGAATCACGTAGTAATGTGGTAACACACTGAAGCAGTCAATTAAACCTGGTTTCGATCTATATTTTAGAGGATAACACCGGTTAGGTCTGGGTTAGGTCTGGGTTATGCCCGCATCTGGCTTATACTTTCGCCTTTTTCGCAAACTTGTTGGCTAGATCCTGGGTTTTTTTCGGGTATGAATCTCGTAGTAATGTGGTACCACACAGAAGCAGTCAATTAAACCTGGATTCGGACAGTATTTTAGCGGATAACACCGGTTAGGTCTGGGTTTCGTCTGGGTTATGCCCGCATATGGCTAATGAATTTGCCTTCTTCACATACTTGTTGGCCAGATCCTGGGTTTTTTTCGTGTTTGAATCACGTAGTAATGTGGTAACACACTGATGCAGTCACATAAACCTGGTTTCGATCAATGTTTTAGAGGATAACACCGGTTAGGTCTGGGTTAGGTCTGGGATATGCGCCCATCTGGCTTACACTTTCGCCTTTTTCGCAAACTTGTTGGCCAGATCCTGGGTTTTTTTCGTGTTTGAATCACGTAGTAATGTGGTAACACACTGAAGCAGTCAATTAAACCTGGTTTCGATCAATGTTTTAGAGGATAACACCGGTTAGGTCTGGGTTAGGTCTGGGATATGCGCGCATCTGACTTATACTTTCGCCCTTTTCGCAAACTTGTTGGCTAGATTCTGGGTTTTTTTCTGGTTTGAATCACGTAGTAATGTGGTACCACGCAGAGACAGTCCATTAAACCTGGATGCGGACAGTATTTTAGCCGATAACACCGGTTAGGTCTGGGTTTCGTCTAGGTTCTGCCCGCATGTGGCTCATGATTTTGCCTTCTTAGCATACTTGTTGGCCAGATCCTGGGTTTTTTTCGTGTTTGAATCACGTAGTAATGTGGTAACACACTCAAGCAGTCAATTAAACCTGGTTTCGATCAATATTTTAGAGGATAACACCGGTTAGGTCTGAGTTAGGTCTGGGTTATGCCCGCACCTGGCTAATGATTTTGCCTTCATCGCATACTTGTTGGCTAGATCCTGGGTTTTTTCGGGTTTGAATCACGTAGTAATGTGGTACCACACAGAAACAGTCCATTAAACCTGGATTCGATCAATGTTTTAGAGGATAACACCGGTTAGGTCTGGGTTAGGTCTGGGATATGCCCGCATCTGGCTCATGATTTCGCCTTCTTCGCATACGTGTTGGCCACGTGTTGGCGATAAAACTGTAAGATAAAGGATGAATTAAGTTCCAAGTCCCTAAAATTTTCCAAATCATAGATTTAAAAATGATTTAGATATTTGCATGATTTTAGTGTGGGTATTTATACAAGTATGTAAATCTCTATTTATGCATAACATGTTACCCCTAAATGGGCAAGTTAATGAATTATATACATGTTAATTGTATAATAATAACCCTTTGTTCCTCATAAAAATTCACAACTGAATTGTTATCATTCTTAAGAAATCCATCCCAAAATATATTATCAAAACTAGTAATAAATTATTTGAACACGGTGATAACAGATTTGAAATATTTAATAAAATTTAAATACCAGAGATTGATAGTATTAATAAAAGATAATATTAATACTATTTTGACACTGTTATTTGATTTTAATATTAATTATAGATACTTTGATTATTGATTTATTAAAACATAAAGTTAATGAAGTCCCAGTAGATTATAAATATTTTAAAGAGCATGAATTAGCATAGAATTTCATAAAAAATTTGATGAGTGATAGAAGTAACTTGAATAATCTGAATTTTGTAGCTTTTACTATATCTTTGGATATGGAATCACAGATTCATTTTATTAATAAAAATAGAGATAGTACTGATGATTTACTCAGACTCGTTAAAGTAAGTGGGCCAAGTGGGAAGAATATTAAGATAGATGGATAGATATTGGTAAAAGTATTCTTCTTGTCCTTATATAGGAAATCTTTAATATTACAAATAAACTCTTTCTGTAAAATCTTGAACTTATCATTATAATTTATAGAATTAAAGTCAACGCATCTAATAATGAAAGTAGAAACTGACTTTAAAATCTTGTCTATTGGATAACATAGAGTTAGATTCTTTTATCGATGAATTATGAACAAACTGAACTGAAGTATTTTATAGACTTGTCAAGAACGTTTTTTGGTATATTCCTAACAAACGACCCGTTCAACGATCGGGATGAGTTATACGTAATTCGATTCGTCTAATTCAGTATATTATTTATATGCATTTCATTATCTGCGGAAATTCGGTATTTTTACAAAGTAACTAAGTATTTTAAATATATTCTGATAGGTTCACAGGTGGAAACAAGTGACTGTCGTTACATGTGTTCAAAATGCCAGCTAGTCAAATGCTAATTTGTTAACAATAACATTTATTGAATGAAATTTCTGCTATTTCTGCAAATATCTCATTGAATAAATCACCATCTTTCTATTATATATACATTTACTAAATACATAATGGCTCAGGTATCCAATGAAGTTACTCTTATTGAAAATATAAAATATTGATAGTATTATATGTTAGAAAAAAGTGGTTTCTTCAATTTAATTCATGTAAGCATCAGTAATGAGATCTTGAAAATTGACGCTGTGATTAATTTTCAAATGGCCTCTGTGCCATTATTTCTACAACAAAATGTTGATTCATCAGTCTCTATCTACTCTACCCTTCCACAATTGCTGCGCAGTATTTTTATTTAATGTTAGTTATATAATATCACGACATTGCTCATAATTATATGTTAGCATATATGGTAATTTTAAAACAATATCTGTAACTGAGTTTGTTTTTAGAAAACCACGTTCTTTGCTTTTCAAATATCTTTATATAATGCAATGGCTTTTAAAAACTAAGGGTATAAACATCTCACCGTAAACCGTAAATAGTTTACATTTTAAAGATCCAGAAACAGGCGCTCATACGAATAAAACAGAAACTACGTGGAAGCATAGTAAACACTTTTTGCCTGAATATTGTCGGTTAGTATTTGCAGTTCCACACGTTTTTTAATATGTTTTTCTAACATATAATACAAAATAATAAATATTATATTTTCTATTTTCAGCAAAAAAGATAATTTCATTGGGTACTTAAGCCATTACGTGTTTTATAAACCTTCCAAGCAAGGAAAGGATGATTTATTTAATCAGTTCTTAAAAGAAATTTCAGAAATTTCATTTGATGATGATTGATTCTGTAAAAAATCAAAATATACCAGACTTAGATGATAACGAAATTTAATAATAAAAACAAGTTAAACCAACGTACTGCGTGCAATAGTAATTTACTATATATTGTAAACACTGTCAGCGGCGGGGAGACATTTTTTACTGTTGCTGCATGTACTGTCTACATACCTGGTTTTAATACTGTCCACCTGACCGACTCGTGGAAGTTCTATGCCTAAAAAAATGATTTTTATGCATCATACACGTTCTACAAATTCCCATTTGACAATGTAGAATAGATCCAATTAGATAAATTATTTATAATTTTTAAAATGAACATAGCAACGATGGTCACTAGTTTCTATCTGTGAACCTGTCAAAAAATCTACTTGACCTTACTTTTTTACTGTAACTTTTTATAATAACTGTTAAAATACTGTTTATATTATTTATTATAATGAATCTTGTTACAAAACAAACACACTTATTTTCCATTGTGAAAAGAAAACTTAAAAACTAAAAGAACATTCCTCTACATGTGCTTCTTTCACACACACACACACCACACTACCCCTCTTATCTGAAACGGTAAACTCCTAAACACTAAAGAAACTAACGAATTTTAAGTCATATTTCTAACACGCCTTCTTGACTTAAAATTTATCAAAACAACAACAAAAATTTTGTCTTTCATAACGTTTTAGTCAGTATATCTGCAATTTGATCGTCCGTAGTCACACTTATTAGTCCCTTTTTTTCATAATCATAAACAAAATTATAACTTATATCTATATGCTTGGAATTTTTTGAAAATTTTCCATTTTTTGATAAGGCTATCGCTCCACTATTGTCTTCATATATTTTTACCGGATTGTCATTCTTCACGTCAAAAACAGATAAAATGCCCTTAATTGGAATGATTTCTTCTACACAATCAGCAAGAGCGTAATATTCAGCATGCGTTGAGGCTCTGGAGACAATTTTTTGTTTTTGCGATTTCCATAGTACCACATTTCCAAAAACTCGTATGATTATCCCTGTAGTCGATTTTCTGTCCGTAGTGTCTGCAGCCCAATCAGCGTCAACAAATGCATCCATTATTTCCTGAGTAGTTGAGTTATAAACAAGATTTATGGAACGAGTGTGATACAAGTATTTTAGAACACGTGTGCTGTCATAGCTATTTTGGAATCGACTTAGGTAATTGACCGCAAATGAAATGTCTGGGCGAGTACCATTTGCAATATACAATAATGCTCCAATTAAATTCCTATATTTCAGTTCTTCATCCACTATATCAGCAGGTTCAATTTTTCGATTCATTTCCATAGGTGTATCGAACCTTTTACTATTTATTATTCCGAACTTATGACTAAGATTTTCAATATATTTTTCTTGATTCAAGTATATTTCCTCTTTACTTTGGTTACGTTGTACTTCAATTCCCAAGTATTGCTTTATTTGTCCCAAGTCTTTCATGCGAAATCGTTTATTAAGCATGATCTTAACTTCATCTATAGCCATTTCATTTATACCACTGATTAATATATCATCCACATATAAAATAATATATATTTTTGTGTCGTTTATCTCTCCAGTATACAGACAGTAATCATAATCAGATCTTTTAAAATGCAAGCTTATCATGTAATTATGAAAACAATCATACCAGTCACGTGGACTTTCTCTCAATCCATAAAGCGCCTTCTTAAGTAAACAAACCTTATCTGACTGTATATTACTACCATCAGGAGGGTAGATGTAAACTTCAGACTTGATATTTCCGTTTAAAAAAGCTGTTTGAACATCCATTTGTTCTATTTTTAAATTTTTAACACATGCAATTGACAGCAACACCTTTAGCGTGCTCATTCTTGCAACCGGTGAATAAACTTCTTCATCGCTTTGGTACAACTGTTGGAAATGCGACTTTGGCGACAATGCGCGCTTTGCACACTCCATCTGTCTTAATTCTATATATCCACTTTACTTCAATTATTTTCTTATTTATTGGAACGTTGACCAAATCCCATGTGTCGTTTTCTTTTAAACCATCAAGTTCTTGTTTCATAGCCGCTTTCCATTTTCTTGACTCTTCGCAGTTCAATGGTTCTTGGTAGTTTTCAGGTATCAAAGCATTGCAATAGTTTGTATATACGACATGATCATCAAATTTCACAACATTTCACACATTATGTTACGCTTGGGGCGTGTATCTTATTTAACTTCCTCGGTTTTGCTGCATTGATCATCGTCAGTTTTATTTTCTTTTATTTTCAAAACTCTTTCTTCTTCTTCTTCTTCTTCTTCTTTTGGCGTTTCCCCTTCGTATTTTTCTTCGTTATCAGTATTTCTATAAATGGTATATCTTGCACGTGACGACTTACAACTATTTTGTCATTAACCAATATCTTATATCCGGTATCTGTATACCCTATTAATATTAATTCCTTTTTCGGCCTTTGGATTTAGCTTTGAATATCTACATGCCTCGGGAATTCGTACAAAAGCAGTGCTTCCATATAAGTGTAAGTTTGAAACATCAGCCCTTTTATTAAAAAATATTTCATATGGTGTTTTTCTTATTCTTGTGTTTGCTAATAGGCGATTTCCAATGTAGGCAGCCGTGTAAATACATTCTGGCCAATAAAACTTGTCGACATTTGCCTCTGACAGCAAGCAGCGTGCACGATCCATTATCGTTCTGTTGTGCCTTTCGGCGACTCCGTTCAATTCGTGTGTGTATGCTGGTCCTGGTTTCAAATAAATACCTTCTCGTTTCGCTAATTCATCAAAGTTTTTGTTAAGATATGATCCTCTTCCATTGTCACATCGAATTTCTTTAATACTTTTTCCAGTTTGATTTTTTACTAATTTCCTAATATACCTAATGAAGCAATAAAAAACATCACTTTTTTGTTTTATGCAATACACAACAGCAATTTTACTGAAATCATCTATAAAAGACACAAAGTATTTCTCACCATTATGACCTGTCTGAGTTATTGGACCATGGACATCTGTATGGACTATTTGTAACAAATCATTTGCTCTTGTACGTTTGTTTTTAAATTTCAAATTTGTCATTTTATTCTCCGGACAAACTTCGCATTTTATAAATTCGTTTTCGAGTTTCACCGGTGTTCCATTTAGCAGCTGAGCTTCACACAAATATTTTAAATCTCTAAAATTTGTGTGACAAAGTATATATCTATGCCATTTTTCTATATTTGAAATTCCCATTGAACTAGTGTACGTACTTGTTTTCTTATTCTCAAGTCTGGCAACTTCTCCATTTAATTCAAAGAGTTTATTTCTTTTAACAGCAATAGCAATGAGTTTTTCTTTCGAATTACAAATTTTATTGTAATTCATTGTCTTTCTCAAACAATATTTTTAATTGTTTTGATTTACAAATACAAGAGACACTTAGTAAGTTTTGTTTCATTTCTGGTACATAGTATATACATTTTTAATCTTTATTTCCTCCGACTTATCATTAATGTTAATCATTACATTACCAATTTTTCCAGATATTAGTTTAAAACCATCACTAACTTTAATATCAACCGGGTTTTGTAGATTTTTGGATTCATAAAAGTACTCATCTGTGTTTATTATGTGATCTGAGCAACCACTATCTAGTAGCCATTTAATATTTCTACTTCTTCTATTTTGCTACTTTTCATTACTTCAACCTTGAATGAATTGTAATTTCTACTGTCATCTAGACTCGAATTTCCAGCCACTTTTCTATCGTGTCTATTTTGTATATGTTTGAAAAGGTTGCCTTTTGTAATAATTATTAAAGTTTTCTGGGCAGTAACGTTGGATGTGCCCTGACTTATTACACTTGTAACATACCGCTTCAGTAGTCGTTGCACTGCTATGCTGATTACCTTTTGAATTGAGATAGTTGTTCTGATTGCGTTGTACCTGTCGAAACCTATGACCTCTAGGATTTTTAGTTAAATTTGAACTAAACGTGCGAGTGTAATTTCTGCTGTACTCAAAGTAGTAACTTTTACCGTTTCTCTTTTGATACTCTAACAGTAATTTAGATTTTACATACTCAACTGTTTTCTCCTTCGTTGGCAGTGCATCAATAATATCAACAATACGTGAGAAGTTAACGTTAATAACAGATAATTCAATTTATCCTCTTCATTCACAGTCTCACCAGTATTTTTGAGCCTATTTATATGCGTTTCAAATTCGTTAAAGAAGTCACTTGGATTTTCACCTTCTTTCATTTTTAATTTTAACAATCTTCTTTTACACAATAGCTTTACTGCACTGTTTTTAACTAGATAAATTTCGTCAAGCTTTGCAATCATATTTTTCGCAGTCGTTTCTGATATTATTAATTCTAACTGAGTGTTTGAAATACTGTTTACGATGTAATTTTTTGCTTTAATTTCTTTTTTATTCCAATCTTCGACTCTTATTTCAGCCGGTCTTTCATCATGTAGAATAACCTCGTTAGTCTTTCATTTCTAAAAATAAATTTAGCCTGAATTTCCAGTTCCATAAAATATTTGTAACATGAAATCGTCCTTTTTTTCACTTGCCATGCTTCTATCTTAGGTTATCTTCCTTTCACAACTAAATTTCTTTTCTTTACTGTTAACAAACAAACCACGGACCTCTGCTACCATGTTAAAATACTGTTTATATTATTTATTATAATGAATCTTGTTACAAAACAAACACACTTATTTTCCATTGTGAAAAGAAAACTTAAAAACTAAAAGAACATTCCTCGACGTGTGCTTCTTTCATACACACACACCACACTACCCCTCTTGTCTGAAACGGTAAACTCCTAAACACTAAAGAAACTAACGAATTTTAAGTCATATTTCTAACAATAACAGTAACAGTTTATAAAAAAATAACGAATTTCCACAGATGCATAGAAATGCATATCAATAATGTACTGAATTAGGCGAATCGAATAATGTATAACTCACCCCGATCCGTGAACGGGCCTAGCGTTTGCTAGGAATGTTCCATAACTTTTCAACAAAGTCTAAAATTTTTCCCAAGGGTGAATACCTATACACTGTATAGATATCCTGTTTCCTTCAACCGAACGACACGTGTCTCTAAAAAATATATTTATAAAGTAAGTCGGTCAAGTAGGAAGAATATTCAGATATTTAAGAATATGAATATATTGGTAAAAATATCCATTCCTCTTACCTTTATGTCCTGTGTATTGGATAATATAGATTTACATACTTTTACCGCTGAATTCGAAATTCTGAACTAAACATAGGTACAGGACTCGTCAAAACCGTTTTTCATTCTTTTTATAGTTTTATCTGTTTTCCACAAAACAACCAATTAAATTAAGTTGCAAGAATGCAAAAGCGATAAAACTTACAGAGGCTTTAAATGTTTACTTAAGACTTTGCCTTTTGTAAAAACCGGCGATATTGACTGTGTGTGTGTGTGTGTAAATCGTCGTACGTTCGTGCCCGGTGCAGTAAAACACGTGCATCGATCTAGGTTACGTACGTTCCTCACGTGCCACTTTCTCAATCTATACTTTTACATAAAAATTTTCGATGAGGTGCATTTGTAGCTATTACGTGTAGCATCATGAGCAAACTCTTAGAAAATCACTCCTACTCCTCATTTGGACAGAATTTTTACTTTCATGATTTTAGCGAAAAGTCGTTTTCCTGCTCGGGGAACACATATGTACAGGGTGTTCGGCCACCCCTGGGAAAAATTTTAATGGGGGATTCTGGATGCCAAAATACGAAAATACAGACGAAAATCAAGAATACCAATTTGTTGATAGAGGCTACGTTGAAAAGTTATTAACAATTAAACTCAAAAATTTCAAATCGTTCTGGAAAAATTGTTATCGGTTGCGGGGGTCAATTGCAATCATTTTTGGTGAATACACATACCTCCGAAATCTTACCCACTTTCGAGATAAAAATTCGAGAATGTGTGAAATTTTTTCGATGGAAAAGAAAAATTTCAAATCGTTTTGGAAAAATTGTTATCGGTTGCGGGGGTTACTTACAACCATTTTGGGTGAATCGTCATACCCCCCTAATCATGCGCATTTTCGAGAAAGAAATTCAGTACGGGCGGAACTTTAAACGTTAATAACTTTTTAATAAAGCCTCCATTAACAAATTGGTATTCTTGATTTTCGTCTTACTTTGGTCTCTAGAATCCCCTGGGAGAAATTGTAATGGGAGATTCTAGAGGTTAAAGTAGGACGAAAATCAAGAATACCAATTTGTTGATGGAGTAATACGATACTAAACAAGTTATTGACGTTTAAAGTTCCGCTCTTACTTTCGAATTTTTTTCTCGAAAATGCGCAGGATTTCGTATGTGGTATGTCTATTCACCGAAAATAATTGTAATTGACCCCCGAAACCGAAAGTAATTTTTTCAGAACGATTTGAAATTTTCTTTTTTTTTCGTCGAAAAATTTAGGCACTGCCTGTCGATTTTTCTTAAAAATTCCTTTTTGATTTTTATTCAGTTTGTTTGTGGCCCGACAAAATAGTTGTTTAATAATACTTTTTGTGTAGGTACCCATGAGCTCTACTCGCGAAAAAAAACGTTTCATTGGAATATATTCACTATTCACTATATCAGTAGGAGTTGCGGGGGCTGTTTGAAAATTTGACCAGTTATATGGGATTTTTCTCACTTTACGGGGTCAAGGAACAACTTTTCCAACATCTCTACATATTCTCCATTAAAATATGCGTTGTGTTGCTGTTTGAAACATTAACCCCTGCAACGAAAACTAATTCTTCCAAGACGATTCGAAATTCTTTTTTACTTGAATTTTTTTTGTCGAAACTGAGTAGGATTTCGGGGGTACGATTCTAACTGACCTCCGCGACCAAAAATAATTTTTTCAGAACGATTTGAAATTTTTTTATTTAATGTTATTATTAACTACTTTTTAACGAAACCTCAGTCGAAAAATTGATATTCTTAATTTTCGTCATATTTTGGCTTCTAGAATCTCCCATTAAAATTTTTCCCAGGGGTGGCCAAACACCCTGTATATATTAAATCAATATTAATGAAATTACACCTTGACCGAATTCATTTCAATCCCCCCACACTAATACATATATTGTGTGTAGCCCATAAATGGTTGAGAATGGAGTCACCTTTCCTATACTGGTATTATTAGATGGTCACAGGTCCTGCATAAATTTCAATTCACATAATTTTTGTTTTGAGTAAACTCATTTTACTTTTTTGTATATTACCTAATGCAACTCATATTTTCCAGCCATGCGATGTAGGAATATTTAGACGATTAAAAGTTGCATGGCGAAAGGTAGTACAGGAACATAGACAAAGTACGTAGGTAGACTAAACCCATTACGAAGGTGAATTTCGCACCAATATATCATACCATATATAAATTCCATGAAGAAGGAAATGCTTTTAAAGCTTGTGGTGGCCTATGACCGTTTAACTCAAATACAATTTACTACACAAAACGTATTTCAGAAAGAAGAAAGTAAATTAGAATTCATGTCGCCAGATGAAACTGACATCAATGACAGCAATATAGGTAGTTTTACATAGCATTCAAGAGCATATTCCAGATGATCTGAGAGGGGAACAATTTTGTTTTCTATATAGAAAATATTAAAATACAATCGGGACACAACTAAGACACAACACAAGACACAACTCGCACAGAGAAAGCACTGCTGATGTTCAACGCAGTGCAGTTCATAGTAACAGTAAAACCAATACCAGTGTAGAAGACTAATTTAACAACGTTTCGCTAGAAGAAACTAATATATGATAGACTGATCATTAATTAACTTTAATATTTCATGACAATGATGCTTTTACTTTTTTCTAATGGGAATTGTTTTGTTTCCGATGGTACTGAAATCAAACTACATTAATTCTACAACATTACTTTACTTATTTTCTCGTAAAGACAAAGATTCTTCAGAATCTATTCTGGATAAACATTATCAACATTATCAAAAAATTGAAAAAACAACAAAGAAAAGAAAAGAAAAGAAAAGAAATATAGAAAGGTGTGTGCAATCAAAGTTACATCAAAGACATGGAAATAGGCTCAGCTTGAAAAAATAGAAGCAATTGATAACCAGGAAAAAGAAAAACAAAGAATGAAAGAAGAACGATTAGAAAAGAAAAAAACAAGCCGAGAAATTAAAAGAAGAAAAGCTATTGAAAAAAGAAAGAAAAACAGAAAAATGAAAAGGAAAAGGAGAAAGAAAAGCAAGACGAAGAGAAGGAGAAATGTAAAACTCAAACTAAAAATAAAAATAAAGTTAAGAACGTGAAAAGAAAATAATAAATAATATTATTTTGTGTGTGTGTTTTTTACAGGGTGAATGTAGTAACTGAACCAGGTGGTTATGACTATGCAACATTTTTATTAGCATCTTTTTCAAACTCCACTTGGAACAACACTGTACGTATGTATGTATGGGATTATCAGGAACCGTGTTTGTTCGTTAATCGGCACACTCGTATTTATTTCGTTAAACACAGTCACACCTACTACGTACTTTTCTTCAATCTTTCTCTCTTCCGTGCTGTCTTTTCTCGCTTTCTGGGTTATTCACCCATCAGCTGTTCGGCCGTACGTTCGCCGCGTGTTGACGGCTTTTTCGGCGGTAACCGTCTTCGCTCGTGCAAGCTCGTGGACAGCGAACGATTCGCTGTACGGCCAAAAATTCGTGCGCGATTTAATAATTTTCAACTGCACGGTTCCCTACATACAGGGTGTTTGGCCATCCATGGGAAAAATTTTAATGGGGGATTCTAGAGGTCAAAATAAGACGAAAATCAAGAATACCAATTTGTTGATGGAGGCACTGTTAAAAAGTTATTAATGTTTAAAGTTCCGCTCGTACTGAATTTTTTTCTCGAAAATGCGCAAGATTTCGGGGGTATGTCTATACATAAAAAATGATTGTCACCGACCCTCGCAACTGAAAATAATTTTTCACAGAACGATTTGAAATCTTTTTTTTTCATCGAAAAATATAGGCACCCGATTAGATTTTCGGTAAGGAATTTTTTTCTCGAAAGTGGGTAGGATTTCGGGGGTATGTGTAATGACCAAAAATGATTGTAATTGACCCCTGCAACCGAAAATAATTTTTTTAGAAAAATTTTTGAAAAATTTGTTTCTCGCCGAAAACTATCAACACATACTCGAATTTTTTTCTCGAAACTGAGTAAGATTTCGAATATATGTCTATTCACTAAAAATGCTTGTAATTGACCTCCGCAGCCGAAAATAATTTTCCTGGAACGATTTCAAATTTTTGAATTTAATTGTTAATAACTTTTTAACGAAGCCTCCATCAACAAATTGGTATTCTTGATTTTCGTCTTAGTTTGGTCTCTAGAATCTCCTATTAAAATGTTCCTCAGGGCTGGCCGAACACCCTCTATACTACTATGTTTGCTAGATCCTGGGTTTTTTTCGGGTTTGAATCACGTAGTAATGTGGTAACACACTGAAGCAGTCAATTAAACCTGGTTTCGATCAATATTTTAGAGGATAACACCGGTTAGGTCTGGGATATGCGCCCATCTGGCTTATACTTTCGCCTTTTTCGCAAACTTGTTGGCCAGATCCTGGGTTTTTTTCGTGTTTGAATCACGTAGTAATGTGGTACCACATTGAAGGAGTCAATTAAATCTGGTTTAGATCAATATTTTAGAGGATAACACCGGTTAGGTCTGGCTTAGGTCTGGGATATGACCGCATCTGGCTCATGATTTGGCCTTCTTCGCATACTTGTGGCCAGATCCTGGGTTTTTTTCGTGTTTGAAACACGTAGTAATGTGGTATCACACTGAAGCAGTCAATTAAACCTGGTTTCGATCAATATTTTAGAGGATAACACCGGTTAGGTCTGGGATATGCGCGCATCTGGCTTATACTTTCGCCTATTTCGCAAACTTGTTGGCGAGATCCTGAGTTTTTTTCGGGTTTGAATCACGTAGTAATGTGGTACCACACAGAAACAGTCCATTAAACCTGGATTCGATCAATATTTTAGAGGATAACCGGTTAGGTCTGGGATATGCGCCCATCTGGCTTATACTTTCGCCTTTTTCGCAAACTTGTTGGCCAGATCCTGGGTTTTTTTCGTGTTTGAATCACGTAGTAATGTGGTACCACACTGAAGCAGTCAATTAAACCTGGTTTCGATCAATATTTTAGAGGATAACACCGGCTAGGTCTGAGTTAGGTCTGGGTTATGCCCGCATCTGGCTCATGATTTGGCCTTCTTCGCATACTTGTTGGCCAGATCCTGGGTTTTTTTCGTGTTTGAATCACGTAGTAATGTGGTAACACACTGAAGCAGTCAATTAAACCTGGATTCGATCATTATTTTCGAGGATAACACCGGTTAGGTCTGGGTTAGGTCTGGGTTATGTCCGCATCTGGCTCATGATTTTGCCTTCTTCGCATACTTGTTGGCCAGATCCTGGGTCTTTTTCGTGTTTGAATCACGTAGTAATGTGGTACAACACTGAAGCAGTCAATTAAACCAGGTTTCGATCAATATTTTAGAGGATAACACCGGTTAGGTCTGGGTTAGGTCTGGGATATGCGCGCATCTGGCTTATGCTTTCGCCTTTTTCGCAAACTTGTTGGCTAGATCCTGGGTTTTTTCGTCTTTGAATCACGTAGTAATGTGGTAACACACTGAATCAGTCAATTAAACCTGGTTTCGATCAATATTTTAGAGGATAACACCGGTTAGGTCTGGGTTAGGTCTGGGATATGCGCGCATCTGGCTTATACTTTCGCCCTTTTCGCAAACTTGTTGGCTAGATCCTGGGTTTTTTTCGGGTTTGAATCACGTAGTAATGTGGTAACACACAGAAACAGTCCATTAAACCTGGATTCGGTCAATGTTCTAGAGGATAACACCGGTTAGGTCTGGGTTAGGTCTGGGATATGACCGCATCTGGCTCATGATTTGGCCTTCTTCGCATACTTGTTGGCCAGATCCTGGGTTTTTTTTCGTGTTTGAATCACGTAGTAATGTGGTACCCGACAGAAGCAGTCCATTAAACCTGGATTCGGACAGTATTTTAGCGGATAACACCGGTTAGGTCTGGGTTTCGTCTGGGTTATGCCCGCATCTGGCTCATGATTTCGCCTTTTTCGCAAACTTGTTGGCTAGATCCTGGGTTTTTTTCGGGTTTGAATCACGTAGTAATGTGGTACCACACAGAAACAGTCCATTAAACCTGGTTACGGACAGTATTTTAGAGGATAACACCGGTTAGGTCTGGGATATGCGCGCATCTGGCTTATACTTTCGCCTTTTTCGCAAACTTGTTGGCCAGATCCTGGGTTTTTTTCGTGTTTGAATCACGTAGTAATGTGGTACCACACAGAAACAGTCAATTAAACCTGGTTTCGATCAATATTTTAGAGGATAACACCGGTTAGGTCTGGGTTAGGTCTGGGATATGCGCCCATCTGGCTTATACTTTCGCCTTTTTCGCAAACTTGTTGGCCAGATCCTGGGTTTTTTTCGTGTTTGAATCACGTAGTAATGTGGCACCACGTTGAAGCAGTCAATTAAACCTGGTTTCGATCAATATCTTAGAGGATAACACCGGTTAGGTCTGGGTTAGGTCTGGGATATGCGCGCATCTGGCTTATACTTTCGCCTTTTTCGCAAACTTGTTGGCTAGATCCTGGGTTTTTTCGTCTTTGAATCACGTAGTAATGTGGTAACACACTGAAGCAGTCAATTAAACCTGCTTTCGATCAATATTTTAGAGGATAACACCGGTTAGGTCTGGGTTAGGTCTGGGATATGCGCCCATCTGGCTTATACTTTCGTCTTTTTCGCAAAATTGCTGGCCAGATCCTGGGTTTTTTTCGTGTTTGAATCACGTAGTAATGTGGTACAACACTGAAGCAGTCAACTAAACCTGGTTTCGATCAATATTTTAGGGAATAACACCGGTTAGGTCTGGGTTAGGTCTGGGATATGCGCGCATCTGGCTTATACTTTCGCCTTTTTCGCAAACTTGTTGGCTAGATCCTGGGTTTTTTTCGTGTTTGAATCACGTAGTAATGTGGTACAACACTGAAGCAGTCAATTAAACCTGGTTTCGATCAATATTTTAGAGGATTACATCGGTTAGGACTGGGATATTCGCCCATCTGGCTTATACTTTCGCCTTTTTCGCAAACTTGTTGGCCAGATCCTGGGTTTTTTTCGTGTTTGATACACGTAGTAGTGTGGTACAACACTGAAGCAGTCAATTAAACCTTGTTTCGATCAATATTTTAGTGGATAACACCGGTTAGGTCTGGGATATGCGCGCATCTGGCTTATACTTTCGCCTTTTTCGCAAACTTGTTGGCTAGATCCTGGGTTTTTTTCGTGTTTGAATCACGTAGTAATGTGGTAACACACTGAAGCAGTCAATTAGACCTGGTTTCGATCACTATTTTAGTGGATAACACCGGTTAGGTCTGGGTTAGGTTTTGGATATGCGCGCATCTGGCTTATACTTTCGCCATTTTCGCAAACTTGTTGGCTAGATCCTGGGTTTTTTTTCGGGTTCGAATCACGTAGTAATGTGGTACCACACAGAAACAGTCCAATAAACCCGGATTCGATCAATGTTTTAGAGGATAACACCGGTTAGGTCTGGGTTAGGTCTGGGATATGCGCGCATCTGGCTTATACTTTCGCCTTTTTCGCAAACTTGTTGGCTAGATCCTGGGCTTTTTCGGGTTTGAATCACGTAGTAATGTGGTACCACACAGAAGCAGTCCAATAAACCTGGATTCGGACAGTATTTTAGAGGATAACACCGGTTAGGTCTGGGTTTCGTCTGGGTTATGCCCGCATCTGGCTAATGATTTTGCCTTCTTCGCATACTTGTTGGCCAGATCCTGGGTTTTTTTCGTGTTTGAATAACGTAGTAATGTGGTAACACACTGAATCAGTCATATAAACCTGGTTTCGATCAATGTTTTAGAGGATAACACCGGTTAGGTCTGGGTTAGGTCTGGGATATGCGCGCATCTGGCTTATACTTTCGCCATTTTCGCAAACTTGTTGGCTAGATCCTGGGTTTTTTTCGAGTTTGAATCACGTAGTAATGTGGTACCACACAGAAACAGTCCAATAAACCCGGATTCGATCAATGATTTAGAGGATAACACCGGTTAGGTCTGGGTTAGGTCTGGTTTATGTCCGCATCTGGCTAATGATTTTGCCTTCTTCGCATACTTGTTGGCCAGATCCTGGGTTTTGTTCGTGTTTGAATCACGTAGTAATGTGGTAACACACTGAATCAGTCATTTAAACCTGGTTTCGATCAATATTTTAGAGGATAACACCGGTTAGGTCTGGGATATGCGCGCATCTGGCCTATACTTTCCCCGTTTTCGCAAATTTGTTGGCCAGATCCTGGGTTTTTTTCGTGTTTGAATCACGTAGTAATGTGGTAACACACTGGAGCAGTCATTTAAACCTGGTTTCGATCAATATTTTAGAGGATAACACCGGTTAGGTCTGGGAAATGCGCGCATCTGTCTTATACTTTCGCCTTTTTCGCAAACTTGTTGGCTAGATCCTGGGTTTTTTTCGGGTTTGAATCTCGCAGTAATGTGGTACCACACAGAAACAGTCCATTAAACCTGGTTACGGACAGTATTTTAGAGGATAACACCGGTTAGGTCTGGGATATGCGCGCATCTGGCTTATACTTTCGCCTTTTTCGCAAACTTGTTGGCCAGATCTTGGGTTTTTTTCGTGTTTGAATCACGCAGTAATGTGGTAACACACTGAAGCAGTCAATTAAACCTGGTTTCGATCAATATTTTAGAGGATAACACCTGTTAGGTCTGGGATATGCGCGCATCTGGCTTATACTTTCGCCTTTTTCGCAAACTTGTTGGCCAGATCGTGGGTTTTTTTCGTGTTTGAATCACGTAGTAATGTGGTACCACATTGAAGCAGTCAATTAAACCGGGTTTCGATCAATATTTTAGAGGATAACACCGGTTAGGTCTGGGTTAGGTCTGGGATATGCGCGCATCTGGCTTATACTTTCGCCTTTTTCGCAAACTTGTTGGCTAGATCCTGGGTTTTTTCGTCTTTGAATCACGTAGTAATGTGGTAACACACTGAAGCAGTCAATTAAACCTGCTTTCGATCAATATTTTAGAGGATAACACCGGTTAGGTCTGGGTTAGGTCTGGGATATGCGCGCATCTGGCTTATACTTTCGCCTTTTTCGCAAACCTGTTGACTGGATCCTGGGTTTTTTCGGGTTTGAATCACGTAGTAATGTGGTACCACACAGAAGCAGTCCATTAAACCTAGATTCGGACAGTATTTTATAGTATAACACCGGTTAGGTCTGGGTTAGGTCTGGGATATGCGCGCATCTGGCTTATACTTTCGCCTTTTTCGCAAACTTGTTGGCCAGATCTTGGGTTTTTTTCGTGTTTGAATCACGCAGTAATGTGGTAACACACTGAAGCAGTCAATTAAACCTGGTTTCGATCAATATTTTAGAGGATAACACCGGTTAGGTCTGGGATATGCGCGCATCTGGCTTATACTTTCCCCTTTTTCGCAAACTTTTTGGCTAGATCCTGGGTTTTTTTCGGGTTTGAATCTCGTAGTAATGTGGTACCACACAGAAACAGTCCATTAAACCTGGTTGCGGACAGTATTTTAGAGGATAACACCGGTTAGGTCTGGGTTAGGTCTGGGTTATGCCCGCATCTGGCTAATGATTTTGCCTTCGTCGCATACTTGTTGGCCAGATCCTGGGTTTTTTTCGTGTTTGAATCACGTAGTAATGTGGTAACACACTGAAGCAGTCATTTAAACATGGTTTCGATCAATATTTTAGAGGATAACACCGGTTAGGTCTGGGATATGCGCGCATCTGTCTTATACCTTCGCCTTTTTCGCAAACTTGTTGGCTAGATCCTGGGTTTTTTTCGGGTTTGAATCTCGTAGTAATGTGGTACCACACAGAAACAGTCCATTAAACCTGGTTACGGACAGTATTTTAGAGGATAACACCGGTTAGGTATGGGATATGCGCGCATCTGGCTTATACTTTCGCCTTTTTCGCAAACTTGTTGGCCAGATCCTGGGTTTTTTTCGTGTTTGAATCACGTAGTAATGTGGTAACACACTGAAGCAGTCAATTAAACCTGGTTTCGATCAATGTTTTAGAGGATAACACCGGTTAGGTCTGGGATATGCGCGCATCTGGCTTATACTTTCGCCCTTTTCGCAAACTTGTTGGCTAGATCCTGGGTTTTTCTCGGGTTTGAATCTCGCAGTAATGTGGTACCACACAGAAACAGACCATTAAACCTGGTTTCGGACAGTATTTTACAGAATAACACCGGATAGGTTTGGGTTTCGTATGGGTTATGCCCGCATCTGGCTCATGATTTTGCCTTCTTCGCATACTTGTTGGCCAGATCCTGGGTTTTTTTCGTGTTTGAATCACGTAGTAATGTGGTACCTGACAGAAGCAGTCCATTAAACCTCGATTCGGACAGTATTTTAGCGGATAACACCGGTTAGGTCTGGGTTTCGTCTGGGTTATGCCCGCATCTGGCTAATGAATTTGCCTTCTTCGCATACTTGTTGGCCAGATCCTGGGTTTTTTTCGTGTTTGAATCACGTAGTAATGTGGTAACACACTGAAGCAGTCATTTAAACATGGTTTCGATCAATATTTTAGAGGATAACACCGGTTAGGTCTGGGATATGCGCGCATCTGTCTTATACCTTCGCCTTTTTCGCAAACTTGTTGGCTAGATCCTGGGTTTTTTTCGGGTTTGAATCTCGTAGTAATGTGGTACCACACAGAAACAGTCCATTAAACCTGGTTACGGACAGTATTTTAGAGGATAACACCGGTTAGGTCTGGGATATGCGCGCATCTGGCTTATACTTTCGCCTTTTTCGCAAACTTGTTGGCCAGATCCTGGGTTTTTTTCGTGTTTGAATCACGTAGTAATGTGGTAACACACTGAAGCAGTCAATTAAACCTGGTTTCGATCAATGTTTTAGAGGATAACACCGGTTAGGTCTGGGATATGCGCGCATCTGGCTTATACTTTCGCCCTTTTCGCAAACTTGTTGGCTAGATCCTGGGTTTTTTTCGTGTTTGAATCACGTAGTAATGTGGTAACACACTGAAGCAGTCAATTAAACCTGGTTTCGATCAATGTTTTAGAGGATAACACCGGTTAGGTCTGGGATATGCGCGCATCTGGCTTATACTTTCGCCTTTTTCGCAAACTTGTTGGCTAGATCCTGGGTTTTTTCGTCTTTGAATCACGTAGTAATGTGGTAACACACTGAAGCAGTCAATTAAACCTGCTTTCGATCAATATTTTAGAGGATAACACCGGTTAGGTCTGAGTTAGGTCTAGGATATGCGCGCATCTGGCTTATACTTTCGCCCTTTTCGCAAACTTGTTGGCTAGATCCTGGGTTTTTTTCGGGTTTGAATCACGTAGTAATGTGGTACCACATAGAAACAGTCCATTAAACCTGGTTTCGGACAGTATTTTAGAGAATAACACCGGATAGGTCTGGGTTTCGTCTGGGTTATGCCCGCATCTGGCTCATGATTTTGCCTTCTTCGCATACTTGTTGGCCAGATCCTGGGTTTTTTTCGTGTTTGAATCACGTAGTAATGTGGTACCACACAGAAGCAGTCCATTAAACCTGAATTCGGACAGTATTTTAGCGGATAACACCGGTTAGGTCTGGGTTTCGTCTGGGTTCTGCCCGCATCTGGCTAATGAATTTGCCTTCTTCGCATACTTGTTGGCCAGATCCTGGGTTTTGTTCGTGTTTGAATCACGTAGTAATGTGGTACCACACAGAAGCAGTCCATTAAACCTGGATTCGGACAGTATTTTAGCGGATAACACCGGTTAGGTCTGGGTTAGGTCTGGGATATGCGCCCATCTGGCTTATACTTTCGTCTTTTTCGCAAACTTGTTGGCCAGATCCTGGGTTTTTTTCGTGTTTGAATCACGTAGTAATGTGGTAACACACTGAAGCAGTCAATTAAACCTGCTTTCGATCAATATTTTAGAGGATAACTCCGGCTAGGTCTGGGTTAGGTCTGGGATATGCCCGCATCTGGCTCATGATTTGGCCTTCTTCGCATACTTGTTGGCCAGATCCTGGGTTTTTTTCGTGTTTGAATCACGTAGTAATGTGGTAACACACTGAAGCAGTCAATTAAACCTGGTTTCGATCAATATTTTAGAGGATAACACCGGCTAGGTCTGGGTTAGGTCTGGGATATGCGGGCATCTGGCTTATACTTTCGCCTTTTTCGCAAACTTGTTGGCCAGATCCTGGGTTTTTTTCGTGTTTGAATCACGTAGTAATGTGGTACAACACTGAAGCAGTCAATTAAACCTGGTTTCGATCAATATGTTAGAGGATAACACCGGTTAGGTCTGGGATATGCGCGCATCTGGCTTATACTTTCGCCTTTTTCGCAATCTTGTTGGCTAGATCCTGGGTTTTTTCGTCGTTGAATCACGTAGTAATGTGGTAACACACTGAAGCAGTCAATTAAACCTGCTTTCGATCAATATTTTAGAGGGTAACACCGGTTAGGTCTGGGTTAGGTCTGGGATATGCGCGCATCTGGCTCATGATTTTGCCTCCTTTGCATACTTGTTGGCCAGATCCTGGGTTTTTTTCGTGTTTGAATCACGTAGTAATGTGGTACAACACTGAAGCAGTCAATTAAACCTGGTTTCGATCAATATTTTAGAGGATAACACCGGTTAGGTCTGGGTTAGGTCTGGGATATGCGCGCATCTGGCTTATACTTTCGCCTATTTCGCAAACTTGTTGGCGAGATCCTGGGTTTTTTTCGTGTTTGAATCACGTAGTAATGTGGTACCACACAGAAACAGTCCATTAAACCTGGGTTCGATCAATATTTTAGCGGATAACGCCGGTTAGGTCTGGGTTAGGTCTGGGATATGCGCGCATCTGGCTTATACCTTCGCCTTTTTCGCAAACTTGTTGGCTAGATCCTGGGTTTTTTTCGGGTTTGAATCTCGTAGTAATGTGGTACCACACAGAAACAGTCCATTAAACCTGGTTTCAGACAGTATTTTAGAGGATAACACCGGTTAGGTATGGGTTTCGTCTGGGTTATGCCCGCATCAGGCTCATGATTTTGCCTTCTTCGCATACTTGTTGGCCAGATCCTGGGTTTTTTTCGTGTTTGAATCACGTAGTAATGTGGTAACACACTGAAGCAGTCAATTAAACCTGGTTTCGATCAATATTCTAGAGGATAACACTGGTTAGGTCTGGGTTTCGTCTGGGTTATGCCCGCATCTGGCTCATGATTTGACCTTCTTCGCATACTTGTTGGCCAGATCCTGGGTTTTTTTCGTGTTTGAATCACGTAGTAATGTGATAACACACTGAAGCAGTCCATTAAACCTGGATTCGGACAGTATTTTAGCGGATAACACCGGTTAGGTCTGGGTTTCGTCTGGGTTATGCCCGCATCTGGCTCATGATTTGACCTTCTTCGCATACTTGTTGGCCAGATCCTGGGTTTTTTTCGTGTTTGAATCACGTAGTAATGTGGTAACACACTGAAGCAGTCAATTAAACCTGGTTTCGAACAATGTTATAGAGGATAACACCGGTTAGGTCTGGGTTAGGTCTGGGATATGCGCCCATCTGGCTTATACTTTCACCTTTTTTGCAAACTTGTTGGCCAGATCCTGGGTTTTTTCGTGTTTGAATCACGTAGTAATGTGGAACCACACAGAAACAGTCCATTAAACCTGGATTCGGACAGTATTTTAGCCAATAACACCGGTTAGGTCTGGGTTTCGTCTGGGTTATGCCCGCATCTGGCTCATGATTTGACCTTCTTCGCATACTTGTTGGCCAGATCCTGGGTTTTTTTCGTGTTTGAATCACGCAGTAATGTGGTAACACACTGAAGCAGTCAATTAAACCTGGTTTCGATCAATATTTTAGAGGATAACACCGGTTAGGTCTGGGATATGCGCGCATCTGGCTTATACTTTCCCCTTTTTCGCAAACTTTTTGGCTAGATCCTGGGTTTTTTTCGGGTTTGAATCTCGTAGTAATGTGGTACCACACAGAAACAGTCCATTAAACCTGGTTGCGGACAGTATTTTAGAGGATAACACCGGTTAGGTCTGGGTTAGGTCTGGGTTATGCCCGCATCTGGCTAATGATTTTGCCTTCTTCGCATACTTGTTGGCCAGATCCTGGGTTTTTTTCGTGTTTGAATCACGTAGTAATGTGGTAACACACTGAAGCAGTCATTTAAACATGGTTTCGATCAATATTTTAGAGGATAACACCGGTTAGGTCTGGGATATGCGCGCATCTGGCTTATACCTTCGCCTTTTTCGCAAACTTGTTGGCTAGATCCTGGGTTTTTTTCGGGTTTGAATCTCGTAGTAATGTGGTACCACACAGAAACAGTCCATTAAACCTGGTTACGGACAGTATTTTAGAGGATAACACCGGTTAGGTCTGGGATATGCGCGCATCTGGCTTATACTTTCGCCTTTTTCGCAAACTTGATGGCCAGATCCTGGGTTTTTTTCGTGTTTGAATCACGTAGTAATGTGGTAACACACTGAAGCAGTCAATTAAACCTGGTTTCGATGAATGTTTTAGAGGATAACACCGGTTAGGTCTGGGATATGCGCGCATCTGGCTTACACTTTCGCCCTTTTCGCAAACTTGTTGGCTAGATCCTGGGTTTTTCTCGGGTTTGAATCTTGCAGTAATGTGGTACCACACAGAAACAGACCATTAAACCTGGTTTCGGACAGTATTTTACAGAATAACACCGGATAGGTTTGGGTTTCGTATGGGTTATGCCCGCATCTGGCTCATGATTTTGCCTTCTTCGCATAATGGTTGGCCAGATCCTGGGTTTTTTTCGTGTTTGAATCACGTAGTAATGTGGTACCACATTGAAGCAGTCAATTAAACCTGGTTTCGATCAATATTTTAGAGGATAACACCGGTTAGGTCTGGGTTAGGTCTGGGATATGCGCGCATCTGGCTTATACTTTCGCCTTTTTCGCAAACTTGTTGGCTAGATCCTGGGTTTTTTCGTCTTTGAATCACGTAGTAATGTGGTAACACACTGAAGCAGTCAATTAAACCTGCATTCGATCAATATTTTAGAGGATAACACCGGTTAGGTCTGGGTTAGGTCTAGGATATGCGCGCATCTGGCTTATACTTTCGCCCTTTTCGCAAACTTGTTGGCTAGATCCTGGGTTTTTTTCGGGTTTGAATCACGTAGTAATGTGGTACCACACAGAAGCAGTCCATTAAACCTGGATTCGGACAGTATTTTAGCGGATAACACCGGTTAGGTCTGGGTTTCGTCTGGGTTCTGCCCGCATCTGGCTAATGAATTTGCCTTCTTCGCATACTTGTTGGCCAGATCCTGGGTTTTGTTCGTGTTTGAATCACGTAGTAATGTGGTACCACACAGAAGCAGTCCATTAAACCTGGATTCGGACAGTATTTTAGCGGATAACACCGGTTAGGTCTGGGTTAGGTCTGGGATATGCGCCCATCTGGCTTATACTTTCGTCTTTTTCGCAAACTTGTTGGCCAGATCCTGGGTTTATTTCGTGTTTGAATCACGTAGTAATGTGGTAACACACTGAAGCAGTCAATTAAACCTGCTTTCGATCAATATTTTAGAGGATAACTCCGGCTAGGTCTGGGTTAGGTCTGGGATATGCCCGCATCTGGCTCATGATTTGGCCTTCTTCGCATACTTGTTGGCCAGATCCTGGGTTTTTTTCGTGTTTGAATCACGTAGTAATGTGGTAACACACTGAAGCAGTCAATTAAACCTGGTTTCGATCAATATTTTAGAGGATAACACCGGCTAGGTCTGGGTTAGGTCTGGGATATGCCCGCATCTGGCTCATGATTTGGCCTTCTTCGCAAACTTGTTGGCCAGATCCTGGGTTTTTTTCGAGTTTGAATCACGTAGTAATGTGGTACCACACAGAAGCAGTCCATTAAACCTGGATTCGGCCAGTATTTTAGCGGATAACACCGGTTAGGTCTGGGTTTCGTCTGGGTTCTGCCCGCATCTGGCTAATGAATTTGCCTTCTTCGCATACTTGTTGGCCAGATCGTGGGTTTTGTTCGTGTTTGAATCACGTAGTAATGTGGTACCACACAGAAGCAGTCCATTAAACCTGGATTCGGACAGTATTTTAGCGGATAACACCGGTTAGGTCTGGGTTAGGTCTGGGTTATGCCTGCATCTGGCTTATACCTTCGCCTTTTTCGCAAACTTGTTGGCCAGATCCTGGGTTTTTTTCGTGTTTGAATCACGTAGTAATGTGGTAACACACTGAAGCAGTCCATTAAACCTGGATTCGGACAGTATTTTAGAGGATAACACCGGTTAGGTCTGGGTTAGGTCTGGGTTATGCGCCCATCTGGCTTATACTTTCGCCTTTTTTGCAAACTTGTTGGCCAGATCCTGGGTTTTTTTCGTGTTTGAATCACGTAGTAATGTGGTAACACACTGAAGCAGTCAATTAAACCTGGTTTCGAACAATGTTATAGAGGATAACACCGGTTAGGTCTGGGTTAGGTCTGGGATATGCGCCCATCTGGCTTATACTTTCACCTTTTTTGCAAACTTGTTGGCCAGATCCTGGGTTTTTTTCGTGTTTGAATCACGTAGTAATGTGGTACCACACAGAAACAGTCCATTAAACCTGGGTTCGATCAATATTTTAGAGGATAACACCGGTTAGGTCTGGGATATGCGCGCATCTGGCTTATACTTTCGCCGTTTTCGCAAACTTGTTGGCTAGATCTTGGGTTTTTTCGTCTTTGAATCACGTAGTAATGTGGTAACACACTGAAGAAGTCAATTAAACCTGGTTTCGACCAATATTTTAGAGGATAACACCGGTTAGGTCTGGGTTAGGTCTGGGTTATACCATTATCTGGCTCATGATTTTGCCTTCTTCGCATACTTGTTGGCCAGATCCTGGGTTTTTTTCGTGTTTGAATCTCGTAGTAATGTGGTAACACACTGAAGCAGTCAATTAAACCTGGTTTCGATCAATATTTTAGAGGATAACACCGGTTAGGTCTGGGATATGCGCGCATCTGGCTTATACTTTCGCCTTTTTCGCATACTTGCCGGCCAGATCCTGGGTTTTTTTTCGGGTTTGAATCACGTAGTAATGTGGTACCACACAGAAGCAGTCCATCAAACCTGGTTTCGACCAATGTTTTAGAGGATAACACCGGTTAGGTCTTGGTTAGGTCTGGGATATGCGCCCATCTGGCTTATACTTTCGCCTTTTTCGCAAACTTGTTGACCAGATCCTGGGTTTTTTTCGTGTTTGAATCACGTAGTAATGCGGTACCACATTGAAGCAGTGAATTAATCCTGGTTTCGATCAATATTTTAGAGGATAACACCGGTTAGGTCTGGGTTAGGTCTGGGATATGCGGGCATCTGGCTTATACTTTCGCCTTTTTCGCAAACTTGTTGGCCAGATCCTGGGTTTTTTTCGTGTTTGAATCACGTAGTAATGTGGTACAACACTGAAGCAGTCAATTAAACCTGGTTTCGATCAATATGTTAGTGGATAACACCGGTTAGGTCTGGGATATGCGCGCATCTGGCTTATACTTTCGCCTTTTTCGCAATCTTGTTGGCTAGATCCTGGGTTTTTTCGTCTTTGAATCACGTAGTAATGTGGTAACACACTGAAGCAGTCAATTAAACCTGCTTTCGATCAATATTTTAGAGGGTAACACCGGTTAGGTCTGGGTTAGGTCTGGGATATGCGCGCATCTGGCTCATGATTTTGCCTCCTTTGCATACTTGTTGGCCAGATCCTGGGTTTTTTTCGTGTTTGAATCACGTAGTAATGTGGTACAACACTGAAGCAGTCAATTAAACCTGGTTTCGATGAATATTTTAGAGGATAACACCGGTTAGGTCTGGGTTAGGTCTGGGATATGCGCGCATCTGGCTTATACTTTCGCCCATTTCGCAAACTTGTTGGCGAGATCCTGGGTTTTTTTCGTGTTTGAATCACGTAGTAATGTGGTACCACACAGAAACAGTCCATTAAACCTGGGTTCGATCAATATTTTAGCGGATAACACCGGTTAGGTCTGGGTTAGGTCTGGGATATGCGCGCATCTGGCTTATACCTTCGCCTTTTTCGCAAACTTGTTGGCTAGATCCTGGGTTTTTTTCGGGTTTGAATCTCGTAGTAATGTGGTACCACACAGAAACAGTCCATTAAACCTGGTTTCAGACAGTATTTTAGAGGATAACACCGGTTAGGTATGGGTTTCGTCTGGGTTATGCCCGCATCAGGCTCTTGATTTTGCCTTCTTCGCATACTTGCTGGCCAGATCCTGGGTTTTTTTCGTGTTTGAATCACGTAGTAATGTGGTAACACACTGAAGCAGTCAATTAAACCTGGTTTCGATCAATATTCTAGAGGATAACACTGGTTAGGTCTGGGTTAGGTCTGTGTTATGCCCGCATCTGGCTCATGATTTGACCTTCTTCGCATACTTGTTGGCCAGATCCTGGGTTTTTTTCGTGTTTGAATCACGTAGTAATGTGGTAACACACTGAAGCAGTCAATTAAACCTGGTTTCGATCAATGTTATAGAGGATAACACCGGTTTGGTCTGGGTTAGGTCTGGGATATGCGCCCATCTGGCTTATACTTTCGCCTTTTTTGCAAACTTGTTGGCCAGATCCTGGGTTTTTTTCGTGTTTGAATCACGTAGTAATGTGGTACCACATTGAAGCAGTCAATTAAACCTGGTTTCGATCAATATTTTAGAGGATACCACCGGTTAGGTCTGGGTTAGGTCTGGGTTATGCCTGCATCTGGCTTATACCTTCGCCTTTTTCGCAAACTTGTTGGCCAGATCCTGGGTTTTTTTCGTGTTTGAATCACGTAGTAATGTGGTAACACACTGAAGCAGTCCATTAAACCTGGATTCGGACAGTATTTTAGAGGATAACACCGGTTAGGTCTGGGTTAGGTCTGGGTTATGCGCCCATCTGGCTTATACTTTCGCCTTTTTTGCAAACTTGTTGGCCAGATCCTGGGTTTTTTTCGTGTTTGAATCACGTAGTAATGTGGTAACACACTGAAGCAGTCAATTAAACCTGGTTTCGAACAATGTTATAGAGGATAACACCGGTTAGGTCTGGGTTAGGTCTGGGATATGCGCCCATCTGGCTTATACTTTCACCTTTTTTGCAAACTTGTTGGCCAGATCCTGGGTTTTTTTCGTGTTTGAATCACGTAGTAATGTGGTACCACACAGAAACAGTCCATTAAACCTGGGTTCGATCAATATTTTAGAGGATAACACCGGTTAGGTCTGGGTTAAGTCTGGGTTATGCCCGCATCTGGCTTATACTTTGGCCTTTTAAGCAAACTTGTTGGCTAGATCCTGGGTTTTTTTCGGGTTTGAATCTCGTAGTAATGTGGTACCACACAGAAGCAGTCCATTAAACCTGGATTCGGACAGTATTTTAGCGGATAACACCGGATAGGTCTGGGTTTCGTCTGGGTTATGCCCGCATATGGCTAATGAATTTGCCTTCTTCGCATACTTGTTGGCCAGATCCTGGGTTTTTTTCGTGTTTGAATCACGTAGTAATGTAGTAACACACTGAAGCAGTCAATTAAACCTGGTTTCGATCAATGTTTTAGAGGATAACACCGGTTAGGTCTGGGTTAGGTCTGGGATATGCGCCCATCTGGCTTATACTTTCGCCTTTTTCGCAAACTTGTTGGCCAGATCTTGGGTTTTTTTCGTCTTTGAATCACGTAGTAATGTGGTAACACACTGAAGCAGTCAATTAAACCAGCTTTCGATCAATATTTTAGAGGATAACACCGGTTAGGTCTGGGATATGCGCGCATCTGGCTTATACTTTCCCCTTTTTCGCAAACTTTTTGGCTAGATCCTGGGTTTTTTCGGGTTTGAATCTCGTAGTAATGTGGTACCACACAGAAACAGTCCATTAAACCTGGTTGCGGACAGTATTTTAGAGGATAACGCCGGTTAGGTCTGGGTTAGGTGTGGGTTATGCCCGCATCTGGCTAATGATTTTGCCTTCTTCGCATACTTGTTGGCCAGATCTTGGGTTTTTTTCGTGTTTGAATCACGCAGTAATGTGGTAACACACTGAAGCAGTCAATTAAACCTGGTTTCGATCAATATTTTAGAGGATAACACCGGTTAGGTCTGGGATATGCGCGCATCTGGCTTATACTTTCCCCTTTTTCGCAAACTTGTTGGCCAGATCCTGGGTTTTTTTCGTGTTTGAATCACGTAGTAATGTGGTACCACACAGAAACAGTCCATTAAACCTGGTTACGGACAGTATTTTAGAGGATAACACCGGTTAGGTCTGGGATATGCGCGCATCTGGCTTATACTTTCGCCTTTTTCGCAAACTTGTTGGCCAGATCCTGGGTTTTTTTCGTGTTTGAAACACGTAGTAATGTGGTAACACACTGAAGCAGTCAATTAAACCTGGTTTCGATGAATGTTTTAGAGGATAACACCGGTTAGGTCTGGGATATGCGCGCATCTGGCTTATACTTTCGCCTTTTTTGCAAACTTGTTGGCCAGATCCTGGGTTTTTTTCGTGTTTGAATCACGTAGTAATGTGGTACCACATTGAAGCAGTCAATTAAACCTGGTTTCGATCAATATTTTAGAGGATAGCACCGGTTAGGTCTGGGTTAGGTCTGGGTTATGCCTGCATCTGGCTTATACCTTCGCCTTTTTCGCAAACTTGTTGGCCAGATCCTGGGTTTTTTTCGTGTTTGAATCACGTAGTAATGTGGTAACACACTGAAGCAGTCCATTAAACCTGGATTCGGACAGTATTTTAGAGGATAACACCGGTTAGGTCTGGGTTAGGTCTGGGTTATGCGCCCATCTGGCTTATACTTTCGCCTTTTTTGCAAACTTGTTGGCCAGATCCTGGGTTTTTTTCGTGTTTGAATCACGTAGTAATGTGGTAACACACTGAAGCAGTCAATTAAACCTGGTTTCGAACAATGTTATAGAGGATAACACCGGTTAGGTCTGGGTTAGGTCTGGGATATGCGCCCATCTGGCTTATACTTTCACCTTTTTTGCAAACTTGTTGGCCAGATCCTGGGATTTTTTCGTGTTTGAATCACGTAGTAATGTGGTACCACACAGAAACAGTCCATTAAACCTGGGTTCGATCAATATTTTAGAGGATAACACCGGTTAGGTCTGGGTTAGGTCTGGGTTATGCCCGCATCTGGCTTATACTTTGGCCTTTTAAGCAAACTTGTTGGCTAGATCCTCGGTTTTTTTCGGGTTTGAATCTCGTAGTAATGTGGTACCACACAGAAGCAGTCCATTAAACCTGGATTCGGACAGTATTTTAGCGGATAACACCGGATAGGTCTGGGTTTCGTCTGGGTTATGCCCGCATATGGCTAATGAATTTGCCTTCTTCGCATACTTGTTGGCCAGATCCTGGGTTTTTTTCGTGTTTGAATCACGTAGTAATGTAGTAACACACTGAAGCAGTCAATTAAACCTGGTTTCGATCAATGTTTTAGAGGATAACACCGGTTAGGTCTGGGTTAGGTCTGGGATATGCGCCCATCTGGCTTATACTTTCGCCTTTTTCGCAAACTTGTTGGCCAGATCTTGGGTTTTTTTCGTCTTTGAATCACGTAGTAATGTGGTAACACACTGAAGCAGTCAATTAAACCAGCTTTCGATCAATATTTTAGAGGATAACACCGGTTAGGTCTGGGATATGCGCGCATCTGGCTTATACTTTCCCCTTTTTCGCAAACTTTTTGGCTAGATCCTGGGTTTTTTTCGGGTTTGAATCTCGTAGTAATGTGGTACCACACAGAAACAGTCCATTAAACCTGGTTGCGGACAGTATTTTAGAGGATAACGCCGGTTAGGTCTGGGTTAGGTGTGGGTTATGCCCGCATCTGGCTAATGATTTTGCCTTCTTCGCATACTTGTTGGCCAGATCTTGGGTTTTTTTCGTGTTTGAATCACGCAGTAATGTGGTAACACACTGAAGCAGTCAATTAAACCTGGTTTCGATCAATATTTTAGAGGATAACACCGGTTAGGTCTGGGATATGCGCGCATCTGGCTTATACTTTCCCCTTTTTCGCAAACTTGTTGGCCAGATCCTGGGTTTTTTTCGTGTTTGAATCACGTAGTAATGTGGTACCACACAGAAACAGTCCATTAAACCTGGTTACGGACAGTATTTTAGAGGATAACACCGGTTAGGTCTGGGATATGCGCGCATCTGGCTTATACTTTCGCCTTTTTCGCAAACTTGTTGGCCAGATCCTGGGTTTTTTTCGTGTTTGAAACACGTAGTAATGTGGTAACACACTGAAGCAGTCAATTAAACCTGGTTTCGATGAATGTTTTAGAGGATAACACCGGTTAGGTCTGGGATATGCGCGCATCTGGCTTATACTTTCGCCTTTTTTGCAAACTTGTTGGCCAGATCCTGGGTTTTTTTCGTGTTTGAATCACGTAGTAATGTGGTACCACACAGAAACAGTCCATTAAACCTGGGTTCGATCAATATTTTAGAGGATAACACCGGTTAGGTCTGGGTTAGGTCTGGGTTATGCCCGCATCTGGCTTATACTTTCGCCTTTTAAGCAAACTTGTTGGCTAGATCCTGGGTTTTTTTTGGGTTTGAATCTCGTAGTAATGTGGTACCACACAGAAGCAGTCCATTAAACCTGGATTCGGACAGTATTTTAGCGGATAACACCGGTTAGGTCTGGGTTTCGTCTGGTTTATGCCCGCATATGGCTAATGAATTTGCCTTCTTCGCATACTTGTTGGCCAGATCCTGGGTTTTTTTCGTGTTTGAATCACGTAGTAATGTGGTAACACACTGAAGCAGTCAATTAAACCTGGTTTCGATCAATGTTTTAGAGGATAACACCGGTTAGGTCTGGGTTAGGTCTGGGATATGCGCCCATCTGGCTTATACTTTCGCCTTTTTCGCAAACTTGTTGGCCAGATCTTGGGTTTTTTTCGTCTTTGAATCACGTAGTAATGTGGTAACACACTGAAGCAGTCAATTAAACCAGCTTTCGATCAATATTTTAGAGGATAACACCGGTTAGGTCTGGGATATGCGCGCATCTGGCTTATACTTTCGCCTTTTTCGCAAACTTGTTGGCCAGATCTTGGGTTTTTTTCGTCTTTGAATCACGTAGTAATGTGGTAACACACTGAAGCAGTCAATTAAACCAGCTTTCGATCAATGTTTTAGAGGATAACACCGGTTAGGTCTGGGTTAGGTCTGGGATATGCGCCCATCTGGCTTATACTTTCGCCTTTTTCGCAAACTTGTTGACCAGATCCTGGGTTTTTTTCGTGTTTGAATCACGTAGTAATGCGGTACCACATTGAAGCAGTGAATTAATCCTGGTTTCGATCAATATTTTAGAGGATAACACCGGTTAGGTCTGGGTTAGGTCTGGGATATGCGGGCATCTGGCTTATACTTTCGCCTTTTTCGCAAACTTGTTGGCCAGATCCTGGGTTTTTTTCGTGTTTGAATCACGTAGTAATGTGGTACAACACTGAAGCAGTCAATTAAACCTGGTTTCGATGAATATTTTAGAGGATAACACCGGTTAGGTCTGGGTTAGGTCTGGGATATGCGCGCATCTGGCTTATACTTTCGCCCATTTCGCAAACTTGTTGGCGAGATCCTGGGTTTTTTTCGTGTTTGAATCACGTAGTAATGTGGTACCACACAGAAACAGTCCATTAAACCTGGGTTCGATCAATATTTTAGCGGATAACACCGGTTAGGTCTGGGTTAGGTCTGGGATTTGCGCGCATCTGGCTTATACCTTCGCCTTTTTCGCAAACTTGTTGGCTAGATCCTGGGTTTTTTTCGGGTTTGAATCTCGTAGTAATGTGGTACCACACAGAAACAGTCCATTAAACCTGGTTTCAGACAGTATTTTAGAGGATAACACCGGTTAGGTATGGGTTTCGTCTGGGTTATGCCCGCATCAGGCTCTTGATTTTGCCTTCTTCGCATACTTGCTGGCCAGATCCTGGGCTTTTTTCGTGTTTGAATCACGTAGTAATGTGGTAACACACTGAAGCAGTCAATTAAACCTGGTTTCGATCAATATTCTAGAGGATAACACTGGTTAGGTCTGGGTTAGGTCTGTGTTATGCCCGCATCTGGCTCATGATTTGACCTTCTTCGCATACTTGTTGGCCAGATCCTGGGTTTTTTTCGTGTTTGAATCACGTAGTAATGTGGTAACACACTGAAGCAGTCAATTAAACCTGGTTTCGATCAATGTTATAGAGGATAACACCGGTTTGGTCTGGGTTAGGTCTGGGATATGCGCCCATCTGGCTTATACTTTCGCCTTTTTTGCAAACTTGTTGGCCAGATCCTGGGTTTTTTTCGTGTTTGAATCACGTAGTAATGTGGTACCACATTGAAGCAGTCAATTAAACCTGGTTTCGATCAATATTTTCGAGGATACCACCGGTTAGGTCTGGGTTAGGTCTGGGTTATGCCTGCATCTGGCTTATACCTTCGCCTTTTTCGCAATCTTGTTGGCCAGATCCTGGGTTTTTTTCGTGTTTGAATCACGTAGTAATGTGGTACCACACAGAAACAGTCCATTAAACCTGGGTTCGATCAATATTTTAGAGGATAACACCGGTTAGGTCTGGGTTAGGTCTGGGTTATGCCCGCATCTGGCTTATACTTTGGCCTTTTAAGCAAACTTGTTGGCTAGATCCTGGGTTTTTTTCGGGTTTGAATCTCGTAGTAATGTGGTACCACACAGAAGCAGTCCATTAAACCTGGATTCGGACAGTATTTTAGCGGATAACACCGGTTAGGTCTGGGTTTCGTCTGGGTTATGCCCGCATATGGCTAATGAATTTGCCTTCTTCGCATACTTGTTGGCCAGATCCTGGGTTTTTTTCGTGTTTGAATCACGTAGTAATGTAGTAACACACTGAAGCAGTCAATTAAACCTGGTTTCGATCAATGTTTTAGAGGATAACACCGGTTAGGTCTGGGTTAGGTCTGGGATATGCGCCCATCTGGCTTATACTTTCGCCTTTTTCGCAAACTTGTTGGCCAGATCTTGGGTTTTTTTCGTCTTTGAATCACGTAGTAATGTGGTAACACACTGAAGCAGTCAATTAAACCAGCTTTCGATCAATATTTTAGAGGATAACACCGGTTAGGTCTGGGATATGCGCGCATCTGGCTTATACTTTCCCCTTTTTCGCAAACTTTTTGGCTAGATCCTGGGTTCTTTTCGGGTTTGAATCTCGTAGTAATGTGGTACCACGCAGAAACAGTCCATTAAACCTGGTTGCGGACAGTATTTTAGAGGATAACACCGGTTAGGTCTGGGTTAGGTCTGGGTTATGCCCGCATCTGGCTAATGATTTTGCCTTCTTCGCATACTTGTTGGCCAGATCTTGGGTTTTTTTCGTGTTTGAAACACGTAGTAATGTGGTAACACACTGAAGCAGTCAATTAAACCTGGTTTCGATGAATGTTTTAGAGGATAACACCGGTTAGGTCTGGGATATGCGCGCATCTGGCTTATACTTTCGCCTTTTTTGCAAACTTGTTGGCCAGATCCTGGGTTTTTTTCGTGTTTGAATCACGTAGTAATGTGGTACCACATTGAAGCAGTCAATTAAACCTGGTTTCGATCAATATTTTAGAGGATAGCACCGGTTAGGTCTGGGTTAGGTCTGGGTTATGCCTGCATCTGGCTTATACCTTCGCCTTTTTCGCAAACTTGTTGGCCAGATCCTGGGTTTTTTTCGTGTTTGAATCACGTAGTAATGTGGTAACACACTGAAGCAGTCCATTAAACCTGGATTCGGACAGTATTTTAGAGGATAACACCGGTTAGGTCTGGGTTAGGTCTGGGTTATGCGCCCATCTGGCTTATACTTTCGCCTTTTTTGCAAACTTGTTGGCCAGATCCTGGGTTTTTTTCGGGTATGAATCTCGTAGTAATGTGGTACCACACAGAAGCAGTCCATTAAACCTGGATTCGGACAGTATTTTAGCCGATAACACCGGTTAGGTCTGGGTATCGTCTAGGTTCTGCCCGCATCTGGCTCTTGATTTTGCCTTCTTCGCATACTTGTTGGCCAGATCCAGGGATTTTTTTCGTGTTTGAATCACGTAGTAATGTGGTAACACACTGAAGCAGTCAACTAAACCTGGGTTCGATCAATATTTTAGAGGATAACACCGGTTAGGTCTGGGTTAGGTCTGGGTTATGCCCGCATCTGGCTTATACTTTGGCCTTTTAAGCAAACTTGTTGGCTAGATCCTCGGTTTTTTTCGGGTTTGAATCTCGTAGTAATATGGTACCACACAGAAGCAGCCCATTAAACCTGGATTCGGACAGTATTTTAGCGGATAACACCGGATAGGTCTGGGTTTCGTCTGGGTTATGCCCGCATATGGCTAATGAATTTGCCTTCTTCGCATACTTGTTGGCCAGATCCTGGGTTTTTTTCGTGTTTGAATCACGTAGTAATGTAGTAACACACTGAAGCAGTCAATTAAACCTGGTTTCGATCAATGTTTTAGAGGATAACACCGGTTAGGTCTGGGTTAGGTCTGGGATATGCGCCCATCTGGCTTATACTTTCGCCTTTTTCGCAAACTTGTTGGCCAGATCTTGGGTTTTTTTCGTCTTTGAATCACGTAGTAATGTGGTAACACACTGAAGCAGTCAATTAAACCAGCTTTCGATCAATATTTTAGAGGATAACACCGGTTAGGTCTGGGATATGCGCGCATCTGGCTTATACTTTCCCCTTTTTCGCAAACTTTTTGGCTAGATCCTGGGTTTTTTTCGGGTTTGAATCTCGTAGTAATGTGGTACCACACAGAAACAGTCCATTAAACCTGGTTGCGGACAGTATTTTAGAGGATAACGCCGGTTAGGTCTGGGTTAGGTGTGGGTTATGCCCGCATCTGGCTAATGATTTTGCCTTCTTCGCATACTTGTTGGCCAGATCTTGGGTTTTTTTCGTGTTTGAATCACGCAGTAATGTGGTAACACACTGAAGCAGTCAATTAAACCTGGTTTCGATCAATATTTTAGAGGATAACACCGGTTAGGTCTGGGATATGCGCGCATCTGGCTTATACTTTCCCCTTTTTCGCAAACTTGTTGGCCAGATCCTGGGTTTTTTTCGTGTTTGAATCACGTAGTAATGTGGTACCACACAGAAACAGTCCATTAAACCTGGTTACGGACAGTATTTTAGAGGATAACACCGGTTAGGTCTGGGATATGCGCGCATCTGGCTTATACTTTCGCCTTTTTCGCAAACTTGTTGGCCAGATCCTGGGTTTTTTTCGTGTTTGAAACACGTAGTAATGTGGTAACACACTGAAGCAGTCAATTAAACCTGGTTTCGATGAATGTTTTAGAGGATAACACCGGTTAGGTCTGGGATATGCGCGCATCTGGCTTATACTTTCGCCTTTTTTGCAAACTTGTTGGCCAGATCCTGGGTTTTTTTCGTGTTTGAATCACGTAGTAATGTGGTACCACACAGAAACAGTCCATTAAACCTGGGTTCGATCAATATTTTAGAGGATAACACCGGTTAGGTCTGGGTTAGGTCTGGGTTATGCCCGCATCTGGCTTATACTTTCGCCTTTTAAGCAAACTTGTTGGCTAGATCCTGGGTTTTTTTTGGGTTTGAATCTCGTAGTAATGTGGTACCACACAGAAGCAGTCCATTAAACCTGGATTCGGACAGTATTTTAGCGGATAACACCGGTTAGGTCTGGGTTTCGTCTGGTTTATGCCCGCATATGGCTAATGAATTTGCCTTCTTCGCATACTTGTTGGCCAGATCCTGGGTTTTTTTCGTGTTTGAATCACGTAGTAATGTGGTAACACACTGAAGCAGTCAATTAAACCTGGTTTCGATCAATGTTTTAGAGGATAACACCGGTTAGGTCTGGGTTAGGTCTGGGATATGCGCCCATCTGGCTTATACTTTCGCCTTTTTCGCAAACTTGTTGGCCAGATCTTGGGTTTTTTTCGTCTTTGAATCACGTAGTAATGTGGTAACACACTGAAGCAGTCAATTAAACCAGCTTTCGATCAATATTTTAGAGGATAACACCGGTTAGGTCTGGGATATGCGCGCATCTGGCTTATACTTTCGCCTTTTTCGCAAACTTGTTGGCCAGATCTTGGGTTTTTTTCGTCTTTGAATCACGTAGTAATGTGGTAACACACTGAAGCAGTCAATTAAACCAGCTTTCGATCAATGTTTTAGAGGATAACACCGGTTAGGTCTGGGTTAGGTCTGGGATATGCGCCCATCTGGCTTATACTTTCGCCTTTTTCGCAAACTTGTTGACCAGATCCTGGGTTTTTTTCGTGTTTGAATCACGTAGTAATGCGGTACCACATTGAAGCAGTGAATTAATCCTGGTTTCGATCAATATTTTAGAGGATAACACCGGTTAGGTCTGGGTTAGGTCTGGGATATGCGGGCATCTGGCTTATACTTTCGCCTTTTTCGCAAACTTGTTGGCCAGATCCTGGGTTTTTTTCGTGTTTGAATCACGTAGTAATGTGGTACAACACTGAAGCAGTCAATTAAACCTGGTTTCGATGAATATTTTAGAGGATAACACCGGTTAGGTCTGGGTTAGGTCTGGGATATGCGCGCATCTGGCTTATACTTTCGCCCATTTCGCAAACTTGTTGGCGAGATCCTGGGTTTTTTTCGTGTTTGAATCACGTAGTAATGTGGTAACACACTGAAGCAGTCCATTAAACCTGGATTCGGACAGTATTTTAGCGGATAACACCGGTTAGGTCTGGGTTTCGTCTGGGTTATGCCCGCATCTGGCTCATGATTTGACCTTCTTCGCATACTTGTTGGCCAGATCCTGGGTTTTTTTCGTGTTTGAATCACGTAGTAATGTGGTAACACACTGAAGCAGTCAATTAAACCTGGTTTCGAACAATGTTATAGAGGATAACACCGGTTAGGTCTGGGTTAGGTCTGGGATATGCGCCCATCTGGCTTATACTTTCACCTTTTTTGCAAACTTGTTGGCCAGATCCTGGGTTTTTTTCGTGTTTGAATCACGTAGTAATGTGGTACCACACAGATACAGTCCATTAAACCTGGGTTCGATCAATATTTTAGAGGATAACACCGGTTAGGTCTGGGTTAGGTCTGGGTTATGCCCGCATCTGGCTTATACTTTGGCCTTTTAAGCAAACTTGTTGGCTAGATCCTGGGTTTTTTTCGGGTTTGAATCTCGTAGTAATGTGGTACCACACAGAAGCAGTCCATTAAACCTGGATTCGGACAGTATTTTAGCGGATAACACCGGTTAGGTCTGGGTTTCGTCTGGGTTATGCCCGCATATGGCTAATGAATTTGCCTTCTTCGCATACTTGTTGGCCAGATCCTGGGTTTTTTTCGTGTTTGAATCACGTAGTAATGTAGTAACACACTGAAGGAGTCAATTAAACCTGGTTTCGATCAATGTTTTAGAGGATAACACCGGTTAGGTCTGGGTTAGGTCTGGGATATGCGCCCATCTGGCTTATACTTTCGCCTTTTTCGCAAACTTGTTGGCCAGATCTTGGGTTTTTTTCGTCTTTGAATCACGTAGTAATGTGGCAACACACTGAAGCAGTCAATTAAACCAGCTTTCGATCAATATTTTAGAGGATAACACCGGTTAGGTCTGGGATATGCGCGCATCTGGCTTATACTTTCCCCTTTTTCGCAAACTTTTTGGCTAGATCCTGGGTTTTTTTCGGGTTTGAATCTCGTAGTAATGTGGTACCACGCAGAAACAGTCCATTAAACCTGGTTGCGGACAGTATTTTAGAGGATAACACCGGTTAGGTCTGGGTTAGGTCTGGGTTATGCCCGCATCTGGCTAATGATTTTGCCTTCTTCGCATACTTGTTGGCCAGATCTTGGGTTTTTTTCGTGTTTGAATCACGCAGTAATGTGGTAACACACTGAAGCAGTCAATTAAACCTGGTTTCGATCAATATTTTAGAGGATAACACCGGTTAGGTCTGGGATATGCGCGCATCTGGCTTATACTTTCCCCTTTTTCGCAAACTTGTTGGCCAGATCCTGGGTTTTTTTCGTGTTTGAATCACGTAGTAATGTGGTACCACACAGAAACAGTCCATTAAACCTGGTTACGGACAGTATTTTAGAGGATAACACCGGTTAGGTCTGGGATATGCGCGCATCTGGCTTATACTTTCCCCTTTTTCGCAAACTTTTTGGCTAGATCCTGGGTTTTTTTCGGGTTTGAATCTCGTAGTAATGTGGTACCACGCAGAAACAGTCCATTAAACCTGGTTGCGGACAGTATTTTAGAGGATAACACCGGTTAGGTCTGGGTTAGGTCTGGGTTATGCCCGCATCTGGCTAATGATTTTGCCTTCTTCGCATACTTGTTGGCCAGATCTTGGGTTTTTTTCGTGTTTGAATCACGCAGTAATGTGGTAACACACTGAAGCAGTCAATTAAACCTGGTTTCGATCAATATGTTAGAGGATAACACCGGTTAGGTCTGGGA